>NW_020537646.1:27204477-27566977 GCF_003426905.1 Ctenocephalides felis
ATTATTAAAATATGGAACAATGATAATCACTCTATAATTTTATCAACCATCATAACATATTACACCAAATTCGAATTTGCCAACAGTGAAAATTTTCAATTTTCATTTTTACAAGTTTAGACAAAATCCTATTGAATACAAAGTCATACAATATCGGTGATCCAGATGTTCTATTTTTTTTATTAACTTCCTGAAGAGAAGTTTGTTTTTATAAAAACCCGATTTGCTAATTTTATGTTTTTCAACCTTTCAAGCCATTTTGAATCGAATCAGACCATTTGGAACACGTATGTGTGTTTGTATGTGTGTATGATGAACAGATTTCTTGGCCGTAAATCGACTTTTTCTTAAAAACGGCTAGACCGATTTTAAAAATTTAAAAGTCATTCGATGTATATCTCGATAAGGATTATTGTTCGTCAGTTTTGTACGACGATCGGCAAGCCGTTTCTTTGTAATTTGGAGAAAAGTGTTAACCTTTCGTCCACATTTAAGCTTATACTAGCTTTTCTTGTAATTTAACTGTTGAAAACAATTTAAGCGGTTGTTGTTGTGGAATTTGTTTTATTGATATATATCATGGTCTTATAGAACTTACTTTGATATTACGGCCTTACGACAAGTAGTTTGATTTTAAAAATTCAAAGTTTGAGAAATGAGTAGTTTTTGTTGACGTTTGTTAAAATTAAAATTAAATGATTGACTTGATATAACGATAGATTACTCTATCTTAATGAACATACTAAACCATTAACGTCCTATGAAAACTGGATCAATTATAAAAATTATGCTAGGATTTTAGAATTTTGAACCATTTCCGTAAATTTATTTGTCTACCAATTCTATTCTTATTTGATATAATTCAGTATATAACCCAGTAGTTTGTTTTTCTAGTTTTGGTATAATTCTAACATACATAATTGGTATTTTGAACTTAATTTGTTGAAATACTATTTTCACTTAATATCATATATCATAATCTCCAATAATATTCTGATAATCGTACTGCTTGACATCCAGCTGTCCGAGATGGAACCTGCAATTAGTGTTGTAAGACCAATTTTACCAACTCCTAAATATGTTATTGTTTCCCACTATCACAAAAAGTCGATTTCCGAATAAAATATACCATTACAGGTGGAAATAGTCCAGGTATTAATCAATGTGCCAAGGAAGACATCCGACATGACACCAAGCGTGTGACAGGCCCCGTGACACGTGTCAGAGAGGATCACTACGAAACATGTTGACAGCAGCAACGAACGAAGAAACACATTGTCTGACAAGTACATTAGGGACTTGAATAAAACACGAATCGAAAATCACCAAGCCGTGTAGAATTGTGTTTTGTTAATTTTATTATTCATTGTGTAAGGAAGAATCGATTTTTGATGACTTAGGCGTATAAAAGGACTGTAGAATAATTGATTTGAAATTAATATTACAAATTCATATGAAGAACTCAAAGGGTGCGTAGCTACTTATTTACTAAACATTTAAATCTTCAAAAAATCGAAATGAATTTTTTTTATCAATTTTATTTATTTATAACAATCAGTATCAAATGGTACTGTAATAAACACGGTCTATAATAAATATGATTGAAAATTCAATATATTAAAGCAATAGTAATTACAGTAATAAAACCGTGTATACGAATAAATAAAAATGAAGATAGATAAGTAAAACTAATTTGTACAAATAAGAACAGACTGAAAATTCAGAATGTGAATCGCCAGACGTTCTACAAATGTTTATTCATAAGTTCTTGTAAAATGAAAGACAACAAAATATTTTACTAGGAAGATTGGCTTATAAACACTAAAATTATGCACCTTTATTTTTACAATGTCTATCTTGTATTTTATTTAGTTTCTTGTATTATAAGATTTAAGTTTAGTTTTTGAAAATATAAATAAATTGAAGTTACATAGCTGTTATTGACGTTCAAGAGGGTATTTATAGAGTTTTTTTGGGTATTTTCAGGATGTATATTAATAAAAAAAAATGCAATAATTTAGCAGATACGTCTATAATATATCAAAAATATCAATGCCACTGATCATTATATTTGCCAGTTGTTTGTATTATAGACCACGGACTAATCCGAGTAAAAACTTAAACACTACCCGTCACAATATGTGCTCAGGTGATTGATCACACTATGAACTATAATTATATGAGTCTCTCATAATTGCTCAAAAGACACATTAAATACACATCATATTCTAGATACATTTATAAATATGTATTTCATATTACCCCGCACTCATTAGGAGTGTTTGCGTTAGCATATCATATAGTTCTGGATAAACAAGCTTCTGTAGTATAGAGAATAAACTTTTAATGGCTAAATAATATACATCTCATAAACCCTAAGACAATTTTCATTAAATATCATTTTATAAATATATTATTATTGCGTTAAAAAAATTATTGAAGAACAAGTGCCATGTGTAAACTATGACTAAAGTTTTGTCATTCAAAATTAATCTCTATTTTCCTATTTAAAATATCAATATAGAATGCACGCTAATCGAATAAAATTCTTTAAAATCATATTATTAATGCTTAACTAAGGTTTAATGATTTAGAATATTCTTAAAAATTCAGGATATGCAAAAAGTTGGAATCCCAGTGTCTCGTTAGATATTTATGTAATATGTATATCATTATATAAACTAATCAATAATTGACTGAATTGTAACACAACTCTACTAGTGACTAAGAGTCTGATATTTTAGAATTCAAATCCTACAAACAATCTTTCTGAAAAAATAGCAAAACAATGGAAAGCCGATGATTCTTCAGATTTGAATTTATTTATTATTATATAAAAATCATTGTAATCGACTGAATATTTTAACTAAAAACCAATGAATATACAATATTTGAAAGATCATAATTCAAATTGTAGAAAAAAATCTCAGAATCGGTGTCGTATATTTTAGAAGAAATTGAATATGGATAGCGAACGGCGAATGATTTATATGTGCACGATCGTTGACAAGAGAACGAAGCAAAGATTTATTATAATGATAGCTATCGTGTATTATGATTATATAAATATGTATGCACATGTGAACATCGTGCAATATTTCTATCAAATTTTATATGATGAATGTCAGAGAGCAAGATACATTAATTATATTTGATGAATTAATAAACGCAAAACTGATAGAACACGAGATTTATTTTTAAGCAAACGATACTGGATAACATTCTACAGTTCAACAATTATTATATTTACTAACAACATAAATATGTCAAAAGTAAATAAAAAGTAAATTTTGACATATTGACAATTTTAGGTTAAGATTTTTTTTTATTATTTTGTCAATCAAGACTGTTATGCTTAGTGGTAATGAAAAGAACAAACGTTCAGAAGTTCAGATGATCTTGAAAGAGATTGAATTTCTGAATCACTTTTTATAAACCACAATTGCAATTACAATTAGGGGAAAGTCCCCGAGTGCTTATAACAATTTTTTTTTAACAAGTCAAAAATATTTTACGAAATGTTTATTAAATTATGATTTTGTTAGATAACAAAGTTAGAAATCAAACTAAATTAACAAAACCGCAATCTTGCTACAACATAATTGGTCACATTGTAGCCATCTCCACACTCTGGAATGTCTGCACATTTGTGTTTGACGAATATTCTTAATAATTGCAAAAAAAAAACTAATTATCCACCCTTTTGGCTGAGGCACACCGATGCTCTCAGCTGGAGCATTCATCATAAGATTTTCATTCTTTGACTAGAAAATACGAAAATGGGGGTAAGTAACGTTAGCCTCGTATAGAACAAACTATATTAGAATAATTACGTCAATTCTCACAAGAAAAATAAAATGTTTACTTCCGGCGCTAAGACGACTTAGTTGTCGGTGCTGAGGGAGAGATAATTTTGTTCATTTGGTGGTTACCGTACTAAAATCTATTAAAATCTGATATATCCTACCATTTTACGAATAACAATCAAGTACTACTCTTTTATTTTTGAATGCCACTAAAATATAATGCATAAATACACTAGAATTACTTCATTGATATTTTGGTGACGCTGTTTTTTGCGCCTAAAACAACAAAGGGTTGCTCCCGCCGTGGCCGTGTGCGTCACAGGTGAGTCTTGGTGCGTGATCCTGCACCTGTGAGCCCCCCGGACCCTTTCACTTGTATTTTGAAGATAAAAAGATTTATACTCGCTTAAATAATACGTGTTAAGTATAGTTATAGTGTCCGGCTTTATGTGCAGTCCGGCGTTACGACGGACTTCCCCTAATTAATATAGGACAGACACAAACATCATCTTATTCTTAGGATTTTTTGTTTCATAATTCATCTAACAGAATTGACACAGAAATAAAGCAAAGAAAATGTTGAGATAATAGTAAAAGTTTCTGTTGAAGTATTAAATATGTTTCAAAAGTAGTTTTTGGTGCGTTTCGATGTTTGCTCAGTGTTTCATTTGAAAATGTTTAGTTGTAGATGTGAACAATGAATTATTTTGATTGTAAATAATTAAATAAGTGGGTCAATGCATATTTTTTTAATTTATTATTAATGGTGAAGAAAGAGATTTTTCATAATCTCCATTTTTATGAAAAAAATTGAAATGCTGGTTAACAAACGCGTGGCAGGGTATGCTAGTATATATATATATATATATATATATATATATATATATATGTATGTGTGTATGTATATTCATATGTAAGAAATGATCAGAAATATTGTTCGCTTATGTGTGTACACAAACGAGACAGGTATGACATGTTTACATAGATTTGTATTTGATACCTGAGCAGTAATAATTCTCGTATCTCACACATGCACTTAATGTAGATAGGAAGGTATATAAATTTGCATGCGCCCACTCGAAACGCTAAAATAATCATGTCCGAGGCATTTGCATGCTTTAATAATAAATTAACTGGCCATGATTAATGCGAACGGCTGTCATGTTCATAAATTACAACTCGTAAATTTAGACATACCTACACATGTACGTACACATGTTTCGAACATCGTTCCAAACCCCTGGTGTACACACTTTGGAGTGATATTTAATTGCATGTTTAATATTGCTAGCTTTCGGTAAAGGTAACTATCAAAGTGTCACAGGTGAACAGAAAATTAATAGATTCGTAAAACATGTTGTATATATATATATATATATATATATATATATATACATATATTGTATTGTAGTATTTATAAATAAATATTATAAATGTAACGGTCAAAATACAAACTACGCAGTAGTAATGAATAACTCATGCTATTACATTGTATCCTCGAGATATCTTTGATAATTATAGTCTGCAATTTGTTCCTATGGACAATGGATAGAAATTAAGGTAAATTTTTGAATTAAAAACATGGTTGAAAAATAAAAATTACAATGTTAATTAAGATCTTTTGTTTGCTATTGATTTTTTGTTCATTAATTTAACAGCAATTATATTAATGACATATTCTGACATAAGTATAAAAATATTAATGATTATCTAAAATATATGTTCGAACTATTTAGTTTAAAAAAATATATTCAGAAAACATAAATGATAACAACGTAAGTTGTCCTATTTTGCTATCTAAAGCAGAATTTAATTAAAATCTTTGTTCATAATTTGACTATTTTTATACTTTGTTCACAAATCTTAAACCAACTTTCCAAAAGTAGTCTACATCGACACCTAGTAATCTATGTTAAAAATTCCCTGAAAATAAATGAAAACTACTTGAAAGTGACATTTCGCCTTAAGGCAAGTTGCATGAACTTCCCGAAATGTATAAATTTTGACTTTATCAACCGAAATTGTGATTTAGATAATTAGATAAAATTTTCCTAGATATTATTAATTTAATCATTTATGTTAATGGTGCACAACTAGATAAGTTTCGCAGACATATTTTTCCGCGAATTCCAAAAAATGGCGTTTGATGAGTTGTTAAAAGCTTTGATGAGTTGTTAAAATTGAACTACTTGTCGTAGGACTGAAATATTTTAGTATGATCTAGAAAACCATGATATCTATCAGATAACTTTAGGAACTTAGCCTAAGGATCTCAACTATCTAATGGCGAATCTAGTGATGTATGTATCATTCATTTAAATCAGTTATCAGTTTCATACACAGTGAGCTGAAAAAATCAATTCTAAATGACTAAACTATTCTAAATAAATTCTAAATTCTAAACTATTGAACCAATATCTTTTTTTACTTATAACCAAATATATAAATAATCCGTTTGTATGTGTTTTATAAAATCATCTTATTACTCTATGTCTTAAAATGTGCAGTTTGCAAAAATATAGAAGAAACAAATTTCTGTAATGCTATAAATATTTTTCTCTATTATTAAAAACATGTACTAAATACCTATTTTTATTTGAAAATATTTCCACACAAATCCGAATAGCAACAATAACACCACAGATTTTTGATAGAATATTCATAACGAATACAATTCGAGCAAAGAGATTATTAATTATCATGACTGCACTGTTGGCAATAAATGCGTTTTTTAAATTAATTGTCAAAGCAGTATAATCCATCATTTGATATAAGCCCCACGGGTGCGTACAAAATTTATTATTTAAAACATAAAACTAAAGCAAAAAATACGATACAAAAACAGTTGTCGGACAAATGCCCGTCATAAATAAATAAAAACTCGTTACACGCTGCAAATTATTATCTATGCAAAAATATGCTTTTTTTAGCGGATTATTTAATAAAATCCAACATTGCCGCTGTGGCGCGAGATGAACGTGCTCGATGGGAAAAGCAGTTGTGGAAAACGAGATATAAAAAAATATTTTGAAACATGAATGAAATATTTTGAAAAATAAAGGTAAAAATATTAAAATAAATGTTATAATCATTATATATAGCTTAACCGTAGGTAAGCGGTTAGGAGCGACGGGGCTTGATTCAGAGGTCCCATGTTCGATACCCACTTTGAGTAGTCTGTTGTCAGGCAGCAGTGACAACGATTTTCACTTGGATATACAGATAGCAATATGTTTCCAAGTGAAAATAGCCCTTACCCGGAATTTCCGCAACGATCAAGAAGCCCTATTAGATAAATTCTAATAATAAAATCTTCAAATACGGATAGGTTAACCATTGGGTTACCATCTATAAATACGAAGTATGGAGAAGTTTCAGTCCAACAGCTTATAGAATGTAAGGTTCTGATTGCTGTTAAGATATGAGAATGAAGAAAAATTATTATAATTGCAGATGTATTGTTAAAATAAGATTATAAAAAAACATAATTATTAAAACCACTGCAACTTCTTGATACCTACACATAATTATCTTCATCAACAAGAATATAGGTTTAGCTATTTAGATTACAGAAATAACATTTTCGCTTCCACTAAAAACAATTACCCATTGATTTCTTTCAAATATACTTATAACATCTAAAATTATATAAATTAAATTAATTTGTTTAAAATATTTCATTTCATCAATTTCGTGTTCTAATAATATATTTGATACAAATGTGGACTGTCAACTGTAATCAGTAGTTACCTACGAAATAACAAAGAACATACATACTTCAACACAAATTCTAATTAGTGCACGGTAAATTTGTAAATTTTGATTAATTTTCATAATTTACCTA
This sequence comes from Ctenocephalides felis, assembly GCF_003426905.1. Taxonomy (NCBI): domain Eukaryota; kingdom Metazoa; phylum Arthropoda; class Insecta; order Siphonaptera; family Pulicidae; genus Ctenocephalides; species Ctenocephalides felis. Next base: position 27,212,128 of record NW_020537646.1, read on the forward strand.
CTCATCATAAGCTTATAATATTTAAATATATTATTCCAAACTGCAAAATCTATTTTTATACGAAGATCCATCAAAATCGTCCGAACATTTACAGCGAATTAGTTCCAATATAGACTTGTGTGCTATGACTTTTTGTATAAAAAAAGAGTATTTAAAATATTGATGTCTAATAAAATTATTATTGATTTGTTAAGTTTTGGTTTTTAATTAAGCCCGCCTAATTAGCAAAACCAAATAAAAAGAAAAATATTAATAAAAGCGTATTAAAACATAATTGTTACCAAAAATTAATTCCCAACCAATATCTTTCAAATACTTTTTCATTCAATACTACAAAAAGACCATGTGGTTGTTGTGCAGTCAGGCGTTTTAGAAGGAAACCTTAAATATAAATCGCATATATGTCAAAAAATAATGTTATCAAAACTGCACCTTTGTGATGTGGCATAATAATACATAAGTGAAGCTGCAATTCAAAGCGTCTGATATCACAGCAAATACATGGCACTTTAACAGTATTTAGTACTATTTTGTATGAGAAGTTCTATGTAGCATAGCCTTGCCATAACATTGATCTATTTAACGGCAGAATAGACTCTAAAGGCTTGAAAATATAAGAAGCTATATCATATCAATATTATACAAAAATTATGTGTTGATCCACATATTTTTGTTATGTATATATGTATATATAAATACAATTACCAGTGGAACTTTATGATGTGTGAATGTAATAATGTATCTTTACTTCAGTGTTTCATGATGAAATCTTCATCATACACAATTTAACCGAAGAATACAGTCGTTTAAAAAGTGATCTTTCGATATGACCTAAGGCAAACCCAATACACCTTGGCATCCAGTTTTCCACCACTGTCATAAATTACTGCCGATATATTATTTGTTGCATGCATAAACAAAATACGCGTAGCTCGATGTGTATAAATGTTTATAGCCGATTTTAATATTCATAAAGTCATAAATTTTATTATACGGTGTTGTCCAATAGTTTGTGTATAGAGATGAGAATATTCCGCAGGATATCGATGATAATATAGTGGTAGATAATATAAAATTTTACAGAGTGCGCTATCAATATGTGGTCAATGGAAGAATGATTGAATCATTTTGATAGATTTCAATCCATTGCGTGCAGTAAAGGTTTTCCAATACAATTTCAGGCTTTAAATTTTATAATAAAATAGTTTATCAAAATTAATTGAAAATTGTTCAAATTATTCAACACTTTCCTTGACTACATATAAATGGCGCACCTGTGTTTAAAGAAATCGACTATCACAAAACTCTTGGGGACATTGAGATCTTCAATAAACAGAGATTGGATTAATACTTAGTACACTATATTTCATAAAAAAATTATTTTTAGCCGAATTGAGATCGCAATAGCTCATGGGATTCTCAAACAAGTGAAGTTAGGATTTTCTTTGAATAACGATATTTGAAAGTAGAGGGCAAAAATGTATAACCAGCCTTCACCTTGATTTTTAAGACGTCTCTACAGGTGATTAACGGCAATGCTTGAAAATCCATAACAAAAGTATTTTATTTTGTTGTTAGTTTTTTTGGTTGTGAGCACTGTTGTTTAGTTTACGAGACCCTAATTTAATTTTCAAGTATACGTTATTTAATTGGTGTACAAGATGCTAATTTTAAGTTAGATTCAACAGTTTTGTTCATATTATCTTTATAAAAGCTCACATGTGGGAGAGGTAAAAAAAACAACTTAACCTCTACTCTTCCAAAGGTTAAAACCATAAAAAATAGCCAATAAGTAAACTAAGTTTGTGAAAGCAATTTTACAAAAGATAAATAATGAGATATGCCAAATTCGCTCATGATTATTTCTGACAATTACCAGATCAAAGTTATATACGGTGTAATTTTTGTAAGAATAGTGCCCATGAAGTTTTTATTTTGCATTGTTTAAATGTTTACTCAAATTTGCTGTTATTTCATAAAATCCTTTTAAAAATAAAAATGGGCGTTAAGACATGGGTTCCCTTTAGACAAAAGAGACAAATAAAATTTTTTTGGAAAATTGCTAAAAAGTATGTTTTTAAAATTAGGAATGAGTTGAATTGAGAATGTTACTGAACGTAGTTCCTTAGTTGTTTGCGTGATACGTGTTTTGTTTTGTGATGTAGTTCATTTAGTTTAGACAGAATTATTAGTGAAGGTCAAATTGAACCTTAGTGCCCCGCCCTACCTTATTCAGAAAATGTGCTATATATAAAAATATAGGATTTTTGTACAAAAAACACACTCCTGATGATTTTTCGTATTCATTACAGCAATTCTGTAGTCCACTAGAACACTTACATCAGTGTAGTTCATTTACGATATCGACAATGTCCTTTACCTTTCACATCTCTAATTTTGTGTGTACGGACATAAAGTTTATACATGCATTGCATTATGTAATATGCAGATGGACATGCACATTTAATTTAATATAATATACGGTAACCTGTTATCGGTACATGTACAATACATATAATGGCATACACACGCGCTGACTGATCTGATAAAATTGGCTACAGAGAGTTTTGAAATGTGGAATTTGCCGAGACGTTAATTTTCTTCTGCATTTGTCGACGTAGCAAAACGTTTAGCACTCTGTGTGGTGAGTGCTGAGAAATTGCAATTGGGAATTGATAAACATGGAATAATATAATTTATTATTTGTGATATACAATCGGAAATGAAAAGATACACAAGGAAATTGCAAAATAATTTTTGAACAAGATTTAAATAAAATCGATTGAGAAGTACTAATTTCATGTCGTCGATACTGATGCAAGTCACATATGATTTAATGATCGAATTTCTTAATTATTCAGTTGTTAATAAAATAAACAAATATAGGAACTTGGCTTCTACTTTAGTAGTTGAGATATGTATTAAGAAAATTAATCAAGCACTTTCTCTCCATTCTACCAATAAGTATCAAAGCAATATGAATTCCATGCTGTCTACTTGATACATATTTTGCACAATAAATTGGTTAATACTAATTTTAGTATAAAAATGTAGCATGAAAAATAAATTATTAATTATGTTGATCTGGAACGATTTAATATCAGTATAAACAGTCTATAGATCTCATATAAGAAAGATAAAATATCTCACTGGAGATCTACCACGCCAAATTTGATCCGTGATATAAAATGGGGATCTAAACTATATCCCAGGGACTTACAGAAAACAGTTGTTCCAATTGTTATTATATATATATATATATATATATATATATATATATATATATATTCTTGAGTGGTAATTTGCAGCCAATAGTTAAAATAAGAGAAACAATAAATAATAAACTATTTATTTTATTTTGTTTACTAGTTTGTTTTATTTTGACGATTGACTGCAAATTAACACTCAAAAATATGTTTCAACGTCGAACAAAAAAATCTAAATCATATATATATATATATATATATAAATTATTATAAATAATAATCTTACCTTATTTCAGAAAATCAAAGCATCTCTCACACTGGATGATGACATAGAGATCTGTAAAAAAATACATTAAATCAATCTTAGCAATTATTTTTTTTTAAATAAATATAGTATTAATTCATCAGTGCAACGTTTTAGCAATATATTCAAATTCATTTGAAACTAATCTGTATTACTAATATGTAAATTTACTTAATTTTTATTACAAAAAAAATAAAAAATCACTAACTCATATTACAAGCTAGTGATTATAATTATTTTATTTTACACCTTTCATTTATAATTAATTCAAATTAAAATACATAATTGATTTTAATAGGATTTTGAAAGAATTCAAATTATTAGAAGTACTAGAAGTGAAAATATTATGCTTTTTTAGTACAGACACTTATTTAAAAAATAAAAAAAAAAAACAAAAAAATCGTTCAAAGATTCAACTACTAAACGTTACTACTTATAATACAATAGTATTATTAATATCTAACATCTTAGTTTATAGAGATTATTTATATTATATTATATAAATAATATATTTGCTGTTCCTAGAATTACTGAAATTTTTATTTTATTAGTCACAAGTTCACAGCTTCATGCTGAAATAACAATCTGTACATTATTAAATGACGAAAATTAATAATTGAAATATTTTATTCGGATGCTTTTAGAAGGCATCCAGCAATTGATTTTTCTACTTGTGAACTTGTGATTTGTTTTTAATAACCTTAATTAATTTTTTGACTTATTTATTATTGCAGCATCAATATTTTGATACATGAATCAGATCCAAGCGTTTTATTAGCTGCTGTGCAGCATTGTGTTTATAAAGACGAACAAGTGGTATAGTTTTGATACCACCTTGATACCTTCTGATAAGTTTATTCTAGTAAGTTTATTCTAGTAATGTTCCGAAAGTGAAAATCTGATAATATTACTGCTTAATATCAAGCTCGCCGAGGTGGATTGAAATTTCAAACCAATATTTTCTAGAATAATTTCATTACAATGACCCATGACAATTATAATTAATAGTGACGGTCATATATGATATTACATTATTTTTGTTATCAAAATGCATATTTTACCAATATATTATTACTGTGTGCCAAAAACGGTAGATGTTATTAAATAAACCTCAAAAATATATTATTTCAACTTTTCCATGCAATTGAAAGCATCCATCCACACATTATATATAATAATATAAATCAACGTAATTGCAGGTCAGGAGCATAAAGTATTTTTTCGAACCACATATAGGCCGGATAATAATATATTAAGTAATGTAGTATATGTATATTGTTATACTCGGTATAATCAGACAGTCGATAAAAAAGAAATTTTTTGCGCGCTTGAAGAAGGCAGAAGGTTGCCGCGTACGTCTTAATAATCACATGTACCTCCCAATGCAACGTTAACTCGGTACTAGAGCGCTAACGACGCGTAATTTATAACATTGGATCGTTTCGATTGGCAAACCCGTGTTTAGTTCGCGGATTGTCGGTTCTGCCTGCTATATCATTTTCAGTCATAATTTATTATTACGATACCCTTTCGCCCGCTGCGTCTCAAAACCGCACATAAACAACGAGCTGGTGGACTTCAGGAAAGGATTCTTCTTAGGAATTGGCAAAAAATTGCGTAACACCGATCTCTTAAAATAAAAATCTAATATGCCATTAGAAAATAAACTCCTAATATACAAAACAATTATCAAACCAATATGGTTCTACGGTCAACAACAATGGGGTGCAGTTGTAAGTCAAACATAGCAATTCTACAAAGGTTCCAGAACAAAATTTGAAACAGATTGTAAACGCATCAGAATATGTACTGAACTGGCTAATAGATCAAGACCTGAGTATTATAACTGCGGAAAAATTAATCATTTCTACTCTAGATACAAAACTCGGTTAAGTCGACATCCAAATTAATTACCGTGTGACCTGCTCAAGCCTTTACCACCAAATCAACTTAAGAGTAGAAACTTTAATGAATTATTACATCAAATTACATAAAATCTAATACTAGTCACGGAAGGTGCTATCGCAGGATAGCTATCCTTCACACGCAGGCATATCAAATTATCTGTAGTAGAATGTATTTATTGTATAGTTTTCTACGTAAAAAAACCTATTGGCGATACTGCAATATAATGCCCGTGTCCTAAAGAGAATATTGGTTGACCATTGTGTTGTACTTTCGTGAAAATCACTAGATTAGGATGTACGATAGCAACTACAGCTAATAGTACACGTAGTTTTGATCGTTGTCAAAATAATCCGTTAAAGTACAACAGTACTGATTATTATAAAATGGTGAGAAACTCAGGTTCGGTGATTCGTTGTCCTAGGCTTTAGACAACCTCATGAAGTAGTGATAATGACTTTTTGCTTAAAAATAAATGCGAGTGAAGATATTTCCAAGCAATAATAGCTCTTCTCACAATTGCTGCATTAAAAATATACTATCATTATAAAAAAAAGTTTAATGGAAGATATGTTGACAAGTACTTTGAAAGACGAAAGACGAAATAAGTAGCAATAATTACTATTTAAACACAAATGAACTGAAAAAAATAGCTCACAAGGATCTGTGTATAATGAAAAGATACAAATATACTCGCCAAAGGAGACATTTATTCTATCACATTTCTACTTGCCTTATGCAATTTACTTGCTATTGTTAACTACTATAAAAAATTTTTTTATCAATCAAATAAAACAATTCCATAATAATATCATGTAAACTAAATTGATCTGTAACCAAAGATTGAAAATATAGAACGAGTTTAACATGTTACTTAAGTATATATAAACTGATCTAATTTCACTTATATTTAAGTGAAATATATTATTGACCTTTTCCACTTGCGCATTGCTAAATTAATACGTATTTTATCACCGGAGGGGCGGCATCCGAGTGAATAAGGTTAATTTATTTTAGTTTTAAAAATGATTGCAATTTATCAGTTTCATATTATTCAATTTATTTTTCACATTATTTTGCATTTATTTAAAATTCAAAACTTTTAAAAATGCGCCAATATGGGAGTAAACACAATTAGGGCTTGATTTAATACAAAGCACTTATTTAAAATATTCTAGAAGTACCAGTTCCGATGTATCAATTTCTTATTAAAAAAAATAGTGATTTTGTTAGTTTAATGTTTATATAGCAGCGCCAAGTGTCTTTTTATTGATACATAGTATGGCAAATTAGTACAAAATGAGTACTAAATAATCCAACAGATCTGGTTAGATTTTACTAATTTGGTCCTGCTATTTTCAGAAAGATTTTTACACATCACATGATCAAGTGATATACAACGATTTTCATGTAAACTTGTGGAATTAACACGTTCTGATAAAAAAAGCAAAATAGTTAGCAGTTTATTTTTCAAATAAAAATCAATAAATCTGTACATATTTGCATTGTAATGTAATATAGACGCTTTGTTCTCGCAGCCATCAGACTAGCCATCCGATTATTTTAGGTTGGACGATCGCGTGGTGCGAAGGCATAAAGCCGAACCACCACAACAATGCCGCAAAAGGACGAAGAGAAAAAATTAACCGCACCATGGCGAATAAATGCGAAAAACTAGATTGCAAATTGCAATGCGGTTGAATCGGTAAATGGACTGTTCGCTACGCTTTGTTTTATGGACAACGAGAGGCAACGAGAATTAGATGGAGTGCTTCGACATGATGTGGAGGCCTGCACTAGGCGTGGACGTGAATTTATTTGAAATATTTATCGTGATTCTTGAATCAACAGAAAATATTATTTACAAATTGCTACATTATTTACTCTTTCATTTTTTTTCTCAATTAATACTTAATAATTGGGTATTAAGTTCTATATAAGCTTTAGCTCCTGGTAAGATCTTCGATCTAACAACTACAAGTTCTAAGCATTATTACCGTCTCAAACAACTTTACATCTAGCAGAAGTGATATCATATCTGAAAATCATATTTAAAAATATAGATCTAATTATGGTTTCAAGTAGGTATCATAATTAGAAATATCTATTGGCAAAAAGTAATGGCCAGTAGTGTGTTGACTTCTGATAACATTAGGTTATAAGGAATTACAAGCATATAGAATACTAACAAAGACCTAATACTCACAAGCCCTGAAGCGGCAACATAATTTTTTTGCATAATTAGATATTGCACAATTTGTATTTTATGATGATCTTTTGAAAACCATTTTAAGACTCTGAAGCATCAATTCAGGAACTGGAGGTTTAATTTTTATTTCATAAGATAAACCAATTTTTTCAATAAATTTAGCTTACTATCTGTTATTATGGGTCGGCTTATAAACGTCTACAACCTTACGTCAAATATAAATAGGTAATAAATGTTTTTCTCTTGTCTATGTTATAATACCTATGAGTAACAGCATTAAATTAACGTTCACTATCAGAATTTACAGAAACTTTTTTACAAGATGATATAAAAATAAAAATTATTGTAGAATTATTATATTCAAAAAAAAATTTTTTTGCAGAAAGATCAATTTGCAAAGTGCCTCCGAATTTAAAAATCAGCTTTAGTATATTCAACAAAGATGAAATAGTTCTCTTTGTTGGTGACCTTATTATTGATGATGCACTTTTATCCATAGTATTTTATCATATGAATTTTTGGAATATAATTTCTTTGGATTTACTTTAAAAACTGCAATATACTTTGCATTAAACTGCAATACTTTATTAACTTTCCGTAGGGCAAGTTATAGTAATCGCAAAAAAATCGAAAATGAAAATTTGTATATATATTTTCAAAACTTTCTGAACATTTTGGCATATCTTAGAAAAAATGGATTTATATGTGTGCGTGTGTGTGTGTGCGTGTATGTATGTGTGTGCGAATACAAATTTTCGGCGATTTCGGGAACACGGATGAAGCGATTTGAATAATTCAAAAAAACATTCGATTCAACGGGAACTTTACCCGAACTCCCAAAAACATGGATAAAAAATTGTATCCATACATACATACATACACACACACATCAATTTTTTCTGAGGTATGCCAAATGTTCAGAAACCTTCAAAACGTGAAGAAATGCAAAAATGTTCAATTTCGATTTTTGGACGATTACTATAACTTACCCTATGGGAAGTTAATAATGGATTTCTTTTTCCATTTAACATCATTTCCTTCACCTAATACAAACGAAATGATGACTTACTTTATTATTAACGTCGTAGCCGCTAACACTATAGGTATACATCAAGAAGCTTCCGCCTTGACTGGCTGAGATTTGATTCGTATTGATAAGGAGACGTGCTGATTAGTTTTTGGTGAAGGCAAGTCTAGCCATTAGGAAGATACGGGACAAAAAGTGCCAAAAATCATAACTCGGTTGTTAAGAGAGCGAAGCGTCCGATTTTAATAACCCAAAAAACATTTTACTTGTATTGACAAGATGAAGAATTGATCAAATTTTCATGAGGGCAGGTCTAGCGGTTTTGGAGATCTGGTGAAAAAAGTAAAAAAAAAATGCCATTTGGCGGTCAAAAATGATTATTAGACATATACACATCAAATTATCAGTTATTTTACAGAGATTTTTATAGTTTCTCAAAAATCTAATTTGTTCGAAGTAAAATTAATTCTAAAAATGTTAATATTTTTAAAAAAATAATAACTTTTGGTACGGGAAGTTCCAGCAATTTGCCTTAAGGCACATGTCATGTGCCCCACTAGTTTACTGCAATAGAAATTTTAACACATAATTTACATGCTACCTAGCATTGCAAGTTTAGTACAAATTTCGCTTGACCACGCAGAAGATACAAGAACATGTTTGAATCTACCTAAGTAGATACATGTGTCTTTATAAATATACAATTATCACACATGTCCTATATCATACGATCTCATAAAATATTATTAATGGCAATTTACTACTCATTTTGCTATACTGCCCAAGGTGCATATCGATATAGATTACAACTTCGATTTATATTGCACTAGATATATATTGAATTGCATAAGAGATATAACAACGTCGTTAATGCTGTATATTTATTATTAGACATGTCACATGAAACATATCGACGACTTAATAGACAGTTAATTAAACTATAAATCTTAAAGTGCTAGATTAATATAGACTGTTAAGATAAAAGTAAATATAATTAAATTTGCTCGTTCTAGGTGTCTGATGATGTCATTTAGCATGTGGTGCAGAATGATGAATTGCACATTTCAAGAATATTTAATTGTTATTAAAGTGCATAAAATTATGTAATAGTAATTATTTTATTAAAATATAAATTTAATCATTTAATTGAATTTGAATAATAAGTGCTCGATATATTTCTTCATTACAATTTTATAAATAGTTGTTAGAATATATAATGTCGATATGTAATGTCATAGAATCTATACATATCGTAAGCTGCAAAACGTAAATTCCAGTTATTGATGCTAGTTTTTTCTGAAAAGTTATCAGAACTTTCTTGTCTTATGAGCTCTGACAATGATATTTTTTGAAGACATAGCTATTTTAGAAGACGACCCCACATTTGGCCTATACATATTTGATATATTTTTATTATTGGAATTTCTGGTACTGATTAAATATTTTCAGTTTGATCCAGCAATGCCATGTAGAAAGACGATATGACCACTGCTTGATGTAGGACCGCTCTTCGTAGATATCGAAAATGAAAACTTGGCTTGAAAGTCCAAAGCTCTTACTTACTGAGCTACGATAAAGCCCTAATAATTTAACAACTCTAAGGTATAAATATATGTATAATAATAGATGACATTGGAAAAATAATGCCCACAAAATAGAAACTTTGATAGAACAATGAATGTAAAGACTACCGAAAATATAAGCCGAAACATTGGACACAAAGGCATGAGAAAAGAATTTCGGGAAATAAAATGTGTAAAAGAAAACTGTTAATTATTAGTATATTAGTAATTAAAGAACAAGGGAGCATCACATTACATTATAAACTTACTTTCGGCAAAATCACCAAATAAAAGTAATAACGACAATGTAACGCCTTCATGTTTACCAATGTTTACTATTAGCTCTACAGTAGAAGCATTCTATGATGCAAATATGATTCAGAAGATTCTACAAAACATAATGCAAAATGTGGCGCTTTAAGACCATGAACCTGCTTCCGCACAAAACATCTGCCTTCAATCAATAATAATGACAAATTAATGTAATTATGTTTACTAATTTTTATTATTAGTTTTATAGTAGAAGCAATGATAAATTTCTATTTAGAAGATTCTACTAAACATAAGATATTAATGTTGCAATTTAAATCGTTAATACTTAGATTGATGGACAGATTCTGCCGCATAACAGACCTATGTTATGGCAAGGCTATGACATGAAGAACTTTTCACACTAATACTAAATATTGACAAAAATCATTTGTTTGCTGTGCCTTCAATCGTTTTTCTCAGGCTGTCAGATAGTAAACCTAACCAAGAAACTGCACAAATATCAAAAAAGCAATCTCAGAAAACAGGGTCCTTCTGACACAGCTTTATAACACACAATTTGAGGTGAAGTTTATGTGTGAAACGCCTAAATGCACAGAAAATACATGGCATTTTGACAGTATTCAGTATGATTCAATAGCATAATGTATGGAAGTTGGAGTATAACATAGCTTGGTCTCATGCAGAATTGGCGCATGAGACGTTATTATTATTGTTGTTTGTTGATGCTATCAATCCCCAAAGGTAATAGATCTTAATCGGTTCAAATTATTACAATGTTGCACACTTTTTATAAGGTGCAATTATGGCTTAAGCTATATATGAACAATTTTACACCAAAAAATCATGATCTTACGCGTCATGAATAAACTACATCTACATAAAAACCGATTTATATAAAATTCCAACTTTGTCAGCTAACTTTTATCTCTACAACTCTATTTTATCAATATTATCGCGTATCCCAATCTGCAAGTATCATCGCGATCAATCCGCGTTCTCCGCATGCACCGGCGGCGGCAGAGTTCGCGTAGTTATCGAGGAGAGAACAACCGGCAATAGCTCTAATGGATAATCGTCGGTTGAGTTAGACAACAACGCCTGGATGCAATATCGATCACGTTGCCTCGTTATGACGCGCGGCGAAATTATCTTTGTTGCCTTGCATTGTGCTTTCGACGTGATTTGCTTGATTGAAAATTGAAAACAGGAGAGAGAAACTTTTATCGGAGCGATATAGAAATGCACCGCCGAAAAGCATGATATCAGGATGATATTTTGAATTTTTTAATAATCCGGTAGTATTACTTGTTAAACACTACATGCCTCGTTCGTATTTGTACATATTAACAATATTTTTAATACTAACGGTCAATATATAAATTGCGCAGTGTGTGCGCACTGTATTCATCGACAACAATGTAGTTATCTTTGACCTTGCATAAACAGCGATAATGTTTTTAATGCAATATATTTTGGTAATTCATCTATTATTCTACGTCGTTCTAAAAATTCTTTGAAAATTGAATTGAAAATTGGAAACATGAGAGAGAATCTTTTATCGGAGCGATTTAGCAATGCACCGGGAAAAAGCATGATGTCAAGTATTATCCAATTATTATAGATATTTTGATTTTTCAATATCTAATTATTATAGATATTTTGATTTTTTGAATAATCTGGTAGTATTACTTGTTAGAGACTACGTGCCTCGTTTCGTATTTTTAACACTTACGGGACGGCACCGATTTCAAAACAATCTACTGTACCGGGTATAAACTTGATTTCATTGTGTTTGTTATGCAATTTGTTTGATAAAAATTTGTCATTGTCATTGAAAGACATACATTTATAATATTAATTTATTTTTGATCATTTTATAAAGAATGGTGACGTTCAAAACAATTTCTAAAATGCACAGCTGGTTGATTTTGACATGTTTTACAATAAAATGTTGTTCGCCGCCTTCCTCCTGGTGTTTTTCTGTCAGAACAGACAATACAATTTCTTCTTCTTTCTCTCGCATTTAGAATATGCCACTGATTAGTCAATATATTTGTTCATTTTTTGTTGTTTTCACAATGGTTTGCTTTTCTATTATATTGACTAATAATTCATTTGCAAAGTATAAAGTAAAATAATCTATTGGATGTCTTATATTGCTTGGTATTTGTAGTCGGGGTGTTTGTTGATGTATGTCAAACTCGATTATTGAAGGAGAATCGGCACATTCGCTGTCTTGCGCTCTTCATTTAATTTGTCGAACTTCTTATTCTTTTTGTTGGTTGGATAATATCATCATCACATTCATCACTATCTTCGGTGCAAATAGTAATTTCGTAAAATTTGTCTGTATGAATGTTTATTTGAAACTCTTCTTCACTACTGCTTAATTTACAAAACTTACCAGTCGTTTTGCCATATTTAAAAGCGCTCGCTCGTTTCAAATATTAAAAAAAGACTATATAGCAAAGAAAAAGGCTAAAAATACTACTAAAATAACTTAAAATTATTTTCAAAATACAACATTGTTTATCACTGCTATATGTAATTTATTCAACTTTTCGATGCAAACTGAGTCATTGTTTATAAAATAGCCTGTGCCTCACAGGGCATGTTTGTCTACTCAAGTGGACAGCCGTCCCCAAAGAGTTAATTATTAACAATATTATTATTACTAATGGGCAATATATAAATTGTGCAGTGTGTGGAATTATTCATCGACATATAGTACAGCGATAATGTTTTTAATGCAATATATTCTGGTAAGTCTTCTATTAGTTCTAGAAATCCTTACAATATATCCAAATCTTTTAAAATATGCACTCACGCAATAAACAAAGCCATACATTATTTGTTATCTGAAAATGCATTAAGTCACCCTACAGCATAAAAAGCCTTGCAATAATAAGAGAAGTCAGTTTAGTTGAGTTCAAGCAGTAGAGCTGTCTACGACTAGAGCTGTTTAAAATAAAGTTCAATCATGTAATCATAATCAGTAGTTTAATTGAGTCGGTGAGCAGTTTTCGGCGAAACCTGCCTATACTGATACTGACCCATATATTATTTGGCGGCAGCGGATTCTACATATTTTGTTCAAATCAAACTTTCAAAATAAGTTCAAGCAAGATTTTCCACAACAAATACACATTGACACATCAACCTATAGTTGAAGAGGGCGTATAATGATCCAATATTTTTCATAATTCTCAACAATTGAGCCGATCAAGATGACCGGCCTGAGTCGCGCCGTGAGCTTAACATCGCTCAGTGTATCATTACCGTTCGGAAGAAGTTTAGTGCTATGTAATCAAGCCGACAGCGTACAATGATCGGGATACTATCTAGAATCACGTGTTTGCAAATAACAATATGCAAGCGATTACTGAAAACAAAGTCGTGGCTGGTAACATCATAATAGACGTACTTCTAAACTTTTTATTTCGTAGATACCTTTTTCGAAACCTAATGCTTAGGCAAATTGCTAACGCACCCGGATAGAACCGAATACGGATTCTGCATAATGATGTAGAAATAGTTTTCTCAAAAAGTACTATATTAAACTCAGTAAAATTCTTATATTGAATCCATTGATAATAGTATTTCTGAGAAAACGTCGACGGAATTCAAATTTTAACTCATCACATCACTAAAGCTTTTTTTGAAACAAAGTTTGACTACCATTTTTCAAACTTTAATAATTTTTTAAAATTAAAACACTTGTCATATGGCCGAAAAATTTTTGTATGTTTAGTATGACCATCATGCTCTACCATAATGAAAAAATTCATCAGAATTGTCCTTGTTTTTTCAACATTTAATTACTGCCCAGCTGATCCTTGCCAAAAACTGTCAATAAATTGTGCAGTATGTGGGATTATTCATTGACAACAATGTAACTATCTTTGACCTTATTTGTACAGCGATAATGTTTTTAATGCAATATATTCTGGTAAGTCATCTATTATTCATCATCGTTCTAGAAATCTTAAGTTGTAGTCACCTAACTGATTCATTATGCAAGCTAAAAAAAAAATCACCTTTCTGCAGATTACAAAGAAATGGCTAGAACGATCAATGTGCAATTGTTTTGATTAAGTTTTACAAAGATACTTAAATCTACCCCATTACAACAGATTTGTTACTATTTATTGGCTATTACCAGTACTTATTTTTATGGATAATTTTCTCTTTTTCATAAAGTCATCGCAAAATAATATTGTTGATGTATAGTTTGTATAATAGGTGTTATAAATATTATCGTCTTTACCATCTTTAGGCTGATGACTGACCAGATAATATATGATCAGGCGCAGTTACTTTATAATCATTATCATTATAGAGTATTGAGAATACACAATGTTATATAGTGGAGAGAAAATGCGTTATAGAAATTACAGTAATTTCCGCCGAGCCCGACTTTGTGTTAAATTAGTATTTAGACTAATAATCGCTGACCATTAGTAGTTTGAGTGCATTGATCTAGGACACAGAAGTGTTAAGTTCAGTTTTTCAAAGTATTTATGAAACGTGAAAAAAAAAATTAAATGGAAACTGTGGATTGCAAATATGATTATGTTTTCTATCTCTGTAATTCTGTAATACTTCTAAAAAGTTAATAGTTCATACAGAGTTCTATGATAATTTGAAAGTTTCTATGTAATAGGGCGACGCGCAAATATCCAATTTCATTTTAAGTAATTTTACCTTGAAAACAAAACAAACAACATCACAAACAACTAAAAAACAGTAACATTTGCCCGTTTATTAACATTTTCAGCTGATTATTCATTGTAGAAAGATTTTTTTCGAATTTTTTTCTAAAATGATTAATTAGCAAAATTTTTTGAATTTACTATTTATTGAAAAATAGCCATACACTCTGCCCTCTAGTCTAAATTGTAAATTTATGAGCTGATTCTGCCGCACAACAGACCAATGCTATGCCAAGGCCAAGTTACGCTCCAACTTCCATACATTATGCTACTGAATAATACTGAATACTGTCAAAATATTATATATTTTCTGTGCATTCAGGCGTTTTACACAAAGACTACAACGTCGCATATATGTTATGAAGCTGGGTCAAAAAGACTCTGTTTTTTTTAACATTGTTCTTTGATATTTGTGCTGTTTCTAGGTTAGGTTTTCTATCTGACAACCTGAGAAAAACGCCTGACCTCACAGCAACCATATGGCTTTTTCAATATTTAGTATGGAAAGTTCTTTAAAACATAGCCTTGGCATAACATTGGTCTGTTGAGCGGCAGAATCGGTCCATTAATGTCGAAACAACATTTTATTTATTTACTGTATCCTATCTACCAGAAGTTACATTTTCTGATTTTATGCTAAAATTATTTTCTCAATCTTTGTTTGCAAATAAAGTTAGAAATGCATATAATACGTTAAAATTTAGTACTAATACACGAATTTCATAATATTTCTACAAAAAAAACGAGAATGCAATTTTATTAGCAGTTAATATTATTGATGTAATTTTACTTTCTATACACTTTTGATACACTTATATTCATTATTATTTGGCCATACTTATTATTGTAAAAGAAACAAAATCTGTACGTGTTTTATGAGCTTTAGTAGTGACGTAGGTTTATAGATAGCAAGTTATCCTATTTCCATGTGATATATTTATTATTAGAATTTGTATTATAATTTCAATTCAAATCAGATGCAGAAATATCTGGGTTTGATTCTTTTCATTTGGAAACACATTCCCATTTATAGGCTTTCTGAAACGGATATCGAACCCAGAACTTTTGATTTGAAGAACATAACTCTAAGTAAAAGATATAAATATTTAATTATTTTTACTTGTAATATACACATATAATATCCCCTGTTTTACACCAAAGATACATACATTCTACATACATTCGAAAATTTTACTTTTATGTGGAAAAACTGTGTTATATAGCAAATCACTATAAAATGACATTGAAATTATTCACGGAAAACACAGAAACTATCAATTACATATAAACACTAATTAAAAAAAGTTCAAAGTAATTATGCTCTTTGTTTTGATATTTCAAACAGACTAGCATATATACACATAAAACTTAGTTTTAATCATGAAACGGGAAGTTCTGATCTAAATCTACAGATTTTCATCATAAACATAGACAACTAAGCATCCACAACTGTTACATACATTTTGAAGTGCTGTATTTTGACAGTAGAACAATTTATATATAATTAGATATAAGTAAATTGTAGTTTAGTGTTAATAATTTCGTGTAAATGCAAAATTATTTCGTTAAAAAATAATTTTCAAAATCCGTGTAAAATCGAAAACGTGTGCAACGAGTGCAGTGTAAAGCGGGGGATAGGTACAGTGATTTTATGAATACGTGTATATTTTTTCCTTCTGTTAAATTCCATATACTTGAAATAAAACCAACTACTCATTACAACAAACAACGACAGAAAGCAGTTTCCTTCCATTTAAGAATCCGTGCAGTGATCTGTTATAAATGTAAATCATTTGAATTTTGATTCAAGCCCAAGGGTAAGGAGATACTGGTACTTTACAAATTCCCGTATTTCGAAATGAGCAATTGCTATCGAAGCTCACGGCTGAGGCTGCCTTAGAGCAAAACGCGATTCAGAGAGCCCATACTTCTTTACTGCTTATTTATACTTTATGTTCAATTCACTTCGCACTCGGCTTGATCTCTCTATACTTAAACATTTCCTCACTCGGCGTGGTGAGTGGCTTGTAATGTTACTGTAATAACACAGATGCATCGTGAATACTGAGAATTGCGAAATACGATGGATCTCTTGTGTAGTGTGCAATTTTGTTTATGTTTTACTTAGGTGCTCGTTAAAATGATTCAGGGGCGCGGGTTGAAAAAGCATTACATAGAATTTTGGAAAGTTTATTATTGTAATAATAATTGCTTTTATGCAAATAACGATACAATAAGTTTTAAATTTTCTTCAAATTTCATAATAATGATTAAAAAAAATTAAAATAGATCTCGTGAAAACATTAAATCATACAATTCAAGATAAATTTTGTATGTATAGCTATCCTACAACTATTATTAAGGTAAATCCTGAGCTACATACATACATAGAAATTTATATTAGAAAACTTTTGCAAATATATCATGTACGTTAGTATATTTTAAAAATTATATATACAAATTAATGGTATTGAGAAATTTAATAGTAATAATATACGGCAACAGTAATAATATTTAGTAATTGATATATCAGTGTAAAACTATTTTCACTTTTTGATGTTTTTTATAAAATTTTAAATTTGCGGTAACCCTCTACATGGCGCAATTAAGAAATTTGCTTCATATCTGCAGGAGCATCGTTCACAATATTGATTTTGTGGTAATTAATAATTTATTTACTGTACTTGTTTTTAATGAAAAAATAATATTCAAAGAATTTATTTCGTACTAAGAATCAAAATTCTTAGCATATTTAGGGGGAAGTCCCCTAGTGGCGGACACCTAAGATTATTTATAAATAAATAAAAAAATATTTTACGAAATGTTTATTAAATTACGATTTATGTTAGATAACAAAATTAGAGAACAAACTAAATCAACAAAACCGCAATGTTTGCTAAAAATAATTAATACTATCAATCAAACTTCGGATGATTTCAAAATACAGGCCATTGATCGCAGCATATGTAGCCATCTCCACACTCTGGAATGTCTGCATATGTGTCTTTTGACGAATATTTTTAGATATTGCAAAAAAAGTCACTATTCATCCCCCTTTTGGTTGGGCCACACCGATGCTCTCAGATGGTGCATTCACCATAAGATTTTCAATCTTCTACTAGGAAATACGAAAAATGGGGTATGTAGTGACCATTAGCTCTCATACAGAACAAAATTAAATAATTGGAATAAATTACGTATATTCTAACAAGAAATATCAATATGTTTACTGTCCGGCACTAAGGGACGTCTTAGTGTCCGGTGCAAAGGGACAGACATTTTCGATCATTTAGTGGCACCTACTAAAATTGGGTAAAATATTATTATATTTGATAAATAATATTCTACCATTTTACGGATAACAATCAAGTACAATTTTTATCTTTGCATACCACTCAAATGTAAATGCATAAATATGCTAGAATTACTTTCATTGATATTTAGGTGACGCCGATTTTGCACCTAAAATAGGAAAGGGTTGCCCCTTTCACTTGTATTTTGAAATGAAAAGATTTATACTTGCTTAAATAATACGTGTAATTTTTTTTTAAATAGAGTGTTTGGTGCCGTCCGGCGTTACGGGACTTCCCCCTAAATCATAATAGTCTAAGCATATTGTGTGCATTTATTCGTTACTTTTGATTTATAATGCCTGCATTAATAATTTAAAATCTCAAATAAAATTGTTCTTGAATAATAAAAGTTTGTTCAAATATGACAAATTTTTAATTACAGTATGGGAAGTTCCAGCAATTTGTCTTAAGGCACGATACCAGGCACCTCAATAGTTTCATACATTTTTTGTTTGATATTGAAAAATTAGAATTCGCTACGTCAATGCTTTCAAAGCATTCTCGCTTTTTCCCTACTTGTAATTCTTACTTGAGGATACAGTGAGTACAGTTTATGTATGTAAACTGCCTTGTTAGTTGGCCATATGATTATTTTGTTGCCGACATTTTGCTTAACATTGTATGCATTAAATCAAAGGGTTTTTACAATTTATGTTCGCTCATACGATAAAAAAATGAGCTTATATTTATATCGTATTGAATTATTTATTTTTATGAATAAATAACTCTATACCATGTAACGCTATAAATGTTGATTAGGGTTACTTAATTAAGATGGAATATAAGATTTTTTAATCACGTTTTAACTTCTTGTTTTATTTAATTTTATAACATTCATGAAGTAATTCAGTCTACAGATCATATAGGGCGCAGACTCAATGCAATAATGCAAACTTGTTCGAACAGACATACTTCATCTTACTCGCTTAGAATCCTATCTCAAAATTTGTATAGTTTAACTGTTATGACAACTGTCACTACCGTAACCTACTCGTAATTTGAAGAGGAAAAAAACTCATAAAAATATATTTTTTTGAAAATGATTAAATTTAAAAAATACACGACCAGTAAATTTTGCCTAAATTGTCAAAACTAGAACGTAACATTGGAAATAAATACTACTTACAAGTATTTCACGTCTGAATTTTGCTGTATATTTTTTTGAGAAACAGTTGATGAAAAAAATGCAAGTAGTTTTTTCTGAGTAATTATTTTATTTTTTAATAAAATTAATATATCATCAGCTTAAATGATATTTTTTATAATTGCATAACCGTGTGTTATAGAAGATTAATTGCGTAATAGGTAGTCTTATATGCAAGTTGAGAACATATAAAATATGCAATGAAAGGGTAGAACGTAAAATTAGTCGCTCGATTCGTTTAGGTTTAGTAAAAACGGAATATATTAATGTTATATCTTAAGCAAAGAGGTTTTAAAATATAATTATGTATAATTCTCTGACGTTCCCTGTAATTTCTTCAGCATTAATATTAAGCAGACTTCTGCTCGCATGATCGTTATAAAATCGAGTAATTGATCGATTTATTTTCAATTTCATGCTCGTCGTTTGCAAATTTTAATCAACTTTAATACGCAGATAGAGTAACTTGGTAGTTTTGTAATTTATTTAGTCAAAATATTACTATTTTTGAAAATATATTTTGAAAATATATAGAGGAATTGATAAATTTTTTGCAAAGGCAGATCCAGCAGTTTCACAGAACCAATAAAACAAAATTAAAAAAAAATGCAATTTGACTATCGAAAATGGTAGCTAGACACGCTCACTATCATATATTTTATAAAGATTCTAATAATAAGTACAAATTTTGTTTCTATTTGTTGTAGTTTCGTAGCAAGAGTTATAGTGTTTAAAATTACAATATTGTTCATCGTCTAATGTGTAAGCTCTTATATATAAAATTCGAATACGAATTTATTCGAACTTACGGTATTCACAACAATCTATTTGAAAATAATTAATATTAATTTCAAACAATATTTAAAACAATTGTTCTTGATCATAGATCTAATTTTATTGATTATTGATTGTTTTTATTCGTGTAATATTTAATTACGGTGCGGGAAGTACCAACAATTTTCCCTAAGCCCTTTGCCCACTAGTTTCTGAGATATTGCCAAGCAAAAGAGGTCTAGGAAAATTTAAATCAGTAACTCACACTCCATGAGTCTGCGACTGAAAATATCATGTTTGTTCTATTTTGCAACATCTTTATTAGATAATAAATAACAAGTTATATCAAGTCTTCCATAATTCTTCCTCTCCGCACCATACGACATTTCCATGCGACACTAATGTCAAAATCAGAGAATGGCATATCGGTGGCATGAAATCGTAAAGTCATGTCGAGATATTATATGTCCTAGCAATTAAATACCTAACGGGTAACTCTAGTGCCGGTTTTGCATCCGCTTCGCCGGACGTCAAAATAAATGACGTCAATGCCGTGTGCGTTATGACGTCGTAACTAGCCGCGTTAGCCGGCGGCAAACAGAGCTATAGCTCATTCGCACGCACAGAACCGTACCGTACCGCCGTCGGGCGTCCTGTTGTAAATCAACAGAACAGAACAGCGTTGACTCCGTGCTATATATTTCATAGGTCCTGTAGCTGTTGTTGAATATATGTATATATACGTGCAGACGTCGTGCTTGAATTACGACCGGTGCATGCATGCGTTTGCGATGCAATGACGGTCGAATAGATTTACCGCTAGCACGAATTCGAGGTAAGAGGTAAGACATAACATAACATGCGTAAAACGTACGATGACGACCCATGGCAGGGGTTTAGATTTAGTAGGATATTATAGTTACTTGCTTAAGGATTCATTTAATTTACGACATATTGGACCATTTGTTATTAGAGCATCAGGATGTGGTAACACCAATGGATTGTCTACCCCGTTTGTAACTGTTTCCGCCGTAGAGAAGCCAAAAGCACTTTAAGATAATTCTCAGTTCAACCACAGTATCAACAGGTCTCAGTCTAAGTGTCAGTCCAACATCAAACTCAATTTATTTTATATCCATTAAATTTGTTCGTGCCAGAATGACGGTAGCTGGCACGAGCAAACTACACTTGTCAGAATCAAACAACACCAAATTTCTGGCAATTCCGAAGACAGAAAATTTGAATATAAACGCTAATCATTTGCGATTTGTAAGTTCTCTTATTTATTCAAATGGCTATGATCACTTGTCTTTGACTTTCCGTATGAGTTGTATTTTTCGAGAGCTTTAATCATATGAATAAATACTTTTATTAATTGCAACCAGTGTTCTGTATTGTGCTCTCAAAGTCAATTTTTTCCTCAGCACCCAATCCCAATGAATCAAATACAACAAGCTATTTCAAAAGGGTCTAATCATCCCCTTCATACTTAATTATTTCAAATTCTGTCTAAATTTTATAACTACTTTCTCAATAAATATGTACGTTACAAAATGTTTTCAGTTATATTGTTTATTTGCAAATTGGCTCTGCAATAAGATCAATTTACTGTACACTGGTGACTCATGACAAGGGTTTGGATTTACTAGGATATTGTTTGTAACTTGCTTAAAGTATTCATTTAATTTAAGACTTATTGGCCTATTTGTAATTAGCCAAAATTAATACTGGCCACCAAATATATGGCTCTCACTTACAACAATTCGTAACATAATGTTATGCCATCTACCAGATTCATTCAATATTTTAAACCAAGATATAGTAGCACCAAGGAATTGGCAACAATGAGTGAAACTCCATTGGTAACCTTGTTTCCACTAAAGTATTAATAAGTAAGTCGAAGTCTCAGTTCAACCACAATATCATAAGCCTGAGTCTAAATCTCAGTTCAATCGCAGTACCAATACGTGTGATATTAAGTCTCAGTGTATCAGTTTAATCACAGTATCAATCAGTCTCAGTCTAAGTCTCAATTCAACCACAGTATCAATAAGTCTAATTCCAAGGCTCAGTTACTTATTAAATTTAAAATTGATATGTATAGCTATTTTGAAAGGCAAACCTGTCTCAACCTAAAATTTATTGGCCACCATTAAAACTCTTTGCATTTGGTAGTATCGCGTGAGCTTTTTAATTTTTTAGAGAAATATATATGCGACTATCGTTCGTTAATAGAAAATATGTAAGGTACAGCTTCATTGAAAGCTTAGTTAGAATTGCTGAAGTTGTATATAAGTTGTCATGCATGTCAGTTTGTTATGTCTGGAAAATTTGTCCAGAATAGTAATGATTCTCAATTTCTTACAATAATCAGACCAGCTTATGAATAATAAGCATGTGAATATGATTTCAAAATAACAACGATTATCGACAAAAATTAAGTATCCTCAATACCAAAAGTCTTGAATAAAGTTCTATATTTTATTTATTCAGCATTTTCATATAAATCATGATTAATTTCACAAATCATAGTAAACAGAAATGATATGATTAAATGCAGACTTGCAACAAATAGCATAAGATAGCATTGTAATTTTGACATTTATCAGAAGTAATAATATATCACAGTTCTAATTTCTTAAATAGTAAATGTTAAATGTAAAATGCAATAATTCTGTATTGTATAAACGAGAAAATATTGTTGCAATAAAAACGCACAAGCACAAATATTATTGCTTTGAGAAGAATAATTCATTTTTTAACGCGTATAAGAAAAATACTAAGTTAATTGTCTTAAAAGAAGGCTTAGTAGCTTCGACGTGCTTGGCTACGTAATATCACCAAGTCTCAGGTTAAAGCCCACAAGTTGTGCAACCAGATATCAAACACTAGTGACATTTATTTTCACTTGAAAATATATTTCCGGAATTGCTGCAAATCCAAGATAATACATTAACTCT
Source organism: Ctenocephalides felis (assembly GCF_003426905.1). Taxonomy (NCBI): domain Eukaryota; kingdom Metazoa; phylum Arthropoda; class Insecta; order Siphonaptera; family Pulicidae; genus Ctenocephalides; species Ctenocephalides felis. The sequence continues at coordinate 27,235,557 of NW_020537646.1, forward strand.
AATACTAATAAAATAAATATATGGATTACCATGGGTTGCTTTGCATTACAACTGCTAATAAGACAGTGACCACCGAAGAAGATTGTTATTCAAAGACAAATAATCATTACATTATATTAAAATGAAGTTTTGAATGTTCAATTCAAATATGTCAAAGCCATAATAGAGTGAAATCTAACAATGCCCGTTCCAATATAAAAAGGAAAAACGATCACAATATTTCGAATGGCAGCAAGTTGTGATAAATTCGCAAGTGATTTACGAGTTCTCTAGCAGTCAGCGTGAGATCGCCGCTACCCTTAATCTGATTTCTTATTCCCAAGAGACGAGTTACCCTTAGCTGACATATTGTCACCGGATTGAAGCGAGATAAGAGGAATGAGAATATTTTCCCTGACACTTGCTGTACAGATATATCTTTATAAACAAGCGATCTGTTCGAGAATGGAAAGTGACAAAGAAAATGTCATATAATAAATGTATTTCAGTGAAAGTAAATATAAAACAAAGCCGTTGTATAGAAAACTGAGTAAATAAATGTGATGTTTTGAGTAAATGAATAGAAGACACTATCATGAAAAAGTTAGATTATTATATCATTATTTTTATTGTTATTATATTTATATCATCAATTTGTAAAATCGTGTGAGTACCTATGTAATTATGAAATATATTTATGCTGACTTAATTCTATTACTTCTAAATGCAGATGTAAACTTAACTGGTATAAGTCGGTGGTACAAAAATAAATTAGAACATTTTTGTATGTAAAATTAAATAAGAAAATTCACATATAAAAAATCTTCCTATGTTTTTTGTTTAACTATAAACCGTGAAAAATTGAATTGTTCCGAATCTTCGTCTTTGTCTGTGATTTCTATAGGTTTTTACCATCAAATCTCGCACATCTTTGAGGATTTATTCTGTCATGGTGTGCTGGCGTTTTGATTTATCAAAGGATTCCAGAAAACTGTCAGATGAGTCAAGCCATATGTGTTATAGTCATGTCATAATCGCGAGAGGGAAATGAAATATTGCCAGAAAGAAGAAAATTTAGTATACTCGTAGAATATATGGCTGATAGAAGTATTTGCATGTAGTTTGCTGTCTAATAGTTTTATAACGACTTTTCACACCTAGTATTATATGTTATTTCTATACAGTATAAATTTACACCTGAATCTTTCAAATGAAATCACATTTCATTTTCAATCTAGCGAGTTAATATTTTAATTTGAATAATGTATGTTTCTAAAGGATAAGTTGGTTTTCGTAGGAAAATGCAAATAGTTAATTGGAGTATTTTCGATGTCATACAACTGACACAAAAAAATGTAAAAAACATGAATTTGTATGAATACTTTAATGCTCGTAAGCCCAAATTTGTTTCTTGGTCAAAGTTTTCCTGAAAAAAAAACTAACAATTTTAAATATTTAAAAGCTATTTTATGGAACTAGTTTTGACTAATTTCTGAAAAGCTGTTTCTTCATAATTATAGCTAAGTACCCGTTTTATTCAAAAATTTTGAACAATTTTCGGAAAGTTAAAGAAACTAGTCTGAGATATCAGTGGGAGATCATACTAATGAATTTTTAATAAGGATCGGGCGCGTTGTTTCTAAATACTTTTGACAATTTCAATCACAATTTGGATGATGTTAAGGCTAAGCGTAGTTCAAATATAATATTTCAACAATATTTGGAATAAACAGCAATGTAAAAACTTCAAAATGTTATCGAAAATTAATTTTCATTTCTCGGGAAGATTTTCAATTTGCGAGAAGGCAAAATGCCGCTCATACCTAGCATGTAAATCACAGGCAAACATGGAAACACAACATGACAACAAAAATCAAAACTATCAAATCTAGAGTAAGCAGTTTTATTTCTTTATTGAGAATTATCCTAAATTAGCACACAAAAACAAAATTCTTGTTTATAAAATGATAATAATTCATATCTGGTCATACGGTATACAGCTTTGGGGCTGTCTTGCAAATCTAATGTAGTATTGGTACAGCGGATGCATTAAAAACTAGTTAGAATAATGACAGATAGACCCTGGTCATGAACAATAAAACTCTGCATCATGATCTGAATACGCTATAGACTTTTCAAAAACAAAATCCACTAGTCATCATCACAAATTGGAAAATTATGCTAAAGAACTCGTTGTTTCGCTGCTCTTTACTCCAGAATTTAGAAAACTTAAAAAATTATGGCCTACTTGATATAATAAAAAAATGTATCTAATAACAATTAACAATTAACTATTATCTATAATTATAATTTAGATAGCAGTTTAAATATCATAGTAGTTACCCCGGTGAGTATAAACTATTTGATGCAATTTTACTAGAGCAAGGTAACTGGCAAAATTTTTTAGTCTTCTCGATTCAGATGCATGAAGCAGCGGAGCAAGGAGTGGATTAAAGTAATTTTCTAATTTTTGATGATGATTAGTCGATATTGTTTTTATCATATAGCACCTACAGATCATCATGTAGGGTGTTACAGAATGTAATTAATGTACTGATTGTTATTAATAAAACAAATTGAAAAAATGTTTAAATGTTCTTATGAAATTATATTCTTAAAATTAAGTCAAAACCGCATTCAAGAACCGAAATTATCTTAAATTCTCTAAAACATTTAGCTTAATTATTCAACAACGTTCATCAAGAACTTACCCTTTACCTAAATAAAATTCAAAACAAAAAAGCTTCTAAAAACAGATTCCATTTCGCCAACTAAAAAAATCTCAAACTTAACTCTTCCTCTCACAATCTATCTTTTATAAACCGTGCTCACACAGCCGTGAACTGCTGTCAAGCCTCGTCGTTTCCAAATGAACCTCAGATCACGAGAATCGCAGACACCTCGAAGAGAGGAGAGCTTTACACGCGGGTCACAGCCGACAAGGATCTAGCGAGTAGCGAATCCGCCTCGGGGCTACTGGATGTCATCATAAATCCAGCACCGCGGAAACGCCACCCCGTCGCCCGTCCATTTATTTTGCAGTATCCAGACAAGAGCCGCAGGCCAGTGGAAAGTGAACTATGTAAACTTTATCGGGAATATGGAAATGTTATAATCTATTCATGAGAATGACATTTTTTTTGTAATTGGATAGATTTGTATGATATCAACACATGGAAATGGAAGTATGAGAATTTATTAACTTTTCTTAGGGTAAGTTACAGTAATCGCAAAAAAATCGAAAATAATTTTCAAAAGTGTTTTTTCAATGATTGATTGAATTTTACTTTTTGAAGGACCAATTATAAAATACTTTAATTTGTAACTAGTAATATTTATTTTATGTTAATTACATAAATTACATCGTATTTATAATAATTTCAATATTGTTTTTGATAACGTATTGATTGATTTGATTTTTTGTATGATTTTCGACTGATGATTGTTTATATATCAATATGACCGCACACTTTGATATGGCGCGAACAAAAGGTTTCTGAACATTTTGGCATACCTTAGAAAAAATAGATGTGTGTGCATTAGGGTGGTCCTTAATATGGACATTTTCGCTTCCCTTTACTCCCAAAGACACAAATGGTTCCAAATTGATAGAAAACAATTTTCTGAAAGTTTTAGCTCTAAATATTATCTCTTAGATAGAGCGCAATTTAATCAAAGTTTTGTATGGAAATAGCATGAAATCATTTTCAAAAATTTTGCAGAGCGTCGAATTTTCAATAAAAAATGACACGAATTTTCCCTTTTAATTCATTTGCCGCTACCTAAAAAAAATTTTTTTTTAATTTTCATAAATTTTCCCATGCTATTTCCATACGAAAGTTTGAATTGCGCACAATCTAAAAGTTGATATTAAGAGCTAATACTTTCAGAATTGTTTTTTATCAATTTGGAACCATTTAAACTCTTGGGAGTAAGAAAATTCGAAAATGTCTATATTAAAGACTAGTGTGTATGTATGTTCGGATACAATTTTTCGTCCACGATTTTGTGAACACTGATCAATCGATTTGAAATATTCACAAAACATTCGATTCGTATTGACGGAGAGACGTGCTGATTATTTTTGTGGCAGAGGCAGGTCCACGGTTTTAAAGATACGGACCAAAAGTGCCAAAAATGAAAACTCATAGTTAAAGGAGCATCCGATTTGAATGATTAGAAACACATTTTATTTGTATTGACGAAATGAAAAACTGATAAAATTTTTGCAAAGGCTGGTGCAGAGGTTTCAGAGAAACAATAGAAACAGTATGAAAAATGCTAATTTGCAATCAAAAATGTTCATCAGATATATGCGCATCAAATTATCAGATATTTTTTAGAGATTTAAATGATAAGAACAAATTTTGTTTATATTTCTATGGAATCCGTACAAATGTTTATATGTTAGTCTGCAACGAGTCGCTTACGCGCTTCGATATTTCGTCAAAAAATAAAATTTCCAAAAATATTTCAAGATAAACTAGATAGAAATAAACATTTTTTTTAAAAATATCAATCTTGTTCCAAATTTTCAAAATTCTCAGAAATTTATTTTAAAAATAGAATTGAATCTTTTTCAAAAATGTCAATTTTAAATATAAAATTGTTCAAAACAGGTTATACTAATGAATTGAATATAGAATCAAAATGACAAATTTATAGTATATGTTATTGCAATGACATTGTATGAATAATATATAGTGAGAAGTATTCAAAAGTTTGAAAAATATCACATCATAAATATAATTATATTGTATATAGTATTTTAGGGCTACTCGATAGATGTAATTATACTGTGATTTAGTATTATTAATTATTACTTAATAAACATTAATTATTAATTACCAGTGAATAGGTTAGTTTTTTCTGGTGGATATTTAATATTTCAATCAATTACGAAGACAACAAAATAATGTTAATAATTTTAATGTTAAAAAAAGCAAAAACTTATTTTTGGCTTTACCAATAATATTGACAAAAGTAATAAATGTAACAGAACACTGATTTTCATATTATGAATTTCATCATTTTTATATACGACTTTTATCATAAAATATGATAAAAATTTGGATAAAATATTTACCGTCAAATCTTGTCTGAAATTTATTTTTATTTACGCCAGTACTATTCGTTTTAGTACCTTTGTCGTGTAACTCTTGGTCTCATAGAAAGGAAGTAAGGCGGTACAAAATGATTCACAATCTTGTTCCCTCTCTCGTCGAGTTAGTTGAAATGTCGGGATGGTGGATATAGTTGAAGATTCTTAAACCTTAGAAGATTCCAGAGAAATATATTAAACTATAAAATATGAATTTTTAACATTTGTTTTTTTATATCTCAACGCCTTATGATAAAGACATTACGTTAATAACAATTCTAATAATAATGGGATAAAACATAATTAAAAGTTTTGCTCTATTGGTGTCTGCCAACATAAAATTTCATAATAGAGCATTGTAATTAATTTAATGTTTTTTATAAAAAATTGTACAGTATAAACAACAGTATAAAAAATTTATTGTACAAATATTTTACTTTGCAGTAAAGTAATAAACTCAATTTTAATTTAATGGTTATGTATAGTGATTATTATCTATTTATTTATACTACATTAGTGCATTGTGATATGCAAGGATTTTCTTACCAGTGCCAATTTAATTGAATTCAAAAGTTGTATGTAATTTTTTTTTAATAAATTCTATGAAATCATAATAGATTAATAAACTTAATTAGTTACTCTGTGATTACTTATTTCAATAATTATTTTGGCACTAAATCTTTGATCATGTCCACATATGCCTCTATAACTAATTCTTCATCATCTATTGATTATATGTACATGATACGATTATCCACATAAATGTATAAATCTATAAAAATATATTTATCTACAAATATTCGCACTAGTAAGAAAATTTGTGGAAACTCCAGCTTTTTCGAATGCCACATATTACACACATACTTGCGCCATTTCCTCCAGACACACAAACATGCTCTGAAGGCATTCATTCTCGTTTCTTCTACTAGAGGACAAGATAAATGTCCCAACACGGCACGAAGAATATATTGCCAAGCTTAGACCACCCAAATTGGATTCTACATGAATCTATGTCCGTGCAGAAATTGAACTATTTGATTTATTGAAAATATTTATCAATATATCGATTTTTGATATGGATAGCGAAGAATTATATGCAAGATCAGAATTTTTTGGTTACTAAATATAGAAATTTATAAAGAAATTACAATCCCGCATATATAGGCTCGTGCATTTTATGCATACTGCTTTAAATATTAAAGTCAAGAATATATACGAACTTCATAGGTATTACTAATTTTTTATAAAAATGTGAGTCCATCTTCTACTTGAATTTTAAACGATCGATATATGGACAATAAATAAAACTATTTCTACCAAAGCAAAAACCCCTTGAACATCGAACGACTTAGATATATTGTCTATCAAATTAACTGCCTAGATTGCAATTCAATTCATATCGGATAAACTAGCCAAAATTTAATGAAACGATCGCAACCACACAAACATAATAAACAAATCTAGATAATTTAAAACTATGCATACAGAACAAAACAACACTTTCAAACACAAAATAGATTTTTTTAACCCGACTATACTTACTACTTTTTGAAAAAAATTATGCAAGAGAAGATTTTGTAAAAAATCATATTTAACGATTTATAACGATAGAAATATGAATAAAACATCCTTTATATAGATAGTAAATATGAAAAAAAATCATAATCTGTTCGACACATGCTGGAGACATATTGAAGAATTTTTTTAACAATATTTTTACCAAGATTCCAACTAGTTTACAGTTTGTTAATCTCAATATTGTTTCAGTCCTTATATTTCATTTTTATTTTGTAGTGATTGAGGTCTAAGGCTAAGGAATTTAAAATAAATTAAAAAAAAAAGTTTTATTTTTTATTGATGTAATGCCGGAATATTATATATTGTTAATACATTTGTCAACATCAAATTCAAAATTATGATCTTGATGATTATTTTGAATCTTACGACGTCGCTGTCGGGAGATAAACAGCAATGTTTGAAACTCCACAACAAAAGTATTTTCTTTCGTTGTTTTTTTGCTTGTGAGCACTGTTGTTTAGTTTACGAAACCTTAGTATAACTTAGGTATACATTATTTAATTGTTCTATAAGATGTGTTGTTATTTTTAAGTTAGAGCAAATAATCTCTACAACAGCGTATATGTGGGTGGGTAAAGAAGACCATCTGAGCAATTACCCTGACAAAGAAGTAAATTGAAAAAAGTAAATAACAAATTAAATTAAAAAAAGCAATTTCACAAGCTATAAGTTAAATAAGTAGTTATTCCAACTATAGTCATTATTATATGTCATAAAATATCTGATCAAGGTTATATACAGTAAATCTGTAAAAGATGACCCAAAAAATTCATTTGATTTGGAATTTATTTTGCATTGGTTGAAAATGTAGCCGGTATATTGATAAATTTCTTTAAAATTAAAAATAAGATATTTGACCTTTTTTCGCCAGCCATCCCATTTTACAACCCCTGTAAAGGCACAGGTAGCAAATTTTTGCAAAACAGCAATAGAAATAATAAATTAGCTGGGAGTTTTACTGAACATAGTCAAATAATCGTTTGTTTGTTTTCACAATATAGTTGCTCAAAGTCAATATATATATATACATACATATATATATATATATATATATATATATATATATATATACCTATAGTATTCAATTATACAAGAGTCTTTCAGTGTAAAAAACAAGTATCTCTAGAACAGAAAAGTCCAGAATGTACGTTCAAATCGAATTACCATACATGTGTATGAAAACGTATACATATAAGGAAGAGGTGACGGAAATAAGAAAAATTACCACTTTTAGCCCGGCCGTCAGAACTTTGCCCTCCCACCAGAGCCCGGTATAAGTTATTACGTGCCCGGATCTTGTAATATATCTAGCGCGGAGAACGAGTCCAAGGAAGAGTGGTGAGAAATGCCCTATTCTCTTCTTTCGCAGTACCAAATGTGCACCGCATACAAGAAATGATTGCGATCTAGCACGAGGTGTTTTTTTATCCGCCACTCGCATTAAATAAAATATTCATAATGCCGGATATGAATATGCTTATAAAAATGTGATACCGACATATTATATCAACGTTAACAGAATACGGAAGCAATTTTTTATTAGAGCAGGATTTGTAAATTGCAAGCTGGAAAATGAGTGGGCAAATAGAGATATTAAAATAATAATAACTTACTATTAGTAAATTAGCATACTTATTAACTGGCTTCTAGACGTAAAAAAATATATTAAGTTAAATTCGAATGGTACGTTTGGATTATTCAACGCATATTTGCTTATGATCAAATTGTATCTAAGATCTCATGCATTTCTTTATAGAAATTGGTATCAATTATATTCTTCTTCAAAAGTGTATTCATAAGTATGTTTGATTAAACTGAGCATTTTTGGGTTGAATTAAGATTATTTTTTTGCTAGCATATTTAGTAGCAAATTTAAAATAATTTGTTATTTTAGTAGATAGTTTCTATTTTTTACACTCTCAAGTATATGAAATAATACATTAAGCGCGCTTAGATAATTGTTCTAATTTCATTTTATCTTTATGTGTTTCATAGGTCTAATGAACTATGTATAACTTTTAAAAGAGATCATATGCATATTTTAGGTGCTTCTTCACATTTGTAGATATACTACTCCTTAACGTTTAAAGATCTATTAGTAACACCTAGACAATTCAAAACTATGCATACAGAACAAAATAACACTTTAAAACACAAAATAGATTTTTTTAAACATATTTAACGATTTATAACGATAGAAATATAAATAGGAGCTCGACATACTACACAAACATCTTTTATAGAGTTATTTTAATTCATGTTTTACTATATGTAATAAATAATTTTACATTTTATAACATAAAGAATTAATTAAATTTTAAATATGTTTATATACAAGCAATTTCTCCACAAATTCATTCACGTGAATAAGATCAGTTGAAAATTGTGATCACTAGTGTTTGATAAACAGCAATCAAAATTAGTATTAACTATTTTTGTCAAAAATTGAGGCAAGCTCAAATATTCATAAACAATTTGAGACATCATTGTTAGTTGGAGTTATTTAGCAGACTGTTGAACATTTGATGATCATTTAAGTATATAATATTTTATTGTCTGATCATGACTAGCCTTAGTAGAAGGCCTTCACAAGTTTTTTTTCGTGTTAAACAAATTTTGCACTTTTATTTTTACAATTAATGGTAAGATGAACTTAATTTTAAAATTTTATATAAATCGGTTTGCAGTAATCGGAACACTAACACTTTAATGACTGTACTGAAAAGATGATCCATCCGATTGAAATTACTATCAAAAGATTTCTACAACTTTAAATATTCATAACAATTTGATATATCTCAATTTTCATTATTATTGTCTCAATATTGACTTGTTTATTAGTTTATCAAACAACTTATGACTAAAGATGTAAGGGCCAATTCTTGCATATAATAGAACTGTTATATTACGGGTCTATAACAGTGAGTTGGTAGTCACAAACTGTTGAAAAGCTATATGTTTACTATATCATCAGTGTTCTACACAAAAAATTTAATCTAAAAAAAAGGCACAAACGTCATAATTTTAACTTGGGTTGAAGTATAAGCATGTGTTATCAAAGAGACATCAGAAAATAGCACTTATGAAAAAGTTATTACTCGACATTTGTGCCTTTTGGAGGTTATGTTTTATGTGTAAAACACTTGATCGGACAGAAAATATATAGATTAATAACAGTTTGTATCTACAAACTACATCTACAAAGACAAATACGATCATAGACCCGTAACAAGATATTTCAGTTTTATCCAAGAATTGCCCACATGATTATTTAAAAATCCATCAGGTGTTTTTTCGTCGGTTTACGGATGATATTTTTTTTGTTCTACTTTTATAATTAAAAAGCATAAATTAGCCAACTACCAAATTACCTTGGAAACTCACTCAGTAATCGAGTTACTGGGCTCGGTTCAGAGAGAAGAATGTAAAATTGGTTCGAGTTCTAATCCCGTCAGGTTTTTTTCGTCATTTACGGTTGATATTTTTTTTGTTCTACTTTTATAATTAAAATGCATAAATTAGCCAACAACCAAATTATCTCGGAAACTCACTCAGTAAGCCAGTTAGTAGACTCGGTTCATAGAGAAGAAAGTAAAATTGGTTCGAGTTCAAATCCTGTCATCGTACAGTTATATAAAAACATTTTTCAATTACTATGCCTAACGATGCTGCTGTTTATTATATTCCTATCTGAATCTGTTATTAATCAAAATTCAATAATTCACTATCTTCAACGCTGTCTCGACCTCAGACCGCTTTAAGACCATTAACGTCTGTCACTGCGTTTGCCACTGGGAAAGTGTTCCTCCGGTGACGGGTTTTCCCTGTAATGGATGGGAGCCGCAATAAATCTCCTCGCAAATGTACCGGGTGTAATACCGCGAACCCGCAAGTGATATCTCACCGCGACGGCGGGACTGACACGCCGCCGTGTGGCAAAAGGATTGAGGGCCCTGTGTCGACACAGGCAAATAGAGGATGGCTACATGCCAGGGCATTGCTTTATGGGCGACTTTATAAAGGATTTATATGCGACATCAGGACTTGTACTTTTATGCTGGTGTGGATAGGTGATGTAGAGTGTAATTGTTAAATTTGTAATACCGACGATTTAAGAGCAAAGCGTGTTTTATGTTGAATCAATGCGATAACTAATGTAAAATTCTTATTGTTTTTTTCTGGTATTAAATCGAGAACAAAAGAAAATTAGAAAATAAAAGCGTATAATATATATATATATATATATATATATATATATATATATATATATATATATTATCTCTTTTATTTACAACTGTCCACTTAAGGACATTTAATAAATTTGATGAATACTAAAAGGGCATGTTGGAAAAACAACTCAGTAGTTGTTTTCCCATTCGATAAAAAATTCACAATATTGAATTGATAATTGTATAATTTTAACTATTTAACTATAAAATAATTTCTTATAAATAACTATTAAGTTTCATTTCCATTTTTTATCAGGAGAGTTGATGGCTTAAATCCAGCGGCGCTTTTTTTTTTCAATCTCCTTGGATAGTCCTCTGTTATCAAGGAGTTTGCTAATGAATTTTGGTGACTGATTATCTTGTATATAAATATTTAACATTTTATAAATTTTGAAAATTAAGCAATTAAAATAAATAAATTATTAAATTAACTAGTGGTGCATGTCGTCGTGCCTTAGAGCAAATTGGTGGAACTTTTCGTATCTCATTTAAACATTCGAGAAAAAAAGTACCAATTCAATGTGAGCATTTTCATTAAAATTGGAATGTAAAATAAATTAAAAAATAATAAAAATATCCTATTTTTTTAGAAAATAAACTTTGATAAATACTTGGCATTGTTTTAAGGAATAACTTTCATATAACAAATTTCACGTTTCTTTTTATTTAATCATCTTGTAAGAGAATATTGTAGATTAGTAAGTTTGACTTTGACTTGGTTTGCTTTTGTAAACCAATTCTCAGAATTTATTTTAACTTTGATTTAAAGAAAAACTTAGTATCTGAATTGTTCTTAATTATCTTTGAAATTTTGATATTTACTAAGTTTGACTTGGACTCAAATAAAAAGTAAAAAAATGTTAGCTTTTGAAAAATAATTTGTCTAATATTTTAATTTGACTTTGATTTGATGAGAAAGTAAAAAAAATGCTTGGTGAAGCATAAATATCACGTATTCTCCATTTTAATTTTTAATATAAAAAAATTATGACGATAAATTTGGTTTCGATTTAAAGAGATAGTAGGAAGATTAAGCATTTTCGTTGTTTAAAAGAGATTACGAAACCAGGCAAACACTTTTTAGTTCTGAGAAGTGACGCTAAATAAAACGAAATCAATTTTTATGTGGATTAGTTGCAACACCTCTCACCAAGCCAACTTTTCCATTTATATTTTTATTGCTTACTTCACTTTATTATTTTCCTTTAGTTTCTTAAGTTTTATTACTTATTATGTATATTGTATCTTTATTTGATTCTTCTTTTCATTACAAGCAAACAGTCTTTATATTAAAAGACTTATGTAAGTCTTGATTAACAAAATAATAAAGATAAAAAAAATTATGTGGTATTTTCATAATCGGCACATACTACCTTTATATGTACTATTAGTAAACAATAAAAAATGAAGCACTTTATGATATTTTTTAAATTGTTTTGAAAGAGATATATCTATTACCAAGATTATTTTTGTTTAGAGAAGTTGAAAAAACGTTTAGTAAATTTGATATAAAAGATGCCAGAGATTTTGAAGAAAAATTTGAAGAAATGTTTGTGGGAGCACATTTTATGGTTTTATGTTTTGGTTTGAAGAAAAATATCTGGAGAAAAATCTATATTGAATTTCAAAGCTTTTTTGGTGATGAACTATATTTGAACTTGAAAAGGGAGTGAGGAAAGTGGTGGAGAAATCTTAAATTATTTAAAAATTGGTTTTTGAAAAAACAGACAAAGGATATTTGATTTAGAGTAATGACAGTACAAAGTAAAATATTATTTAGTAACATTTTCATCTGCTTGTAGTAGATTGATATGCTATCAAAAATTATAATTATTATTTTAAACATTTTATATCGATTATACTATATTAACATTTTAATTATTGTTTCGGCTTATAGATCAATACAGGTATTTCTATATTTTAACGTAGATACCATATATAGAGAATTTCATGTTAACTATCAAAGTTGCAGGTTCGTATTTCGTTGGAGGACAAGATACAACCCATTAATTATTTGTGTGACTATTATTCTTTAGTAAAAGTCGGTAATAGTTAATTTATTACAAATGTAGGGTTCAATTTCAGAAATCTAGTAAATTATATATATAAAAATATTTGGTTCCTTATTTTTATTTGCACTAATCAGTACTTCTATACGATGTGTCCACCTGAAGTAACAGCGCTAAAAACTAAAACTTAAGATTTTCTATGAAATTTTACTCAAATTTATAAATATTTTTGTATTAAATATTTCATAAGTTACTATTTTCATGGTTCAGAAATCTTCTTTCTGGGATTGTACAGGATAAAGTACGACACAACTAGTGTCTAACGTTGCGGCCTGAGTTGTGCGTTAGTGTAATATAAAACCCTCCATAAATCGGAGGCATAAACGCGCCCGTGCAGGGAAATAAACGCCGCCATAAAATCAGACAGGCCGAGATCATAAAACGTGAATTATTACAGGGTGTTCACATAGAGCGGAGGAGTCGTAAGATGTTTTCCCGAAGAGGAAAACATCGTCCGGAGGAAAAAATCCAGAACGGAACTTAATTATTTAACGGAGGTTGTTTTTTAAAACGGAACGTGCTGTGGAAATAAAATTACCTAGGAAACAGAGTCAAATATCTGTTGCTGAAAGACAATATTTAAAATTTTATGATTTTGAAAATTAAGTATTTGAAATAAATTAACTGGCGTTGCATGGTATCGCGTCTTATGGTAAATTGCTAGATCTTCCTGTATCGTAATTAAAAATTCGAGGAATAATGATAAAAATTTATCAATAATCATACCAATTGTTTTGAATATTTTGAAAAAGATTCTTATTAGTACCCTAAATTAATAAGTTCTAGTATTATTTAATTAGGCAACGAGAATATCCTACAACAAAATGTGAATATTTACACGATATGTACACATATGTAAACCAAATCAAACCGAGGTAGACAAAAAGCATTCGAGGACATTATGAGACTAAACTTTTCGAAAAAAATAATTTTTAGCAAAAATTTTAAAAACAAAATTTAAATTTATTTCATTCATTCAATTTTAATTTATTGAAAATTTTGCTAAAATTTAATCAGCAAGTTTACCCATCAATAGGAATCGAATCAATTTTCAATAATTGAAATCGGTTAGTCCATACTCCCGAAACTGTCAAAGAAAAATTGTATCCGCTCTCATACATAAACACTCACACACCTACAACCATTTTTTCTACGATATGCGAAAATGTTCAGAAGATCTTTAAAGGTAAAAATATATGACAATTTTTATTTTCGATTTTTTTCGATTATTGTAATACTGTATTGACTTACCCTACAGGATGATAATTTCAAACATGCTTTGCTGAGAGTTTAAAATAATTGTAAATTTATCAAGTTTTGTTTTTGAATTTTTATCAAAGAATATAAAAACTATGTGTAAATGATAAATTGTTAAAACCACGAAATCTATTATATATGCATAGTTTCATCAAAATCGTCAAAAATAATTGTTTAACTAATTACGAATTAGAGGTCAGACCGAGTCACAAATCTATTTACTCACATATATACAAACTTTCTTTAATTTTTAGTCTCAGAGTAACATGAAACCATCGAGAAAACCTAATACCAGCAAACCGTATTTTCAGACGAAATCATAAACTACTCTTTTGCCTTTAGTAAAAATGTTTGAAATTTTAATATATAGTCATGATATAAATGTTTTCTTAATGGTGCTTATAATATCTTCAGTTAATGCCATCCCATTCATTGAACGAGTCATTTAGGAAAAAAACAATTAATATTATTTTTCAAAAATAAATGTGGAGTTGTTTTAAAAGAGTCAAAATTTAAGTAGAAGGATATGTATTGTAATTTAGTATCTCTAGTTGTATTTTCAAGTAATCATATTAAACCGTGTAAGATGGTTGATCCTACACAGATTTAAAATTAGACTGTACTTATCATTAAAATTATGAGAAAATGCGTAGAAAGGATTTTTTTTTTTTAATTTTATTTGAACAGCGATCAGAACATATGGGTTCTAAGAGCTGTTTTGATTAATATCTTACAAACTACGTTTGTTTTATTACAGATGGCAACCCAAACAGTTGTCACATCTCTGTATGATAAATTTTTATTACAATCTCTGTAATATGGCAAGTATGGTGCAACAATGCCGGGTCAGGGCTGATTTCACTTGGAAACATATTGCTATTTATATTTCCAAGTGAAAATCGTTGTCACTGTTGCCTGACAACAGACTGCTCGAAGTGGGTATCGAACCCGGGACCTCTGAAACAAGTCCCGTCGCTCTTAACCGCTTGCGTAGTAAGGATTGATATGATTAAGGTAAATGTATAGATAACTTTGAAAGTGACAATTCGTTGTTTTGGCCATTGCCCGGATCTAAATACTAATATTTAGTTATGCATATCGATTTGTTGTCACGTCAAGTTGTAGTCATATGTTAACAATAACAAACATACATGTACTACGTCTGGATAAATCGAATGCCTGCGTCGCAGATTTCATCCTGCACACTCATCTAGTCATATATTTGTGTTTTTATGGATGCATATGGTCGTATATTCATTAAATGTTCATTGCGCATATATCCCAATCTTCTTAAAAGGTCCACAGTCTCCCGCGCGATATCACTGTTTACGGGCGATATCATATTTTCCCATATGCCGCATAATAACGTCGTAAACGCTGACGTGCCCGGGTAAATACCGTCCAGGAATATGCAACGAGGCAACGCTCATGAAGTTCACTTTATTGCGAAAATGATAGTAGTAAACATATAAATAAAAGAAAATTGGCAAAATTTCCTTGGAACCGAGAGTAACGAAATAAAGTTATGCGAGCGACGTGAGAGAATAATGGTCAAGCGATTTCGTATTCAAATGTTGGCAAATTTAGTGAGGAACGCTTGTTTGATTTTAGAAGCATTTGGAAAATGATGTCAATTAATGTTATCATAGGGAAACCAGTAAAACTGAACTAACTAAGTGATAACTTTGTTTCTTTTACACCAAAAATTCGGTTCTGTTCTTTAAGCTGTAATAATGCTTATAATATATGAAATTAATATTAAGTTCCCGTAGGAAAAGTTATAGTAATGGGCCAAAAATCGAAAATAAAATTTTTGCACATCTTCACGTTTCAGAGGTTTCTGAACATTTTGGCATACCGCAGAAATAATGTATGTGTGTGTGTATGTGTAGATACAATTTTTCGACGTTTTTTGGAGTATCGCTCAACCGAATGGAGATTAGTTCTGATTAGTTTTTGGAACAGGTCAGTCCAGCCGTTTCTGGGATACGAAGCAAAGGGTGCAGTAAATGGAAACTCAGTTACTGCTAGAAACGGGCATCCAAGTGGAATGACTAAACAAAAACATTTAATTTGTGATAATACAGAAAAGTTTTGGTTAGTTTTTGACGAAGACAGATCCAGCCGTTGCAAAAATATGATGCTCTTGAGTGAACGAGCCATCCGATTGATTGATTCAAAAAACCTTTTGCTTGAGTTGACGAAACGATTGTTTCTGGAAAATGCTATATAATTCATAAAATTATGAGACGAGATTTTTCAATCTAACTCACCTTCGAAGGCAATCATTTAAGTTTTACTGTTCTATTCAATACCATTCAATAAAATTCTTTCCACACTACTTTTTAATATACTTTATTTTTTCCATTTTTCTCTGCATACATTTTGGCTGTCGAGAGTTCACGTCTTTGATCCATATGGCTTAATAAATCAAAAATAACTTTTTACCATTTTTTCCAATCTAACACTATATATTTAGATTTCTATTCAGTGAAATCCCTTTCGCACTATTTTTGCGAATATTGAATTACAATCCGTTCACTAAATCATCTATAGACTGACTTTCCCTGCATCCTCATATCTCTATGACTGCATAACGACCAACTATGATTTAATACTACTTCTCCCTAACATATTTTCCTGCTATGTATGTTGATATACGATATATGTGTGAAATAAATAAGAATATAGATTTAAAAAATGTATCAAAATGAATTTTGGCTGAAAAAGTATTATGTTACATATGAGGCATAATCAATTTTAAGTTAAAACTTATCCCTTATTATTTATTTTTAGTGTCTGAATTTGAATTTATTGATTTTAAAATAACTCGTTCTAACATATTGTTTTCATACATAAATTTGAACTTTTATCACAATGTATTTTTCTAGAATATTTTATTGTCTGCAATCGTGCATAATTAAAGTTATCAAAATTAAAACCCTTACTACTGGTTTACCCTACAGAACTTTATTTCCATGCCCAATAGACATCCTTAAAAAATACTGATTGTTGTATAGACAGATAGCAATTTTAAAGTTTTATTGAGTGAATGTATGTTAATTTGAAATTAAGGTCTAAGTTTTTCTTAAGTGAAGGGTCAAAATATACATTGAAATAAATATATTTTCATCAGGCAAAAATCAATTTGTTAGAATTTTGATTAGAATAAAAATACATTAATTTGGACACATCTCAATGTATATATCATATAAATCGAAGTAATGTAATTTACGTACACTTCAAGCCAGAAAAGAATTGCAAACAGCTCAGAAATTATTTTTTCTTATGAACACTTTTTCAATCAAGTTAGAACACAATTTACTTCGAATATTTGCGATGCCATTTGTTAAATAAGAACAAAAGTTGTGATAAAATAATAAAAAATACGACATAACAAAAATATTATCATAAACTAAAAATTAGGTAGTTATCATAGACTAGAATTAGGTGATCAACACGTCTCGTCTTGAACTTGGTAGCAAATTTAATTAACACATAATTCATTAGCCTTGTTCCAGTAATTAAACCAATTTGGTGGCAATATCTAGGTGCTTTTAATATTTGCCTGATTATTTTGTTTCAAACTTTATTAAGTGATTAGTGCATCCTTAACTGTTGCAGGTAGGAATATGTGCATGGTAGGAATATGAACGAACACATCCGCACAAAATCGATCACTCCCTGAGCACTCTACGTGTTTGCAAATGATAAGACTAATAAAACTAGTACCAGTAGCTCGATCTTATTTAGATCAGGATGTTGTTATATCTATTTCAAAAATCAAAGAAGCACGATCGGACACGAATCTCCTCGTATCAGGATAAAAAACCCTTACATGGCGCTCTGGCAATACGACCGGTCAACCCATGGTCAACCCATGTGATTCAAAGCGGTCGTGATGTAATGGCTGAACATTGAACGAAACGGCTAAGGAGATTCCTTTTCCTTCCACCCGTATAACGTTTTGTCAGCTAGTCCACTTTATTGCTACGCGTTCTGCAGTATCTGAATTACTTACATACATGCAAAGAAAAAACGGTAAAAAGTGTACGTTTCCACAAATACAAACCAACTCGAGATTGTCGCATAAAGTAATGATCTTTTTTATAGCACTTTTTTACGCGCTACGATATTGATAAGACTACGTTTCATTTCGTTGTTAAAATATATCACGGTGATAGCGATGGTAGATAAATGTATATGAGAAAGTATTTTTGGTACAAGTATTTGGAATGATCGACATTTATTTTGAAATGATTCATAGGTTATATGTTTATAGAATTCTAGAAATTTGTTCAATAATTATGGATTAATAAATGAAAATTTGCATTCTCAATGACAAAATTGTATATTTTCTGATCAAGTTAATATATAAACTTAGCCAAGATACTAGCAAGTCGGTCAGAAATGAAGTTCATTCTACATTAAAATCTGCTAATCAAAAAATCACCGCCAATGGTCAACTAATTTTATATTTTTATAGCCTTTATTTTATTTCTAAGATTTTAATTGTGAACTGGATTAGTTTGAAAAATTATTATCTAATAAAAAAATTAATGTGAAAAAGTTTTAGTATTCCATCGATTATATTTTATGAATAACGTTTGGTCATTAATGTCTTACAATGAAATAAATATATTCATATGAGATTAATTATTTTTTACAATAGTTTGAATTAGTTATAAGTGGCAATTTGCATGAACTTCCCAACATGTGTAAATAATCGACTTAATTAACAAAAAATCAATATATTAATTTATGAGTTATTTGTAATTATGGTGAGCTGCAATATGGCTTCATAATGTGAGCACTATTTCGAATTATTCAATTCTGTACAATTTTTTATTACACATTATTGAAAATCGAACACTCCAGAACCTGGAGTTTATCAATTTTTTTTATTTACCATTCAAATTGCAATCTTTTTTAGTAAAGACATTTAGTAATTGGTATGCTATAATATATGGTTTATTAAGAAAGATTACCCAATGGTAATTCTTTCTAGTGTGGATATATGCTGTTACTATTTGCTGATTACTATATAAGTACTTAAATAACTAATGCTATATAAATGGAGTTTATCAATAACTATAACGTTTTAGTATGTTCATTCCAGATCAGGTACTCTATCGCCATATCAAGTATCAATAAAATCATCGAAATTTTGATTTTACAAATAATTTCTAAAAAATCTGCATGATTTCCAAATAATAGTTTTCGAATGGTCTTTGAATTTTCAAAATTGGATATGAATTCAAGAATTAGCACTTTTCTATTAATTTTTAAGAAAAGTCTAAGCCGAGGAAGTCAAATAACTAACCAACTCGAGTACCAAGTTTTGTCGAATGGCTTTTAAATTTTTGAAATTGGTATAGCCGCTTTAGAGAAAATGTCGATGAAAAGTCAAAAATTGGTTTGCGTACACACAGTCATAAATACACATATACACATATTTTGGTCTCTAAGATTCAGAATGACTTGAAATGTAGAGAAAGCATAAAATTAGCAAATCGGATTTGATAACTTTATTAACTTCTACTTCATGGAGTAAATAATTGCAATTAGTATATATGTAAATT
The DNA here is from genome assembly GCF_003426905.1 of Ctenocephalides felis. Lineage (NCBI taxonomy): Eukaryota > Metazoa > Arthropoda > Insecta > Siphonaptera > Pulicidae > Ctenocephalides > Ctenocephalides felis. The sequence goes on from NW_020537646.1 coordinate 27,255,352, forward strand.
ATATTATGGTTTGAAAATATATTTGTAAACAAGCTCTGAAATACATTATGCATTAACAAATATCAGATTTTAATAATATGTTTATGGTTTTATTAAATAATGAATATCCTTCAGAGAGTCAATTTAAATATTCGATAGTTTTAGAACTATTAATTCAAACATTCACAGCTTCACTCTAGAGAATTCAACTTTCAGCAGAGCAATCTCAGCAAAAGCAGAGCAAACTTACGTGCTCTATCTTCATACGATTTAATACAATTATTAACATCGAGACCCAAAGTTACTATGTAATTATACCCCAAACTCGTTTGTTTTGCTCTGAAATCACTTGACCGCAACCATCCCTTGCCATCGAAATTCGGCTAGTATGTATATGATAGAAAGAGAGCTATCAGTATTACATTTATTTTATAAAAAAACATAGTATTGACAGACTAATTTAGTTGATTACAATGACAAACTGTAAAATTGCTGCGAAGACAACTTTCTTCAATGCACTTATTTAGAATTTAATTAGATATTGAGACAAATACACTTTGTATTTGAAATATTTGCTTCGAAATTGATATCAAATTTAGTACTTCAGTTAAATAATTGTCATTCTTAATTCTTTTAAATTCACTTAAAACGTTTGCATTAGCACATTTATTTTATATATTAACTGTGATCAGAACGACAACGTTTTCCATAAGCAATTTCTGTTGACCATCCTAACTTAGATATATTTCGAAAATGAAAACTCAGCGGTTAACGACTCTTTTTCATGTATAGTATTATTATTGATTTACAGTTAACAGCAAGGTCCATAAATAGCCAGTTTAACATGAGATAATATTTGATATCTAGAACTATTTAAGTGACCCTACCGCTTAATATCGAGCTTGGCCGAGGTTAGAATCTAGAGCATAACCACGTTGGTTTGCTAGACCACGTCTTTAACCACCTACAACTGGGCCAACACATTTTAATCAGGTTATGTTCCTTATAATCTATTTGTCTGAGTTTTTGAAAGACACCATGGTTCCAAAATAATTCTAATAACATTTCCGAAACCAATGTTTTTCTTCATCTAATGACAGGGCTTACTAGTGGGTAAATAGAGCGACTGAACCTGAATCATAGGTCCCAGGTTTGCTACCGCTTCTAGAATCCTGATGTCAAGCAGTAGTGACATCGGTTTTCATTTGAAAATATGGATAGCAATGTTTCCATGTGAAAATAGCGCTTATTCGGCATTGCTGCATCAATAAAATATTCGCCTTAATTGAAGTAAGATATTGTAATAATAAAATTTATCACAAAGAGATGAGATAACTGTAGAATTGCCATCTATAAAACCAACGTAGTAATGAGTCAAATTAGCTCAATAGGTTATAGAACTCAAGTTCTGATTTCTATTTAAAAAAATACAGCTGTTTTTGAAAAAAGCCATCTAAATATGAAAAATCGGCTCACATATACACATACACTCACATTGCATACTTTTTCCAAATTTGTTCTCATTCGATTCAGTATAACTTGAAACGTCGTAGAAACAAAACTAAATAATCGGACTTTTTTGCAAAAATAAAGGGTTAATTCTCGTTAGGGTAGTTAAAATTTCAATGATACACAAACAATCAGAGTTATTGAAAGAATACTAGAAACTATTGGGCTACATTAAACATAAGTAAAAAATGAAAGAAACAAAAGTAAAACTTTAACAAGAAAATAATGAAAAACCTTAATTGGTAGCAATTGCTCTAGTAAGCAATTGACTATGGAATACAATTTTTCACAATAGATCTGAAGACATAGAAACCAAGTTAAATTGGGAAATTGATGAAAATCTTCACTTATAAAAATCTGCAATGAAAAAATTTTTGCTAAATAAGAAGTGTCATCTATAAGATCTCAGAAAAACTATCAATATCAACTCTCTTACTATCGGTGTGCGGCGACAACCTAGCAGCGATTTCATCCCCCAGTGGGGTAAATGACTGGACAAGTGGGCGGTGGTGTTTTTGGTCATCGCAATATGTCCTGCTTGCGGTTATTGCTTTCGGTGGCGGTCACAATAAAACCTCCGCATGCGGTTGTAAGACACGTCTTAAGGATACTGGCCGCATATTGTACGGTGTGCGGTTGTGTAATCCCTGAAGTCCGTTTATAGAGTGATACAGAGGCGGTTGGGCATACTTAGTTAGAAAAATAAAAATTATGTTGATATTTATTAGATTCGAAATGTTAGAAATAAAAATAGCAATAAAGTTGTTGATTTTGTTTAATCTTCTTGTTTTTAAAATTGAATATTTTATTTTAAAAATTAATATTTAAATTACTTTTGATTATGTTCGCCTTGTTTTTATAACGATTAACGGATGCATTTTTTTAAAGAGACTACGCTGTAATTAGCGTTGATTAGATATAAATGTCTTAATTTAATTTCGAAGTAATTGTTCAAAATAATACCTACATTATTCAATCAATGGGGAATACAAATTTAACGGGTGCATTGATTTTAAAGCGACTGCACTATAAATAATTTTGATTGGATATTTTGTCAGATATATTCATCAGGAGAGTTGAAACAATTTATTCAACCTATCTCTTGTAAAATAGCTTTTTTCACCTAATTTACTTTTTTATTTATTACAATTTTTAGTTTTCAAATCTTTGTCAGAGTAAAGTTGGTTCTTTTTACCCACCCAGGAATAAGCTTTTGTAGAGATTATATAAAACAAAACTGTTGAATCTAACATAAAATTAACAAAAAATTGAAGAAGCAAAAAAATAAACATTTTACAAAACAATAAAATAACTACTTAAAAATTATATTAAGGTCTCGTACAGTAAGCAAGAGTTAGAACTGAAAAAACTAACAGCGAAAGAAAATATTTGGTTATGGATTTGCAAACATTGGCATTTTTATCCTAATAGCAACCTCGTCAAAATCAAGGTAATAACTGGTTATCCATCTTTTCCCTTTACTTGCATATATTGTTAATAAAAAATTCTTAACTTTATTGGTTTTTGATATATTTGTGGTGGACTTTTTTACCAGTGGACCTTTAAGCCCCGCTCTACTCTATTATATATATTATACAATCTTTATATATAGTGTATCTGAATCATGAGTGGAAAATAAATTGTTAAAAAAATTAAAGGAGCGCAGAATTTGGGGAGAAGAAGGGGGTACTAAAATGTTGGTAAACTGAGTTAATATTAGTAAGTAAAGCACAACGCTGCCAATTACTGGTTTGATACCCTATTTGGTCAGCTTAATATGAATAAGCAGTGATATCAAACTTTGACTTTTAATTATAGATCTCAAACATGGTCAAGTGGAAATAGCCTTTCGGTCACTGCTGTAATATATGAATACAATATCTAAAATATTCTAATCACAAAGATAATGACCAACCACTAGGGTGCTCTTTTCAACCATTAAGTTAGGAAAAGTTTAATTAAGGTTAAGAAATTTACATAATTGCTTATACACATATAGTTCTAACTGCTTTTCGAAAAAGCACAAAATATCAATAAAAATACCAACTTGTCTGATATATTATAAAAGATAAAAAAGATAAATTAAGATATACCCCACCCATCTCCCCCCTTACACCCAGCAATTTCCTTAACATTGCAAACCGCGCTATTTTAGAATTGCCTATCGTAACGTACATCAAATGCTCTAGTATCATTAATTATTCAGTCTGAACTACAGTAAATCGTAGTTACGGTATTGAAGGAAGCACTTCTTCTCAGACCGTTCCTTTCTCGAAACCCTGCAAACGCACGAGTATATTAATCCGATCCCGAGTCAATCTGCAAGGAGTTATTTACGAGCGTTAATAGTCTCCTTACGGCTCGTCGGATTAACCAGGGAACCGCACACGATGTTAAGATACACTCATTGCTCAGATATCTATCTACGTCGCCCTGAGGAGAGCATATGCTCCAATTGGACGCGTGGACAGATTTAGAGATAAACTGCAGGGTTTAGCAAGTGACAAGGGCAATGGAATAATTAGAATTGATTGTCATCAGCAGATTAAGGAACTTGTTATAACTATATATAGGTTTTTTACCAGCACTAAAATTGTATCATTCATAAAATATGTAATAACAGAAGCAGCGCATAAATATAGAAACAAGCTCATCAACCATCTAAAATCACTAGCAAACTTCTTAAAAAACAGAAAATTATTGTCGTAGATTGAAGAGATGATTGCCACTAGTTTAAGTCATCAATTTTTCTGATAAAGATTGAAATAACTTAGTTATTATTTATAAGAAAACAGTTAAGTTTATATAATTATCTTGAAATAATGAGAAACAACTATTGAGTTGTTTTTCCAACATGTCACTATAGTATACGATGTCTCTTTACAGCTGACAATTGTAAATTCCACAAATTTACTAAATGTCCTTAACTGGACAGTTAAAAATATAGTGAATATATACATATATATATATATATATATATATATGTGTGTGTGTGTGTGTATGTGTGTGTGTGTGTGAAAGTGGGCAAACAAAATAACAAATGAAGAAGTCCTGAGAAGAGAGGGCGAAGAAAGGACTCTACTGAGCACAATTCTGAAAAAGAAAGGAAACTGGATGGGACCTCTTTTACAAAAAGAGTGTCTTTTGTACGACGTCGTCGAGGGTAAAATAGAAGGAACAAAAGGATGGGAAGACGAAGAATGCAGATGATTGACGACTTACGCGAGAAGAGAAAATACAGGGAACTGAAAGCCGAAGAGAAGGATCAAGAAGCATGGAAGCAGAAGTTCGGAAAGGAAAATGCATAAAATAATAACAAAAAAAAAATGGGGAGGGGGAATAGTGGTAATGGGATGAAGGGTAAGGGAATCATTTGTTTGTGGTTGGCTCTCACACCATGGACCTGCCTTTGGGCAGACTACCATTTATTATGATTATATATGTTGAAGGTATGAATCCATCAATTGTTTCCTCTTATTTTTAAACAGCCATCAAAACTTTTGCTCTAAGAACTGTTGTGCTCAAACTTCTTCTTTTATACTATATTTCAATGACAATAAAATGGTTAACCCGTATATGTTTGATGGATTTCTATTTTTGGAATTATCGGGGGCAAGATTTTCCGACTTTTAAGTCCATGTTGGATCTATATTTCCAAGTAAAAATCTACATCACTACTTCTTGATACCAAAGTGACCATAAGCGGATCAAGATATAAAAGTAGTTTAATATTACTAAAAACGATCCTTTACTGCTGCTGAACATCAATCAACAATTTTAGGTATTTTCTGATGAGTATTTAATTGAATAATCATTTGTTCTCAATATGCATCCCAATTGTTCTAATATTTTAATTTTAATATATATTTTGTGAATTGTCATTGTAAATTTCATTTAGAAACATACTTTTGATATTACTACTGCTGGTGCGAGTAAAAATTGATATACTACTGCTTGTTATCAGGACACACAATGCAGGTTTTAAATCGGAAACTTTGTGGTTGCAAATACAACCTTCAGATATCTATTCACCAACTGCAAATTTCATAATTATAATTTTTATCTCAGGGCATTATTGATTTTTGGGACAGGAGTTTTTCAGGAGAAAGACATCTAAGTTTGATCCACAACTAAGATTTAGAGCCGATTCTGCCGCACAACAGACAAATGTTATGGCAAAGCCATGTTACACTCAAACTTACATACATTATGCTACTGAATACTATCAAAATGTCTTGTATTTACTGTTAAAGTGTTTTACACATAAACTGCAACGTCACTTGTATATTATGAAGCTGGGTCAGAAGACCCTGTTGTGTAAGATTGTTTTTTTGACATTTGTGCGGTTTTTAGGTTAGGTTTTTTATTTGAAAACCGCCCGACTGCACAGCAACCACATGGCTTTTGTCAATGTTTAGAACGGATTAGTATGGAAAGTTTATCAAAACATAGCCTTGAGATAACATTGGCCTGTTATGCGGCAGAATCGGACCATTAGTTTAATATAGGTTTAAAAGAATAAGTGAAAATTGGTTATAGAACAATGATTTCCCCAATATTCTTGGAAAAATTGTTGTGTAACAGTATATTTATTATTTCTATTTATAAACTGCTGGTAATTTTCAAAAATACTGTACGAATACGAAATCTCTAGGAATTAACTAAGTACATATTTTCATGTTGGTTGGAGTTGGCTACGTGTTGATATAGTGCTTTCCAATAAAATACGATTAAATGGTGAATATTTCACTGTCTAATTGTGAACGTTTGGACAACGTTTTACCTTTGCAAATAAAAATTACGTAAATTACATTAGCACTCCAGATAATTTTGTATTTTCCAAATATGGTGCTTTTCGGATTGCAGTAAAACTTGTTGTTTAATGTAAAAAAATGTAATGTTCTAATTATAATTCCTCAATGAATGCATATTTTCACAATTATTCATACCCTTATTTAAACCTATAATAATGCTTGACTATTTATGTAATTCAGAACCCTTTTTGACTAAATATTATTAATGTTTTTAATAAGTAGTTTTGTATCTGATGCGTACAATATTATGTTGTTTAAAAAATCGAAATGTAGAATTTTATATGCGTTTGTATATTTTTCATTTTCAGCTTGTTGCACAAGATTATAATACCATTTAAATTTGATAAAAAAAATCTATCCAGTAAGAAAAATTATAATATTCAATAATAAAAAAGGTTGAATAAAATACTAGAAGATAAATTTGGAATGTTGAGGAGAATATAAAAACTATTAAAATATTATACGAATAGTTAAATTGCAAATAATTCCAAGTGAATTCGATTCTGTTCCTCAGTCCACCCCAGGGTTGAGATCGTTGTGCAGTTAGTTAGTGGTTGGTGGCTAACTATTTGCTCAGTCGTACTTCATCCCCATCTTTTCCCAGAGAATAAAAGTGTGGGTAGATGGGGATTCGGTTGACCGTTTATTGGGCGGACGTTACGACCGACCATTCTGGCAATATGTCGACAAGAACTGTGAATTACGATAGCAATCCAGTGGAGACAAAAGTTTTGGTATACTTCGATTGAGTTTCGTATTTCAAACAATAATTAAAGTTTACGATTATCAATAATATGAAGTACTATATGATATAGTTCTCTGAAGCAATTTGCTGGATCTTCCGAATTATTATTTGAAAACTTGCTTTTATTAGATTTAAATTTTTGGAACATTTTAATTTTATTCGAACAAAACAAAACAAAAATTAAAAGTTTTTGATTATGCCGTCTAGTTTCAAGCTTTGTCAATAGGATTTGGATGTTTTGATAGCCAATCCCATTATATTAGACGTTCACTAAATGAGTAACAAATCCTAATAAATGTACATGTGCAAATAAAATTTTTCAAAGACAATACAACCAGAAACTGTTAGAACTTAAAAAAGTATGCTTATTTTATTGTAACTTCGATTACATATAATTATGTGAACGTTAAAGAAACTAAACTGCTTTCAGAGGCGAATCGCACAATTTGTTAAATAATTATAATTAATTTTAGCAGAATTTTAATAATTGTATTCCTATTAGATTTATAAAATTAATTATAAAAATACTACATTTAATCTGAATTTAGAGAATTATTTTAATTTCTTGAAAAAGCTTACATATACACATACATATAAGTTTTCATTTATAATTTATTATTTTTTAACTTCCCGTAGGGTAGCCAAAAATCGAAAATAAAAATTTTTGTATAAATTTACGTTTCAGAGGTTTCTGAACATTTTGGCATACCTCAGAAAAAATAGATGTGTGTGTGTGTTGAGATAATTTTTGGTCGACGATTTCGGGCGTGCAGAATAACCGACTTGAATGATTCAAAAAGCATTCGATTTCTATTGATAGGAAGATGAGCTAATTAGTTTTTGGCAAAGGCAGGTCTAATCGTTCCGAAGATATGGAGCAAAAAGTGCAGAAAATAGAAATAGAGTTTTAAGAGAACTAAGCATCCGATTTGAATGATACAAAAAACTTTCTGCTTGTGTTAACGAAAAAATTGCTTTTGGTAAAAAATTTATGTTTTATTTTTTTTTTTAATTTTTAAAAACAACTGCTTAAACATATTTTGAATATTTTATTATGGTACGGGAAGTTATAGCAATTTGCCTTAAGGCGCGATGCCATACACCACTAGTTTGTATTCTTGATTACTTGTTCAAAAAGTTAAAAAATCATTCTACTTTTAGACAGTTAAAAGAACAGAATTGATTTCAAATGCAAAAGGAGGAGTATTAGATGGACATATTAAAAAATATATCAAAAGTTTATATTTAATATTAAAAAATCTAATTCAAAATGATAATAATAAAATAGCACTTATTTTTACCATTATAAGTATATACGGACCACTTCACGTTAATTGCTCAATTTTCATATATGACCAAAAATTAACATAAAAATACAATTAATAAACTATGTCATGGTTAAAAATGATAAGTAATAGATTTTACTTGTAACATATATATAAATATATATATATATATATATATATATATATATATAAATTCATGTATGTACTATATTTTTTCTTGTAACTATAACATTATATGTATAACAGTCTCAACAATGATCATCAAAGTTATTTGCACAGTTGGAGTTAAGTCGATATGCAAAATTGTCGGAGATGTTACGGGTTTTATTACGGATCTGAACTAATTTAGATGACAAGTATGAAAATAACTTGCTAAAACAGGGTATACCAACTATTTGTAACAGTTGAAAAATAACCATATTTAGAGAAAAGATTTGTCAACAAACTGGATGAGTGAAATATACGATAAAACTGTGTTTAAATCAAAATGGTGAAGGCAAGATGCAAAGTATAGCAATTGGTGATTGGGTTTTTAAATTATTAAATAATTCTGGTACTACACACATTTTTTTCTAATTTTATATCAAATTCAAGAAAAAGTCAAGTTTATATGAATATTTAAAATTACTAGGTTCACAATTTTAATAAAAATTGCACTTCTATAAGAACATTTGATTTACTATTAGTGCAAAATTGAAATATTATAAATAGATACCAACATTATAATTTATTTGAAATCTTTTACTCTCAATAAAAAATTGTAGACATGACTTTATATAGATGACTAAATATGAATAAATAAAATATTTATAAGAAATTATTTATAGTTAAAATAAGATTGTATAATTTTTATAAAATGTATATCTCAAATTACCAACGCCTGTCTATGGATCATCTCTGTACCATCTTATTGGTGCCAAGTAAATAATGTTATCTTCTAAATTCACTAATCTAGGTGTTTCCACCGCAAACGTATACTGAATATATAAGTAACACGGTTAAAATTTGTCATAATATTATTTCTTCAAAACAAATCATAAAGTTTAGTGTAAAAATAATTTTAAATCACCAAAAATGTTGTTAATTAAACTTGTTCTATCCTTTTCATTATTGGCATCTGCATACTCTGCACCGATTGTAAGTAATGACTTTGCATGTATTTATAAATATATTTTATTTCAACATTAGCAAATGATTAATTGTCGTGCGAAACAAGAAATTATTATGTAAATGTAGTATAATAAATGCTATCGCAATCGTGTATATTAATCAAGTGTGAAAGTTTTCAGATGAGTTCTTGAAATGATTAATTGAAATACAATAAAATGAAAGTGCGCATACGATGATAACTTTAGTAATAGTTGATGGATTTGAAAAATATTTTAATTTGTATCATGATAAATTATAAGTTAGTGAAATTTTTTGTGACCAAGTATTAGTGCTAATATTAACTTCGCGTAGGGTAGTTGTTATAATGTGCCGGAAATCGAATTTGAAAATTTTTACATTTCTCGACGTTTCTGAACGTTTTGGCATACCTCAGAAAAAATGGATGTGCGTGTGTGTGTATGTATGTTGGATACAAATTTCCAGTCACGTTTTTTGGCGCACGGATCAACCGATTTGAATGGTTCAAAAAGCATTCGATTCCTATTGATAGGGAGATGAGCTGATTAGTTTTGGCAAAGGCAGGTCCAGCCGTACGGAGATAAAGAGCAAAGAGTGCAGAAAGTAGAAATCGAGTTTTTAAGAGAACGGAGCATCCGATTTGAATGGTCTAAAAAACATTCAATTAGTAATGATTGGGAGAAGTGTTGATTAGTTTTTGGCAAAGGCAGGTCTAGCCATTTCGAAGATACGGAGCTAAATGTGCAAAAAATGACAGTTTTTGAGAGAACTAAGCGTCCGATTTAAATGATATAAAAAAAATTCTGCTTGTCTTAACAAAATAATTGATTTTGGAAAAAAAATTTAGTTTAAAGTTTTCAAAAAAAAATTTTTTGTATATCAAAAATAATTCAGATTTTATTTTTAATTCTGACTATAGTTCTAATATACTTTAAACAAATAATTTTAACTTTGCCATTCAGTTTATATAATTCTTATGGATATTAGACAATGTTACAATATTTATTTATAATATTCTATTTGAAAACATTCAGTATTCCTCGAACATTTTGTTACGGTACGGGAAGTTCCAGCAATTTGCCTTAAGGCACGATGCCATACATCCCACTAGTTTAATATGAAATCGTATATATAATAAAAATTCTCCAACCAAAAAACAATGAAGCAATGACTGTTTTTTACCAAATCTAATATAAATACCGTTCTATTATAAAAAATATACATGAGATATTTCTAATATATGTATATGTATAAGCTAAATAATAAAACTATTTGTAACTCAAAATTCGTAAACACTGAAGAAGGAACTTTACCATAGAATCGATATTGATTATTATAATAATATAAAGCTAACTTTTCTATCCAATTCGATTAATAAATATAAAAATAAAAAAATAGCATGCTATTGTTAGCTGAACTCACATGAGTCAATATAACAACGCTGAAAGTATGAGTTATTAGAATCTATGGCAAACACAAGCCAATAAAGTGTGCATTCATTGTCATTATCAGTGATTAAGTTAGTTTAGATTATTTTTAAAAAATATTTCTTTCTTGCTAGGATCAGCAACCGTCCCTAGGTGCAGCAATTCAAGGATTGTGGTCCGATTTTTTGCTGCAAATTGAACAAATGTCTCAACGACTTCAACAAACTTTTCAAATCCTCAGTGGATCATTTCCATTATTTAAACCAACAACAACAACTCCTTCTAGTACATTAAGTACTTCAAACTCACAATTGGTATCGAGTACACTGGAGCAGTCACCAATTGCACAAAATTTTGGACCAGTTACTTTTCCTAATATCAATGATGAGAATAATAATTCACCAAAAATTCATTATCAACAAAACCAAGGTGAGCTTGCATATATTAAATAAATTACTAACAATAAATGATTTTAGTAATGTACAAAATTTGTCGGCCTTTCACGTGAATTTGCATTTAATTAATAGTGGTAGGAAGTAATTGATTTTTACATAATTATCATAACATGTCGTATTAATAATTTTTGTCCTTGCCAACTAAAGCAATAATATTTATTGAGCTTCATGATATATCACATATCTAAATAAATTATTAATTATAGTTTTATTTAAATGATTATTTATAGCTTGACATAAATGATTATTCATTGGCTGATATAATTTATTGTTCATAGTTTATTCTGATGTAGTCTCATTGGATGAATTACCGAGATAATTCAAATAATAGAACATCTTGTAGCAATATTAAATACATATCAATATTCTTATTATGTCAAAAAAAAATTTTTTAGGGAAAAGTAATATTTTTGCAATTACCCAATTGTTGTTGAGTTTGTTTTAATTCTTATGTTTTTTATTCTTATTAACAGTACATTCAGCTACTTCACAGGTTTTAATTCTTATTTAACTGTAACTTACATACCACTAATGTCTATTATTTGTAGATTAACAAAATTTTCTTAAATTTTTTTATACCTGAATTTTATTACTACTAATTTATAAATGCAAAAATATTCACAACAGGTGTGCCATTTCCAGTAATACCACCGGAAATTCCTGCATTTTCTGATCCCTCAAAAATAGAAAATAATGCCCAAGAGACTCCAAGTAATGTAGCACTTGTTGCCCAGTAATTTTTATAGTTTGAGATAATTTTATGTACATTAGAATGAATATAGTATTATAGAGATAGAATATAATAGCACAGGTCCACAAAATAAAAAAAATGTTTGTATTGGGTGTGCGGCATGTCTGTCTTCTAATGTAATTTTTACCGCTGAACACAAATCTGAAGTCAAAATTGGGAGTCAAATGGCAAAAAATTGAAAAAAAAAAAATAAAAAAAAACGACAAAATCTCAGATCTATTCTTCTGTGGGATGATTAAAATCTTTCTACTTTGAATGACTATTGTGTATTCACTATTGTTTTTCTATAGCATACAGCAGTAATTAAGCTGAATTATCAAAAAAAAATCAATACATAATTTAATTGAAACTCAATTGTTATTTAGGGTAAAAAAAAGCCAGGAAACGTTAGAAATTATGAGATTTTGAATATCAGACAGATTTTTTTTTTCAATTTTTTGAATTTAGATTCGTATTCAGCGGTAAAAATTACATTGGAAAATATGCCGCACATCCAGATAACTTCTTTTATTTCGTGGTACTGTGCAATAATTGACTAATAAAATAAGTTAGATAATATTTTATAACGCTTCTGAAAATAGATATATCAATGAAAGATAAAAGTAAATAAAATATAAAATTAATTACTGACTTTATTATTAAAGAAAATATTGAAAGAAACTGTTAGTCAATAGAGATTCTATTACCTACTAGGTCAGCTGGAGATAAACAAGATAAAGTCAACATGATTTACGACAAATTAAGCAAAACGCAATGACTAAATACAATTACAGAATTAATATTTAATTTCACAAACAATAAATTAAAAATTCGTTTATCCTCGCACACATTATATGACAACTATAAATATGATTACTCAAGGTGCATAAATCATTCCTTGGCTAATAAAATCCAACTATAAAACAAAATGTCAGACATCAAAGAGGCAAATTGTACACTCAGACGGTCTAGGAATAAAATAATTAACGACTTCTATAAAAACTTCAATGTGTTTTGCAGCGAACGACCATGCAATAATTCTTCTGAGTCAGAAGAACTCTAACGCGTTTAATGGGACGGGACGATTCTGTCGTAGAAATTAGTCCCAAGTGATGATGAAATATATGTGGACAAAATCCTTAATAATATTTTCATTAACAACTGTTCCCTAATCGTATTTGATAAATTATAAAAATGCTGAAACTAACGCAATCGACTTTTATAATTATTTTATATATGTATTCTTTTAATATCCCTTGCGTATTTTTTTCTCAGAACTTTCTCAAAAAATTACAATTTTCATAACTAGCATACTTATTCAGGGTTTAAATTCCTTAAGATTCATAACTTAATAAGTACGCCTATTATGATTATGGGTACAAGTTTCTAGTTATCACTTATAATTTAAATATAATCTCTTACATCTACTCGTTCTTACCTCAAGCTGCATGGATTACAGCATTTCTTCGCAAAATTGCACAGAGTCAAGTTTTTCACAAACACACACACTTTGTTTTACGCGAAGTTATGCACAATTGATTTAACTAGCACTTTTGTTTTAATAATTAATTAATTTACGCGAATTTTATTTCCTACAACACTCACTTCTATTTTAAAATTTTTTTTATTAGGCTAAAAGAAATTTGTAGATTAGTGAGGGGTACGGTCACAATTATGTCCACACTAAAATAGTAAAAATTACCTAAATATAACCTAGTTTACGGTTCCGCTATCTATAGGACAAAATTCTATAAAAATCTATTTTTGTGAATCCATAATTAGACGTGTGACCGCACCCTTAGATATCATGCCTAGAAATAAAAATGCACTGACCTTTTTTTAAAATCACCGATTCTTCTGGAACATCCCGATTACCAATTTGTTGTCTGAAAAATAAAGAAAAAAATGACAATTTTTCAATATATTATGAAATATTATTTGTGCTAAAAAACTGTGCATTACCTCGTGATTTCCAGAAGAGAGCTGATCAGGAACCAGGAACCAGACACCAGGAACCAGGAACCAAGAACGGCAATCGGGAACAAGGCACTACCACTGCATTAGAACACTATAAAGGCCTTAATAAAACACTACACGACCACTTAAGAAAAACGATTAACACGAATAAAAAAAATCGGTGAAAATCGAGAAAAACGATCACTACGAATTGACACCAAACAATTTATTATTAAGCGAACATTTATCTTTTTAAAAATACTGTTCATCACTCAACTTGGATGGAAATTTATACACCAGTAACGATAAAATACATAAACTTTTTTTCTTTGGCACCTCCACTTTTATGGTTGGTCCTTGTAAATCATGGTATCGCAGACTGGTAAAATGAATAAAGTCCACCTTGGTATCAAAGATTCCAGCCGACACATGAAAACTTACCAGGAACAACGTGGTCTAATAACTCTTCTTTGATTCTGACAAGAAATTCTATCAAAATCATCTTTGGAACTAATAGCTTAGAATAAATTTGCAACCATAATGAACTTTTGAAGATGAGATCTTTTTCATCGCAAATTGTCCTCTAAATCCATTTTCTGGTTTGAAATTCCAAACATCTGCTAATGTAAACCGCTTCAAAGATGTATCTTCTGGTCAAGTCTTTGTGATCAAACCTATTTGCAAAATTTAGCACAACACTGTTAACACAAACAAAACACTTTTTGTCCACAAAACATCCTATAAATTCTATTAATATTCATTCAACAAACACTATTTTTTGGTCCTTGTATTTTTCGACAATTACTTGTTTTGAACAATAACATCAATATCTTTTAATTTTGTCGATAATAAGTTGACTGTTGTTCTAGTGAGTTCTCTACTTATTTCTTGAAATGTGCTTAAGGACCTCTGATTTCATAATTGGATTTCTGCTGAAATAAATAAATTGATTGAATAAAATGCATTTGACCATATATTATTTGTATGTATATATATATTGGTGTATATATGATTTATATACCATATATATATAAGATTTAGTAGTTAATTTTGATGTTGAAATATATGAGTCAGTTCTTGAGGGCGATACATCAAACAAAGAAAAGGCAAAGAATTATAAAATAGTCTTAAATTCCAAACGTTTCGACATTCAATTTAATGTCATCATCAGTGGATATTGAACATGGTATTTTATATCTAAAAATGTGTACACAGAATTTTGCACTAACATTGATACAACTAACCAGTCGATAATCATGAATTTTTTTTTTAGTAAGAAAAATAATGAGAGTTTTGTTTTGCAAAACTGTGGAAAAAAATTTTTTAAGTATTTTTGTACAGACCAGAGTATATATATATATATATATATATATATATATATATATATATAAATCGATCAGTGTCGATTTGTGTTGAAATCAGATGTTTCTGGACAATTCGCAAAAGAAATTCTAAATGCTATACCAAATGCCCATTGGTATGTGACGAATGAATCCATTCCCGATATAAATACCTACTTACATTAAAAATACCTTTATTTATCGTAATGTCCATATTTAGGTTTATAATCTGCAATATTTTTACTGCAATATTGAATTTATTACCAGTTGTATTTAATATTTTAATTTTAAGTAATTGTACGTCGATTCTGACAGTTGCGCAAGAAGACGTACCACCGGTGCACGACTTCGGCATGCATCTGTACGTGCAGATATATTAGCACGAATCTGATTGGACGATCTAACACTAGGTGGGCGAATCTATTATTTATGATAAGGGGAGGTCACATAGATTTGGTCGCAAGGACACATAAAGGTCACAAAAACTGTATGAAATTAACAATTATTCAGACTTTTGTACACATTTGAAGGAATGTCAAAGAGGATGGACGAAACCAATATTTGCTCTTTAGGGGAGGCCATATTCAAATATTTCAAATTTATATGAATGAATTGCATGAATATTACGTGTTCAGATTTTTGTAATTAAATTAACATGTAATTTAATAAAATTATAAGTAAGACATATCCCTTATTTTTACATAAGGAGTGGTTCTATAATAATATTAATTTTGAAATAAAAAACAAGAAATAATTTGCATTTTACATATACCTAATCTTTAACAATGAAGTTGATGAAAATATTTGAAGTGAAAAGATAAAACTAACAATGAACATTTGCACTGAAGGTGTATCTTTGTCATAGAAGAAAACTTCTAAAAATGCAAAATTACTTAAAGTTTACAATAATTCATTATTATTATAAATATAGTAGCTATACGTATTAAATTTATATAAACAATAGTTAGTTTTGATTTATATACAAATTATTGAAGCAAACGCATACCTTTACAATACTTTACTAGGTGTAAGCGGCATATATATATATATATATATATATATATATATATATATAAAATATTATCTTTTAGATAGAGCGCAATTCAATCAAAGTTTTGTATGGAAATAGCATGAAAATTTTTTCAAAAATTTTGCAGAGCGTCGAATTTTCAATAAAAAATGACACGAATTTTCAATTTTAATTCATTAGTCGCTAATTTATACCTAAATTTTTTTTTTTAATTTTCAAAATTTTTTCCATGCTATTTCCATACGAAGTTTAATTGAATTGCGCACTATCTAAACCTTAATATTAAGAGCTAAAATTTTCAGAGAATTGTTTTCTATCAATTTGGAACCCTTTGAGCCCTTGGGAGCAAAGAAATTCGAAAATGTCTATATTAAGGACCACCCTAATATATATATATATATATATATATATATATATATATATATATATATATAATTGTAAAATTCTTGGTTCTTTTAATATCTTGCACTTTTATATTAATTAATTCTTGTTAAATGAATTAAATGAAATATTTAATTGATCTTTGAAGGAAAAGACAAACTTTGTCACCGAAACGTATACCAATAAATTCTAAAACTTAGTTTTATATTTAAAAATCGAATCGATTTACTTCTATTAAGATAACATAACCTAATAATACTTAGATAAAAAGAGTATATTAAAACTTATGTAAATATTACTGAATGTGAAGAAATGTATTTTTACAGTTCATTTATTATTGCATATTATACATTTTGTGTTTCCTCGACTTTTTTTCAAGCAATTCTGAATCGTTTGACATAAAAATTAAAATAAGTAAGTAAGCTAAATTCAATAAAATCTAGCAGTGATTAGTTGTGTAAGACTATCAGTCCTGTCGTTTCTAGTAGATAAAATAAAACTGGAATTGGCAATCGCATTGATTTGAATTTAGTGAAGTCGAAAATTTTATTATCGAAATAAATGGTAGTCAATTTTACCAATAGCTTTCTTTATTATTTTTTCGTTACTTCTTAAAAGACTAATAGATCTATATGCTGTTATGCTAATTTTGACTTGATATTAATCTGTTTGACAGGTGGCAATCCTATCAGTTGCCACATCTGTACGATATTATTTTATTATACATATAGTGTGAATATTTTATTGGTGCAGCAATGCCGGGTAAGGACTATTTTCACTTGGAAACATATTGCTATCTATATTTTCAAAGAAAAATTGTTGTTACTGCTGCCTGACAATAGGCTGCTCAAAGTGGGTATCAAACCCGCGACCTCTGAATCAAGTCCCGTCGCTTACCTATGGGTGAGACCTTGCTAAATATGAATTCTTATCGATTAAGTAGATTACGTATTGAGAATCTTATGCAACTTGGCTTTGGGCTAAATGCCACTTACCACTAGTCATTGTATATTTCTCATTTACTGAAATCGTGCCGTCTTCGTATAATGTCTCAGCGGCCGATTCGCGATCAAGCCGTACATCTTATTTAATCGGAGTCATGCTGTTTGCCGCGTAAAGGTTTCATCGAAGTTTATTGCCGATGTGAATCATCAGATCTGTCCAGAAGTCATATTAATCATGTTGCTTCAGCAATATATACTCGTTATTGCAAACTTATACACATATCATAATATAAATAGTTTTTTGATCGAATGGTTTATATGACGTCAAGTGTACATTAAAGTTCAACCTGCAACTTAAGTCAAATGAAGAAAGGCGAATATTCACGACTATGCATTATAAATGCTGATTTTTTCTGATACATCAAATGGTAATCAGAACATGTAATTCTATAATACATTGCAATATAACTATAAGTAATCCTTAATATATTTCGGGAATCGAATAATGACAAGATAAAAAAATTCCAGTAAGATGTTTCTACACTCTTGTATGATATTTAGATTGCTATATGATTAATTATATCTTTGCAGTATAAAAAATTCAAAATAAACTCAAAATGTCTTGTTTTGAACATCAAAAACTATGTCATCTCTAAAAGGCTGGACTTGCCAAAAACTAATCTGCACGTCACCATATAAATAGGAATTGAATGCCCTTGCTCTTAGAATCATTCAAATCGGTTGATACGTGGATGAAAAATTGTATCCATATTCACAACATAAACTGATACACATCGATTTATTGTAAGGTATACCAAAATGTTCAAAAACCTCCCAAACGTGAAGATATGCAAAAATCTTCATTTTCTATTTTTGGATGATTACTATACTAGCTTACCCTACGCCGTAGCCCTAGGGCCTACGGGAAGATATCTAGCGAAGTTTGGCTTCAAGAAAAAGCTGAAAAAATCCTATAAATTTCAGAAAATCACAAAACACATCACATAATAAACTTGATTAATATTTGAAAGCATTCATAAATAATCTACAATCATTATTTCAAAAATAACAAATATTTATATTACCAATTTTGTGGCCAAACCGAAAGAAAAAAAAAACGGATTATGCTGCTTTTATTACATTTTCGGGAAAAGACATTTTATTCCTCATTCGCCTCATATCTGAATTCGTGTATACATAAAAGGGGTTTTATCGAATTGGAATATAGGGAGCATAGATATATACAGAAAACGACGAGTTATTTTTTACAAGGGTTGCAATATTCTGATTTATTCGAGGTAGCGTCTCATGAATTTTTCTGGTCAGGGGCCTTATTCTTGAATTTTTTGTGAAGCTTTTGAACTACCCTACACCCTTAATACACCTTATATTTATCATATATTTATAAATGAAACATTTAAAAGCTAGTGCTTCAAGTGAAAACTATTGTTATATTGATGCCTTTGATTTTAATTCATATTTAATATTTGCTTAATATTTGAACCCTTAATGGGCTCGCGTAACTTTGAGGTCACATTCCAAATTTTTCAATTTTTACCAAATAATTATGGCTATTTCCATTAGATTTCGCATAAAACTCAACTCCTTTTTGTTGTCAAGAGAACCAATATCGATAATTATGATCTTTGTTAGGTTTTTCAACCTAAAATTACATTTTTTACACAGAAGTGCGAACATTATAGACTGCTGATTTGAAAGTCACATAATTATTACCAAAAAAATGTTGTAACAGATTTTTTGTTTTTTATTGGAATATATAAAATAATAATCACTTATTATCAATTATAATCACTTAATATATATAAGATTATAATTTTGTTTTTTGAACTAGTTTGGATGTAAAACAAAAAATCGGCCTATAGAATGTTAAATTAAATATAAAATTCTATTTGAAGATACCAATTTTATACAAGACTTTTGTTGATTGGTAGTAATTTCTGCATTTTTTTAAATAATTTGAGTGGTTTATTCAATTAAGAGGAAAAACTGGGACTCGACACGTGAGAAAATTGATTTTTTTAAAATAATATACATTTAATTAAATGATTACCCGATGGGTTGCTTTCCATAAAACATTGGGTCAAGTCTTAAATGAACAGAAATAGTTGTGTGCGTTTTGAAATATAAGAAAAGAATCTTTAGGTGTCAAAGAATGTGACACCTAAAAACTTCTAAATTACATAATTTAGATAAATATTATCAATCTTTAATAAATTATAATTAATTAGACTAAAGTCTCAATATTCATTCAAAAATAATAAATATATACATTTCTTGTCAAGAAGTAATACAAATATAATAGTTAAGTCTAGGCCTTAACCTTGGTCTCGAGAATATCATCCCTTCTGAGAAGATTGTTTTGATATGATTGCGCGCGTATCTTTGGGTTGTTATTTTGTTTTATGACGGCTCTTTTGTTCTTTTATTGGAACGTTCTTCATTTTATATACCGCTGTGGGTTGTACTCCATTTACCCCGTCTCCCTATCTTTAATATTCCGACTTTAGGTATATCTTTCCGCGTTATTTCTCTCCAAACGCTTTTTTTCATCCCTTGCATCATTGTGACGCATAATTATCTACTTAAAAAAAATTACGACGCGCGCTGTGGATTTTAGCATGTTGAAATGAATTGATAACAATTTCTTTTGTGGGAGATAATAAAGCATATAAATATAAGTTTTTATCAAGTCACAAAAATATTATTTTATCTTCATAAAATTCCAAGATAACTTTATTTTGCTAGGAACAAATCTAACTACTTCGGCATTTCAGCAGCTTATGTCAATGTCAAAAAGGCTTAATACAATCAACTTACTTTATTAATGAATTTGCCAAGAGATTAATATGAGGTTCTGTCATTGTGTAGACATTGTCTTTGATGTATGATCTCTGTTTTCTCATTACAAACAATAGCAGCCAGACAATGCAACTTGAATAAAAAACATATCTAATTTAGTTTTTAATTAAAAATATTGTAGTTTAAAAAATATATGCAACATTTTACTAGACGCACTTGCGATCAATCTTTAATATACATTTGATATTTGACTGCCACATCAAGAACTTTATATTACACTAGAAAAAAATCAAATCTAATTCATTAAAGACAGCTAGGATAATAATATTTATTTCGGTATTTTGTTGCACAATTACTATAGATCATGGTGAAGTCATAATCTTCATGATTATTTATAACAAATGCTCTATTTAATCCATACATGTATTTATTATAGTAAAATCTAAGTTATGCTATATATTTTATTACATATGTTTTTAATAAGTTTCTACAACTTTTGCAATACTCGTCTAATTTTATTCTATGCAGTTAAAACAAAAATAAAACTAGTGATGTATGGCATCATGCCTAAAGGCAAATTGCTGGAACTTCCCGTACCGTAACAAAATGTTCGATGAATTTTGAATCTTTTCAAATAGATTATTATAAATAAATATTGTAACATCGTCTGATATTTATAAGAATTATATAAACTGAATTGCAAAGTTGAAATTATTTAAGAAGAATTAAAAATAAAATCTGAATTATTTTCGATATAAAAAAAAAAATGAAAAAAAAAGTTGAATTTTTTTTTCCAAGATCAATTATTTTCTTAAGACAAGCAGAAAGTTCTTTGAATCATTTAAATCGGACGCTTAATTCTCCCAAAAGTACCATTTTTTACAGATTTAGCTTTATATCTTCCAAATGGCTGGGCCTGCCTTTGCCAAAAACTAATAAACACTTCTCCCAATTATTACTAATTGCATGTTTTCAGATCATTCAAATCGGATGCTCCGTTCTCTCAAAAACTCGATTTTTATTTTCTGCACTCTTTGCTCTTTATCTCCGTAGCTGCTGGACCTGCCTTTGCCAAAAACTAATCAGCACATTTTCCTATCAATAGGAATCGAATGATTTTTGAACCATTCAAATCGGTTGATCCGTGCGCCCGAAAACGTGACTGAAAATTTGTATCCATACATACATACACACGCACACATCCATTTTTTCTGAGATATGCCAAAATGCTCAGAAACCCTCAAAACGTAGTAAAAATTTTCAATTTTGATTCTCGGGTCATTACAATAACTTACCCTACGGGAAATTAATACCCTATCGTCTATCTAGTGCAAAATCCTATTTCTTATATTGAATTAGGAATTGAAATCCTGAATAAACTATTTTTTAAATATAAATAAAATGAGTTCAAGCCAAGTCTAAAAATCACCATTGATCGCCTTTTTCATACTTTGAATTTTTAAATACAATTTTCATTTCTCTTAATAATATCTCAATGGAATGTTCATAATCCTCAAATCGAAAATCATCTATTGAAATATAAGTAACAAACTTTGACAAAATAAAGAGAAATACAAATATTTTATAACTTCTGATATAGTTTTTGAGGAAGTGTTTTTGATGATTCTTTACTCTAAATATACAATGTATGCATTGAATTTCTTCGGTTTCAAAGTGTTAGAACGTTCCTTTATAAATGAAGAATCCATTGGACAGAATTAATTACACTTTTGCAAGCCAAATTTCTCGAGTAGTTATACATGAAGTTTACCAAAACTAGATTTAAGTAAAAATTTAGAGTGTGAGAACTAATGCTTTTCTCGATGGAAATAACTCCTATATTACTTATACCATAAATATATAAACATATATTACACACATTGAGCTCAGTCTGTATCAAATCTGAAAAAGTTTTCTGAAGAATCAAAAGTCCATTGTACAGATCAAATAGTGGACAAGTTGAATAACTTGAGAGATATACATCTAGTAGTAAGTGATAAAAATCGCCAAAACTACCAGATGGTGAAGTAACTGATGAGATCATTGACTAGAATATTTCTTCTGTTCCTCATGATCTAAATGTGCACTCAAATAGTATTGCATGCATTGAACTCTGTATCCAATCGATAGAAAGTTTTCTTACAAATCACGAGTCCATTGCACAGATCAGACATTTGACAGGATGAATTATCCTTTTGCGAGCAGTAGGCATGTTGATTCATTAATACCATGACGGAGCACTGGATACAAAAGATGATTGATGATTTGCGAAGCACTATCAGCGAAAACATTCATCATAACATCGCATCAAACCGCACTCGTACATCACCGAGATACTGACTGCCTACATTATTTGAACTGATCTGATATGCGAATAGAAATGAAATTGAGATTTCAGAAAAGTTAAGACATGTGAGTAATAGGAATAGATGAGGATTGACATTAGACGTTTGTAATCTGTGAATTCAAATTACTAAGGATCATCTAACAAGTCGTTACAGAGGCTAAAGTATTCAATCGATAGATAATTGTTATTATCATATTTTTTGTTTTCTTTGTTTTTATTTTTATCTACTTTCTGTTTCTATTTACATCGGATTTTAATTTTAGTACAATTTATAGAATTTCAGAACTAAAACGTCCCAAGACCTGTCTTAGTGATGCTTCATACATATAATAATACTTTTTAGAAGGCAACTTTATGGTTTGCTTAATTATATTTATATTTATTGATATCTGGTCTGATTCATATTTGGTCTTTGAATATATTATATGTCCAAAGTGGGCATTGAATCTGAAACTTAATGTTGCAAGGCCAAGGATTTTGCTACTATTCCATGTAGAAAACAAATCATGAAGCTAACTTAATGAATATTTAGACAATTATGTATCATATAGAGCAGGATGGTGTACAAAAGTTGTATTTGACTGTCAGTAAATATACTGTGGGAAATAAATTAACGACATCACAAAACTAGTGGGGTGTGTGGCATCGTGCCTTGGGAAAAATTGCTGGAACTTCCCGTACCGTAACGAAATGTTCGAGAAATACTGAATGTTTTCAAATAGATTATTATAAATATTGTAACATTGTCTAATATTTATAAGAATTATATAAACCGAATTTTAAAGTTGAAATTATTTGTTTAAAGTATATTACAACTATAGTCAGAATTAAAAATAAAATCTGAATTATTTTCGATATGCAAAAAAAATTTTTTTTTGAGAAAAAAAAATTGAAAAAAAAGTTGAAACAAAATTTTTTTTTTTCCAAAATCAATTATTTTGTTAAGACAAGCAGAAAGTTCTTTGAATCATTCAAATCGGACGCTTATTTCTCTCAAAAACTGTCATTTTTCGCACATTTATCTCCGTATCTTTGAAATGGCTAGGCCTGGCTTTGTCAAAAACTAATAAACACTTTTCCAATAATTACTAATTGAATGTTCTTTAGATCATTCAAATCGGATCCTCCGTTCTCTCAAAAACTCGATTTCTATTTTCTGCACTCTTTGCTTTTTATCTCCGTAACTGCTGAACCTGCCTTTGCGAAAAACTAATCAGCACATCTTCCTATCAGTAGAAATCGAATGTTTTTTGAACCATTTGAATCGGTTGATCCGTGCGCCCGAAAACGTGGATAAAGAATTGTATCCATACATACATACACACACATACACATCCATTTTTTTCTGAGGTATTCCAAAATGTTCAGAAACCTTCAAAACGTCGAGAAATGTAAAAAATTTCAATTTCGATTTTTGGCCCATTACAATAACTTACCCTACGGAAAGTTAATAACTCATATCAAACCAACCATCCATGTTTATTACAGTTGTGCAGCTAATTAATCATTATATAATTTTTTTATTATTTTTTTAACGTTTGACATTTGGTCTTTTTTACCCCATAAGCAAAATAAAATGTTTAATTATTAGGTTGTTCAACAAAGTTAAAAATTATACTCTAAATACGTATTATTAAACATCATAACAGCCTAATATTTAGCAACACTTACTACTATCATAAATTTTACTTTATTAGGTATTTCTATTTAATTCATCAAATTTATTGTTTCTTAAAACAGTTATCATTAATACAACTTTTGATTGAAATATAAGTCTCATGAGCACATTTTTACAAAGGTCACAAAGTTTAAAACTCTTACATGGAACTTTGTCAGATGAATTTATCATCACAGTTGGGATAACTATTAATTTAACGTATCTCTTTTTAATCTAAAATTGGTCTTAAATTAAAAACTAAAATGAAGGCCTAGGTAAACATTTTTACACCAACCACATGTAAGCTTTTCTAGAGGATATAAAAAGAACAGTCAAAACAAACATAAAATAACAATACACCTCTTAATTAAATAACATATACTTAAAAATAACAGATAGGTATGACAAACCTAACAAGAGCATATAAACCCAAAGAAGCTAGCAATAAAGAAAACTTTTTTTTTTAAATTTACAAAGTGGCCTTATTATCTCCCAATAGCGATGTTCGGCGATTTAATACAATAGCTGGTTACACATCTTTGGTCATCTAATTTGTAATAGTATCGGTAAAAAAAATACTTCACTTGGGTCTGTGATGATCGTGGTGGTCCGCTTTACCCTTTAAAACCGATAGTGAAATGTCCCAAAAATAAATTACCTACGTATGGTACGTAGGTACGTAAGTTTACATTAACCACATGTAAGCTTTTCTATGGAATATAAATACAGTAAAACTAAAATAAAATAACAATACACTTCTTAATTAAATAATATATACCTGAAAATAATATTTAGGTATGGCAAACCTAACAAGAGTACACCAAACCAAAGAAATTAGCAATAAAGAAAACTTTTTTTTCAAAATTGACAAAGTGGCCTTATTATCTCCCAGAAGCGATGTTCGGCAATTTAAGACGATAGCTGGTTACACATCTTTGGCCATCTAATTTGTAATAGTATCGTTAAAAAACATACTTTACTTGGTTTTGTGATAATCTTGGTGGACCGCTTCACCCTTTAAACCAATACCAAAATATACCAAAAATAAATTACCTACGCATGGCATATGTAACGTTTCCCCGTGACAATATCTTGGAAAGATTTTTAAAATTCGCATTCAGCACAGTCGTCGCCGTCAATTATTTATCCCTTTATTCAGAACAGAATCCGCCGAGGACACGTATCGTGATATATAGCGGCCGAGGCAACTAATCATTTAGTATTGTCAGTTGTGACAGGAGTGGCTCATTAATAACACGACCCCCGGACGGGCGGAACAATGGCAATGGCAACCCGGACGCCAGGAGAAAACTTGCTGAATCATCATCAGTTGGATGTTTCTTATTTTATGATTGACGAGATTGTGAGAGAGCGTGGAGAAAATGAATGCTGTATGTTTTATAATGCGGTATTTTAATGGGGTTCCAGTGGAAAATGATGTTGCAATAATGCGAGTTTTGTCTTTGGATCCTTGCTTACTGAAAAACCATCGTATACCAATTCAGTATTTTCTTAAATTGTGTTTATTTTTAGTAAATGTTGCTAATTGTAAATGATTCCCGTCTTGGTAAATATCAGGCGTATAATGTGAATTCATTTATCTTAATTATTGAATTGAATTTAATATTGGAAGTTCTTCAAATTAGTTTGCTTTATTTATAATTTATTTCATTATAATCGCCATTGTCATGATTATTATTAACAATATTGTTATTTAATTATCAGTATGCTATTATTGTTATTTTTTAAGTCTAGTCATTTAAGCTTAAATTAGGTAAGAATCTCGGAATTCGAGATACCCAGCTGTAAGTCTGTAAATTTGTATTTACAGACTTACAGCTGGGTATCTCGAATTCCGAGGTGAACTTAAGATAATGACTAGACTGAAAAGTCCGCGGGTAAAAAGATCTATCACCATTATCACAAAAATAAGTACAGAATTTTTGAATGATACTATTTTAAATTAGATGTCAAAAAATGTGTAGCAAGTTATGACTTTCACAATACTATTTTAAAGTAGATGCCAAAAGATGTCCGATAATTACTATTATCACAAAAACAAGTAAAGTATATAATTTTTAAACGATACTATTTCAAAGAAAATGCCAAAAGATGTGTAGCAAATCATCACCTTGTATTATTCGTCCTTAATTCGTGCAACATCGGTATCCGAAGATAAACGAGCATGTAATAATGTTGATTATAAAAGTTTTATTTTCAATAGTAGTTTCCTTGGCTTGGAGCTCTGTTTTCAGTTTATGATACCTGAAAATAAATTTTAAATATACGTTATTTAATTATCTTATAAGTATTATTAATTTTAATTAGATTCAACAGTTTTTTAAAACCTTTATAAAAGCTAACATGTTTCTGGAGTAAAAAGGACTAATTGAACTTTTACATTGGCAACATTGTTATGTTAAATAAAGCAATTTTACAAAAAATAAATGAAATTAATAGTTATTGCAGATACCTATTTATATTATATTCCATATAACCATTGTATTTCGCATTGGTTAAATAAGGTTGGTTTTGTTTGACAAAATCCTTTTAAATTTAAAGATTTTTTTGCCCCTTGGTTTTTCTTTTTTACATTGTCTATGGGATAAAAAGGGGCAGATCACAAATTTTAGAAAAATAGCAAGAAAAAAACATTTCTGTAATTAGGAATAACTAGGAATTTTACTGAGCATGTTTTGATAATTGTTTGTTTAATACGTATTTACGTTATTTGTAGTTAATTTTGTTTAGACAGTATAAATATTGAAAGTCAAATTACGCCAAACGGTTGCATATATTATGCATTATCATTTTAAACTGAAGAAGTAAAATATTTCTCAAAATTAATGTCTCTTATTCGATGCATTCTGCATAGAAATAAGCATGCTTACATTCTGACATTCAAATAAATCGCGTTTTGAGCGAAGCGAGCGTTACGCCCAAGGGATATTATTATCAATTTCATAAACAGAATATATATAAATCCTGAATCATTTATTACAAATCGTTTCGATGCTATTTCATGCGCGATTTGTACAGGAATTGAAGGGGAAATATAAAACCAAGTAGCACACCGACCGGCGTAAATACGAATGTGTTATTTATTATTATTTGTTACAGCGACGGCGGCGTGCAATCGATATTGGATTCATTTATCATTCGGATTGCACCACAAAACTTGATAATATACTGTGATTTCACGATGTTTCTGACGGATTAAATTGCACAATAAAAAAAAACAATGTTTAATATATAATATATTTTAATTACGAAATCGAACAGTCATAATTTAAGCATGCTAGTTTATATATCTTTAATCATGAAACAAGTTCAATGTGATGCACTTTCAAATACTGTATCATGTTTAAAATTCAAAAAAAAAAAAAAGATTTTACTTGCTAGATCTGAATTATTTCAGATTGTTCTGATCTGAACAATATATAATTTTGCTTCAAATATTCGAGAAGCATGTATAAATTCTGAAGTGTTTGATGAAGAAAATTATATTTGCAGAGTTATCAACCGGTGTTTTGAAAATAAATTTTGAAAATTTAACTTGTTTTTATCTTTTTTAAAAGTAAAATACGAGTCCATTACTATTAGAAAATTCGCTCATAAGTGTGTTTATTACCATTAAAATATGAATTGTACAACTTGATGCAAAAGTTTCAAAATATGCTGCAAAGAGTGATGCAATATTAAACTTACTACTAGAAGAACCAAAATTTCTATACATTTTTATAACGTTTGGAAAAAACTTAAAAGCAATCCGGAAAAGAAATATGAATTTCTCAAGATAATTGACGGTAAAAACTTCAAGAAATTATTTGGCAGTTCACTAGAGAGTAATATCTCAAGTGAAATATTACAAATTCTAAAAGTACATTTTATTTCCAAAAATGAGTCTGTTTTGGGTTATCTTGAAGGATTTTAAGTATAATAATAATAATAATGTTTAGGAAGGAAGTTTTTTTAAGTATAATAATAATAATAATAAATGGTAGTCTGCCCGAAGGCAGGTTCATGGTGTGAGAGCCAACACAACAAATGAATTCCTTGCCCTTCATCCGATTACCACTATTCTCTATTCCCCCTTTTTTTTATTTAAGTATACGTTTTTAAGTATACGTTTCGAAAAGTTCATGCAACTTGCTTGAAGGCAAAATCATACTTATGACTAGTATATTATTTCTATAAATTTTATTTAATAAGTAAAAACTTAATTTTTTTATAAACACATCTATTACACACAGAATATTTATATTAATATTAAAAACAAAAGAAGTTCATCAAATGGTCTTGCATAATAACCTGCTTGATCACCACAATGCAAATTCATTTCGCCTCTAACAAATTTCCAGAATATATTATATTTTCCGACAGTTTGCATTTCGATGATTAATATTAAATTGTTTTTTGAGCAAATATAATTCCTCTACGGTGGATTTTCGTAATTACATTGTTCTTGAACTAAATCAAGGATAACATATGAGCCGTTTGTTTTTTGTGTAGACCATCCTGGCTGTAATTCGGTCTTAAACTAACACACGATAAATAGAGAAAGAGCTGGTGAATAATCTGGGAAAACGGAAATTTAAGTCGAAAATGTAGTATAATTGAGATAAAATATTTACCGAATGAGACATGGTTTTGTCAAGAATTATTAATTTGTATTTTTGATTTCATTAAATGTTATTTGTATTAGAATAGTATACCAATTATTATAGTAATTAGTATTATTATAGTAATTAGTAGCACGCGGCGTTGAACAATTGGTTTCAAGTGTAAGTTTGTTAATTAATACTTAAAATCAAGTGCTAATAGTACAAAATCTTACTTTGTACTTACTTACTTCACAAAACGGCGAAGAGCAAACCGTATTTATAAAAAAAATATTACAATTATATAGCTATTATTAGGAAAATAATGAGTTTCAAATCTAATATATAAATGGAACCTTAGGTAATATAAAACATATTTCAAATTACTGATATAGCAAATATATTATCGAGAATAATGAGTATTATTGAAAGCATGGACAGGGATGAATTATTCAATTGAGACAAAAGCCAATAAAGACTGTTTCAAGTTCTCAATATTAATCGGATCTTAGAAATTTTAACTTGAAACTTAAGAGATTTTAATATGAATCTTATAAGATATTACACAATTATTATAAAAAGGGTTTTCACATTTTCAGAATTAAAATTAAAATCCGAATTATTTTCGATATTCAAAAAAAATTTTTTTTTTGAAAAATAATTCCAAAAACAATTGTTTCGTCAACACAAGCAAGTTTATTGAATCATTCAAATCGGATGCTCTGTTCTTTTGGATCGGATTCATTACACTATTATATTGTGTAATGAATGTGAATAATAATGAAACTCATATAAAATCGATGATCAATCAATCATATCAAATAAATTATAAATTTTTATTAATATGAAAACTGCGTTGGAATCAGAGTTATTACTAAGGACATATATTCTGTGAATACCAAAATTACCGAATATCATTCCTTTACCCGAATTTTAATCAAGTTGAGCCAAATTACATCCAAATATTTGCGGCTCTCAGGTTAACACTTTGTCTCGCACACAAACATGTCCGCACTAATGCTACGGGGTAAAACGGAAGTTAATAGCCATAAATTTTCAGTGTTTATGTGTTATTAAGTCTCTGCTCGCGAAATTATCGGGTAATCTCTACACCGCACATACACGGACGCGGCGGCATAGGAAAATCTCGGAAACATCTAGACATGGGTAAACATATATATCATCCTAGTATAATTTTAGGATTAACAAAAAATCTTTTAACCCTAAATTATTACTTGCTGAAATATAATTTTTCCAAGAGAAAAAAATAATGAAATTTATTAAAACTTTCATAGGGGAGACTTGGTACGGTTATGCCTGGAAACGGTAGTAATGGTCGTCATAACAGCTAAACTAAGCTAACTTTTAGATAGGGTCCAAAGCGTGAGAGATGAAGTACGTTTATTCGAACAAGTTTCCATTATTGCATTGAGTCGTCACCCTACATTAACATGATCTGTAGAACGCATTGCTTTTAAAGAGTCAAAAATAAGTGTCTTATCCGATTTCCTTCAACAATAACTATTATTACTTGTATACAGATAGATTACTTTGATTGTTATTTTGCTGTAAGTTGATCATTAGTAGTTAATCACTAGCAATTAGTTTTGTTTAATGTGACATTGTATATGTTGTGACATATATTTCTTGTCTTTTTCGAGTGAAATTTAAAAAGATAAAGAAAAATCTATTTTTACTAAGACACAATATAAAAGAGAAAGAAAAAAAAATCATTATAAGAAAAGAAAAAAAATTGACAAAAAGTTCTTGTGTAAAAAATTATGTTATATCTTGTTATATTTATCGTATATTCATAAGATTTGCTTAAATGCATATTTTGTGTTGTGTTACATATTTCTGAAAATATAAGTTATTATCAACCATTTTGGTGTTTATAGCTATTATTTTTAACCTATTTATATGCCTGTTACATCCGTCTTAGTGGTGTGGACGATTGCGACACTAACTGTTTTTTGTTTGTTATGATTTAATGATTCCATCGTGTTTAAGGGCAGTATTTCAGTATTTCCACGTAGACAAATATTAAAATTACCATTTAATTTACTCTTCTTTCAGCTAACTAGTAAATTAACAAAATTATGGCTAGCCAAAAAAAAGTGACACAACCGTACCGTCACAACTGCTCTAAAGGTATGTATTGAATCATTCTTATTGAAATTTTTCAAATAAAATATAAAGACTATTAAATAGAATTTTATACAAGACGCAAAAGCGAGAAACAAATAAAACATAGTTAAAAAAGTATTACCTACATACAATTGAATAATAAAGTTCTTACTAAAACTATTAGTGTCAATCATTATACACATTTATATAATGATAAATTATAAATTATATATTTATAATAGCATTAGAAATATGTATAATATTTAAAAACAATAATGTACTTAGAGTCATACTTCAAATATGACACGATCGGTTTGTCATTGTAATTAGCATTTAGAAGTGAACCCTCATTAGAGAAATAAAGTAATTGCTGATTAATAACTTCTATAATATTTGTTCACACAGTGGATTATGTTAAACAACGCCTAAACAATTATTGTAATTCAACTTCAATTATTGTTATTGCAACTTCACTCATCATGTAATAATTGTGTTTGAAGAACTTCATGTATTTAAAATCAACATACATTCATTGACTGATGGTATTTTTTTTACTTTTTCACTGGGGATATAATCTCATTCTTTGATCAGCTGTAATATCTGTTTTGCCTAAAAAATATTTTTCATTTCAATAACTTCAAAAATTTGTAGAAACTACGAATAATATAGAAATTATTTCAATAAACTTATGTTTCATACACGACGCAATTGCTGCATTTGTTTTATTATTTTCATTATAATTATTTACGGGGGGCAGGGTAAAATATTCCTCTGATTCAGGCATTTTTCATTAATTCAAGATTTGTACTACGATGTAACTTTAAAATGTTCATTTATCTATATGCCGATTTCCTTGTTGATATCGGTACGCATACAACGTTGATGCCGGTACGCATACAAAGACAGATCTCTATTCACATAGACTCGTATAGAAATGATATAATCGAGAGCGAATGACGAATCATTGGCACTCGACTCTTATCTTATCTGCCGTAACGCACTTCCGTTGCATTTGTACGGATTTACACCCTAGTCGAGCCTAAAGAAGTTTTACTTCAAAAACGATTTTTAGTCTATCCTTAAATAGCATTTGTTATTAATATAAAAACAAACATATTACTCCCTCACACCTGTTCCGGATTAACATAACCATAAATTGCCTTCCCGGTTTTGACTTAAAAAAATTTGATCACCTTAAAATTTAACATAATGTTCTCTTATTTTACTCTACTTATTATTCTCTCCTTCTGCATATACTTATTTTTTTTAAATTATTAGGTATATAAAACATTATGAAAAAATTTAAAATTATATCTGATACTGTATTATTTACGGCATCATTATTTTTCAGCGAAACGACAATGAAAACCACAACTGAATGTGGTAAATGTTCACACCAGCATGCAACCAGCATGACGGGGTTGCGCTTTGTAAGAAGAAAGGTCGTGTGGATTGTGGAAATGGCTGGTTGTAAGCTTTTCCGGTTTCCGGAAAATCTCCCGGTCTTTACCGGACGGCGGGACATCTGTCTCGCTTTATCTGTTGGCCGCCTTCCTGTTCCGCTTCTCTACATGTTTGTAATACGGTTACACTCTGGTGGCAGAAGATTATTAGAAGTCGGATTTTTGGAATAGAATTTTAATG
This sequence comes from Ctenocephalides felis, assembly GCF_003426905.1. NCBI lineage: Eukaryota > Metazoa > Arthropoda > Insecta > Siphonaptera > Pulicidae > Ctenocephalides > Ctenocephalides felis. The sequence goes on from NW_020537646.1 coordinate 27,288,272, forward strand.
AAAAATGAAACAAATATGTAAGTAAGTGTTACATAAACTTTCCTTTTTAATTTGCGCGTATACTATACCTATAATGTAAGTTTGTTAGTTTTAAAAAAATCAAATCAACTGATATATTTGGTGAGATTGGGTACGGTTGTGCCACTTGTTTTTGATCAGAAATAACTTAACTTATATTTAAAATTTACCAGATATCTGTGAGAAAATTAAATTAAGTACAGTACTACATTTGTCTACGTGGAATTATAAAAATTCTGTCCAAATACGATGGATAAGTCAAAAAAATCAAATCATACAAGAAAAGGGCGGCTGTCACAATAGTCCTGGGCGTATAAATATAGTTCTAACAACTAGTAGTGTATGGCACCGTGCCTCAATGTAAAAATTGCTGTAACTTCCCGTACCATACAATTTGTTTTTTTTTTTAAATTCCAAGGTTTTTTGAAAATTAGGATTTTTTTAAAGCGATCGCACTGCGTAGCTGTTTTGGATACATATATTGAAGCGCATAAGCGCCGCGTTCTGGTCTAGGGGTTAAACATTACAAATCTTGATACGGAGCCCATAAAATGTATAACCATAATATGTACTCGTTATTAAAACCTTTGGCGAGTGTCACAATCGTCCTGGGGTAATAAATATAGTTCAAACAACTAGTAGTGTATGGCATCGTGCCTCAAGGTAAAAATTGCTGAAACTTCCCGTACCGTAGAATAATGATTTTTTTTTAATTTTTTTTTTTTGAAAATTTTGAGTTTTTTTTAAGTGATGGCAATGGGGAGCTGTTTTGGATACAAATTATCGAAGCTCATAAGCTCTGCGTTGCGGCCTAGAGGTTAAACATTACAAATCTTGATGCGGAACCCATAAAAATGTATAACCATAATATGTACTTGTTATTAAAACCTTTATAAACAACTGATAATTTTTAGTGCATATGTCTAAAGATCATTTATGGCCGCCAAAAGTCTTTTTTTTAACAGTTTTTAGTGGATCTCCGAAATTGATTGACCTGCCTTCTCAATTTTTTTCAGTATTTCATTTTGCCATTATAAGTAAAATGGGATGCTTTATTCCTATAAAAATAGCAACACCATTTTTGGCATATTTTCGATTTCGATTTCTTGCAATTTCTTACCATATGGAATTTGAACTATAAATATAAATATCAAATTTGTAACGATTTTTGTTGTCAAAAATATGTAATTCAACACAACATAATCATTTAAACAAAGCTTGTAAAACAATTAACAATATATGACGAACCATAAAATTTAAACAAGAAATCTTTGTAAAATATTATTTGCTTTCTTGTAATAAATTTTTCTTTTTTTTTCACTTTTTTTTGTCGTCTGTAATAGTTAAGTTAGATTTGTCTTAATCTGTTTATTCTTTGCTCAAAGGTCAAAAAATTCATGTCAAAACATATACATGTCATATAAAACAAAACTAATTGCTGGTAATTAACTACTAATGTTCAACTTACAGCAAAATAACAAATAATGATATATCTGTATGTAAATAATAGTTATTAATAGAAGAATTCGAATAAAAAAATCACTTTTGACTCTTTTAACGCAATGACTTTGTTAATGTAGGGCCCTGACTTAATTCAATAATGAAAACTTGTTCGAACAAACATACTTCATCTTTCTTACTTTGCTAATTCAAAATCAGTATATTTTGGCTGTTATGACAACTGTCATTCATTACCGTAGCCTGGCACAACTGTACCCAGTAAACTCTACATAACGCAGTTATGTAGTAGAAATCAAATCAAAGTCAGAAATTGATTATTATTAAATAAATGAAATGCTCTATATTAGTTTAGTGTAGTTAAGTTATTTACTACAATATTATAGTATATAGAAAATTTTAGCTATTGGTTCAAAATTTATATTATTAAGCATATTTCTATATGCTTAAATCGACTATTCATATATCAAATTGTTGAGGAACACAACATTTATATCGTTGGTATAAAATAATTTACATTATTAAGTCACGTTTCTGGGTTTTTCTTAAATATTCATTATATTTCAAATAGCAACCGCAAAGCTGTTGAAGGTTTGTGTATAACCAAAATGTTGAATCTTGATCAATATGACAAGACATAATAAAGTATAATTTACGACGGTAATAATATACAGAATTTTCGTGAAAACGTGGAAGGGTGTTTAAACGACCATCCGTTGTACACAGATAATATCCAGCGGTCTTATAATGGCCGTCAGCACATTTTGGGCTGAACGTCATGCAGATATGTACAATTCTCATATCTGATGATTTTCAGGGCTATACAAGAAAGAATAAAAAATCTTATCATTTGTAAAATATATTATGATAATAAATAAAATAAGTAGGTTGATGTGGGTTCAGTTAAAAACAATCTACCTTTGAAAATTACAGCAAGATATTTTAGGTTGACTCGGTGTTACGCTACTAATACTTGAGTTACAAACTAGTAATACGCAATTTGATTGTAAAATTTCTATTGCATAAAATTTTTCTCAGCGTTATCTTCATATAAATTGGTAGTGAAAACGTATTTACTATACGATCAGGCGTTTCACATAGAAAATCTAACTTCACGTATGTGTTATCACAAGCGCCTGAAAAAGATGCACTTATGATAACATTGGTCATTTCACGTTTTTGCATTTTTGATGAGGATTTTTTATGTGAAAAGCTTAACTGCATAGCAAATATATAGCCAGTCATCTTTTAGACAGTTTTTACTACCAATTCATATGAAGATTGGACCGTAATAAAGCGTTGCCACAACAATATGATGGTGAATTCTGGACAACCTGATTTCGTGCTGTAGCGATGGCGATTTTCGCTTGAAACTATAGATCAGAAACATCTTTTCAATTGATCCCAGCTCAATTTGGGCACTGCGGTGTGAAATGGCAATGAAAAACCTTACTTACAATTTTTCTCTAAATCTTCCTTTATACATATCCTCATTTTATACATTTAACTTAGCTCACGAAACTGCCCTACCCATTCTTATACATTCGAATATTTTTCATATCATATTTTATGCTATATTGAAAAACTTACAAAATCATCTCTATTAAATAATTTGTTAATTACAAATTAATTAAGTAATAATTATCATTTTTTCTATTTTTATTTAGTGTAGATTACCAATGGAAATATAAATTAATATTTGATATATTTTTACAAGACATTATTAATTAATTTTTAGTAGAGTAAATTGTAGTTTTTACTCTTCAAATGCTCATGAAAATTTTGGCATACCTTAGAATAAGCCAAATTTGATATTGATTTGATACATCTTTACATGACATTATTAATCAACATCGAGTTACTATACTTAGTTATAATAATCGCAAAAAATCGAAAATGAAAATATTTATATATCTTTGCATTTGAAAGGCTATTGAACATTTTAGCATACCTTACAAAAAATTTAGGTATGCGTGTGTGTGTTCAGATCCAAATTTTCGTCAACGATTTCGGGACATGGTTCAACCGATTTGAGTGCTTCAAAACACATTCGATTCTTATTGATAAAAAATTAAATTTCTACAAAAACGTCATTAATTTTTAATAAATATTTCAAATTTCTCATAGATCTACTTTTTCAGTTTTCAAAAAAAAAAAAAAAATTAAAAGCTTTTTAGAAAATTTAATTTTCTGTACAGAAAGTTCTATCATTTTGTCTTAAGGCATAATGCTATGCACAACTAGTTTTTTAATAAATTTTGAAATTAGTGTGCACAAATTATAAATATTAACCCCAAACAATTTCGGCAGTAATTTTCAGCCCTGCTGACAACGGTTAAAGTCCCGTGTCGGTCCTGCAACGTTAGTGGCAAAACACATAAGGTTTTGCTGAGCTGGGTATAAATTACTTGCGGGATTATTTGAATTCAGCCAGTCAGTGTTTGCGGCTTCCGACCGAGCCACTTAACGCTCTTAATAATATGTTAATTGACCTCCGTGCAAGACTATATTCGCAAAGGATTACTCTAGGCTCAATATTATGAAAATTTATTGGCCAAGTCTGCTGGTAATTTGGTTTTTGCTATTAATGTTTTTAATTATGGCTGCATGAAACGACCACTTTAGTTTATGTAAATTTGTTAAGATACAGAGTTGTACGTTAAGATCATCTTATCCCCTCACAAAGCTTCGGAAATATGATATTTTTATTAATTTAAGCTATTTGTTAATCACGTTTTTCTGATCCAGCTATTGAACATTATTTTATGGGATTATGTCTAATGGGAAATTGTTGCTGAACTAGGTATAAATAAACGTGTTATAATCGAATATTATAATTAGTTAAATTGATAAAAATGGAAAAACTATTGGAAAAAAATGAAAGTATGCATGTAAATGTATATACGAATCTTAAAAATTTTATATACGAATATTATTGTTAATGAAAATCGTTATTAATTTTTTTGCAAAATTTATAATATATTAATTTAATTTATAATTAGAATAGCCAAATACATGGCAAAAAAGAGTATCAAGGTCATACTAAAAATTAAGAAGTATATAAAATATTGTTAATTGAAGTATTCACAAAAGAGTATAAAAAAGAAATTGTATAGATAAAACAGCAGTCTTATATGGAATGATGTAAAATAAAAATTAGTTTCCAATATGTTAATATTGGATCTATACTTCAGTTTTTCCATCCAATTGCAAAATTGACTACTTTTTCAAGCTGAATAGATCAATTCTTAATTTCTTTAAAAAATTGCCACCTATAGCTTCTTACACAATTATTTGCACATTTCTGAATTATTTTGTTTAACTTTCTTGTTATACATAAACATTTGAATAAGCTCAGATATTTGTATCTATTTAGAAAGATCACTAATATGGTCTTATTATTATTAATTAATAATTAAGAATTTGGTATAGGAAATATAAAATTAGTAAAAAATGACAAAAATAATTATATTCCGGTTAGAATAAACAGAATGCCAAAGTGCTTTATCAGATGGCATTAAAACACTAGAAATACAATGATTAAACTCAAATTATAGAGAACGCTTAATATAATATTAACAAAGTAATTATTAACACTAAAATGTCATTCAAGGAATATATAAATAAGCACGAGTAAAATTGGCTTGTACACATATTGACTAATTGTATATAAATTATGAACATCAGTTTGAATTCAATATTCATTGAATTGAAGGTAGAAGATTGTTGTATTAACGGTGATCAAAAATGGAAAAAATCAAGAAAAAAATATGGCAAGGCTATGTTATAAAGAACTTTCCCTATAACATCGTCTAAATATTGCAACAGCCATGTGGTTGCTGTGCAGTTTTTCTCGGGTCGTCAGATAGAAAACCAAATCTAGAAACCGCACACATGTTAGAAAAACGACCTTAGATAACAGGGTCTTTCTGACTCAGCTGCATAACATACAATTGACGTTGCAGTTTATGTGTAAAACGCTAAATATATTGTAAATATATGACATTTTTACATTTTGTATTTAGTATAATTCAGTACCATAATTCATGCAAGTTGGAGCGTAACATGGCCTTGCCATAACATTGGTCTGTTGTGCGGCAGAATCGGCCCATTGGTAATCATCATCTACAGAACAAATTTCAGAAATTACAGAAATTCCGATGAATAAATTGTACTCAAGAAATGAAAAACATTTATTCACCTGCGATAACTGACACAACTATTAATTCATGAAAAAACGTGTAATTAAAACCAACTAAATTTAATTCAATTTAATAAAAATAAAAGTCTACCTCGCCCTCATAAAAATGTATTGCATAAATTTCACGCAATGTAAACTGTGAGCATAATCCGAAAGAGAAAAGCTTTACTTTAGGCTAAAGCTGAGCGCGGTATAAATTACTGGAATGCCTGGAAAGGGCAGGGCAACTTATTTGAACTCCGGACCGTGTAGACGAAATGATATAATAAAATACCCCATCGTGCGGTGTTCACTAAATTGCCTTAATAAAGCGGGCATCTTGTTAATTAATATGTACCTACATGAAATACGACGTATTTACAAAATGACCATTTTACGAGTGCTGGAATTTTGTTGCAAATAGGATTTCTATGATTTAAGTATAAAATAACCAGGTGGTATTTGTTATGATATAACACCAGGTTGGTATTTTTTAGGATAATCTAAACGATATCATAAACTGTTGCTCCCAGAAGAATCATGTTTATTTTTATTTTAAATATTTGTAATTCTAGTCATTATTTTTACCTAGAAGTAGTAGCAGTGCGGAAGACTGAGTACAGATTTTTAGTTATGGATAGAGAGAAAGATGAAGTATATTTGTTCGAACAAGATTCTGTTATTGCATTGAGCCATTTCTACGTTGCTTTTAAAGTCACAAGTAAGCTTTTTGTTCGATAATAATAACTTATTTGTAAACAGATCACTTTTTGTCTGTTATTTTGCTGTAAGTTGTATGTAAGTCAGCAATTAAATTTTGCGTTGATAATTTAGCTTATTCACAACAATGATTTGTTTTTAAAAGTAAAATGGTTAGTCACGTATGGTTAAAAAAAATATTTATTGGATTATAAAAAATCTAAGTTACTAAGACAAAACATGAAAGAAAAAGGGAATAAAAAATTCAATACAAGAAAAAAAAATCACAAAGATTTCTTATAAACAGTTGTAATGAATATTGTAATTAAAAAAAAACTTTGTTTAAAAAAATATGTTTTGTTATATGTTATATATTGCTAAATTAAATTCATAAGTTTTGTTTAAATAATTATGCTGTGTTTTAATGCATGTTTTAAATATATACAAAACTAAATTAACTCTTATGTCTAAATAGATCCAAATATCTTTATACGTTATTTAATTCATATTTGAAATTATAGTCTTCTCATAAATTAATTACGCCTTTATAATGATAACAATATAACGGGTTTTATGCATATATAGCTTGAAATATTTTCAATAAAGTAAGTTAATACAATAAAATGTTTGAAAAAAAATCTCTGAGTAAATTTATTTTGTACTTTATTTATACTCAATTCTAGTAATAAATGTAATACAAAATATTTTGCTCCTTACGGTGCTAATTTAATTACCAATACATTCGAAAATAAATTCAGTAACTATAAGAAGTATGTTTTTCTTGGTTAATTATTATTTTAACAAATATTGAGTTGTTTTTCCAACATGTCAATTTAGTATACAGTGTCCCTTTACGCCTGACAATTGTAAATTCCCGAAATTTACTAATTGTCCTTAACTGGACAGTGGTAAATAAAATAGAGAATAAAAAAAATATTGGTTAAACGGATAGTAAATGGAAAAAATTGATTCTATTTATTTGCACAATTAATTATATTAATTAACATAATACCAAGAATATATGAATTTGTTTGATTTTATAACATTAGAATAAACAATTGACAATTGCAAATGCGATTTGTTTTTGAACCGTCTAAAGGCCATAGTCAAAGAAAAAGGTGGTCATATCGAGCAGAAGTGATTTGTTTTTAAATGTTGTATTATTTTTACACTTTTTGTACTTTGAATCGAGTAAAAGTAATTTTCCAAACTGAATTTATGGCTTTTTCAATTGGTTACACTTTGTGTGCCGTACCCTGTAAATAAGATTTAATAATTTGTGATGAAATCTATGAAGAAGTAAATATATATATATATATATATATATATATATATATATATATAGAGAGAGAGAGAGAGAGAGAGAAAGAGAGAGAGGAAATAGTGAGAAGACTTATGTATCGCATAAATTTGTCAGTCAGTCAAAATCATTTGTCAGTCTTCTTTTATATAAATTACATATTTTTTGAAGACAACAATAAATTTTCATATGTAAAGGACGTTATGTACATACGAAAAGCTATTTTTCCACGCGATAGTAGACAAATATTGCAACGGTAACGTTTTATTTTCACCTTATATAACTTCTGTTTCTGTGAGAATTGCACCTCGGGGCTGATGTGTTTACAAGACACATGGGAAATAATACAGTTGCTTGTAGGAGGTGTACAGACTTATCGAATACTGTAAATTGTAACTATAGAGAAATCTACAACAACATATTTACTGAAGAAAATATATTTTAAAAAAGGTTTTAGCTTTAATAGATAATCTAAAAAACTTTTGTGCTGAAAGTGACAACTTGGTATATGAAATTGTGTGTATATCTGCATTATAATGAGATATTTCTACAAAAAAAAAATTTTGTAACATTCAAAGATCAAAGTTACTGATAAAACTCTAAATTTAATGAAATACAAAAAAAATCTTAAACTTAAATGATGAAATTTCAGCTTACTTTCTCCTTTAAATCTCATTCTTTGAGGTTTCGATTACCATGGATCATAGTTTTTCCAACAAATTTAAAGTTTTCATAGTAATTTATTAATATTTGATTCTAATTAGTTCATAAAACTTGTAATTGTATAATTTAAAATGAAGAAATCAGCGTTCCACATGGTGAAAGACAAAAAGGATTTACTGTGGTTTGTTCGAGCTATGGCATGATAATTAAAAGACAAATAAATCCTTATATGAATTTGTGTAATAGAATCTAAGAATTTTAAGATTAGGAGTCTGAGAATTTTGGAATAAATATATAATATAGATCCAAAATAGGTTCTAAATAACATTTCTGAAGAATATAATTTACGTTTTTTCATTAAGATTGTTGAATAAAAACATTGATTTATTTAAAAATTATATACTGTATAATGAATTAATATATTTTAGGTAAATAAAAAAGAAGATTTTACAAAAATCCTATATGCTATTTTTTAGGAGAACACACGATGGAAAACCAGTGCCATGTATTGAAATTCGTATAAAATTTGAAAAAACAAATTGAATTATCATTCCTTTTATAACATATTGATATAAATGTCTGAAAATACCAATTTAATTTCATGTTGCTCTATGCAATAATTACTTTCGAAGTTGCTCTATGACAGCGATGAAGAAAGATTTCATTGTTGATATTGTAACTACCAAAAACTTGGAACAAAATTATTAGTAAGTTTGTGACTATAATATTGAACTATAGAGTTAAGTATAAAATATTGAGACACATTTAGTTCATAAAAACATATAAGTCGAGCGTATAAATAAATAGTTCCGATGTGAAAACTTATATAGCTACCGATAAAGTAAACCATAAAAAATAGTTACTCTTACGAGTATAATAAAAAGTCGATAAAGACCGCAACATAAAATCTCTAAAAGGAAATAAACTACACTTTCCAAATTTTATTTATAAGTTCAAAAATAGCCAGTAGTTCGAATTCCCCGATAGCCAATAAAGAAGAATGAAAAGTAATTTCAAAGTAAATAACAGAAGCGCCCAAACACGGTCCCAAAGCATTTTTTCTTGTTACATTCGTATATGGGTTATCGTTAACTTTTCAGATATCGGTAATACGATACATCTATCCAATATATAGGATATAAAAATATTGTTTTGTGTTCTTTTTATTGACGGAACGCAGTTCTAGAAGAAATTGAGTCGAGAAATATCACGCGCGCGGATATAATCGCAGTTTAGGAAGGTGGAAACCGTTTAAACAGAAATTGATAATATATAGTACTTGAAAATATATTGTTTTGGTGAAGTAGTATTTTATATTTGAACAGTAAGAAGAAATGAAAAGACCTATGTGCAGTTGTGGTGATATTTCTTAACTACGTTTTATTTAAAAGACGACTAAATAATCAGTCTTTGAAATATGTCTATAGTTTTTAATAATTTTGTGCTAATATTAGTATTATTACAATATATTCAAAATTTTGTGCAACAATGTCGAAGAAAGACAATTTTTATTAGTTAATATATTTTAGATCTGAGTTTTCAAGGGAACTGATATCACTACTGACCAGAGAATTCAGAACTGTGTAAAAATGAAGAAGGTTCGTTTCCAATTTAATAGTAAACATTAAAACACTATATAAAATAAAAATAATACAAGTGAAAAATTTCTGGTACAGAAATTAACATTCGCTATATAAAAATAATCAATCATCAATAAAGATTTATCAATAACAATTGTTCCAAATATTTTTAAAGTACTTAGAAAAGTATTAAGTAAATTTTATAGTCGTATTTTATAAATTTAATATAATATAAGACCTTTATCTATGTTTATCTATAAGAACAAAAACATAAACACTGTCGACACAATATGCTTTTTGAATCACTCTAATCGGATGCTCAATTTCCTTAAATTTCTCCTAATCTTTCCTATCTCCGAAACTGCTAAACCTGCATTCGCAAAAACGTAACCAATTATTTACCCAATCAATACGAATCAAATGTTTTTAGAATCATTCCAATCGGATGTGCCGTACTCTCAAGAACTGGTTATTTTTGCGCTTTATGCTATGTATACCCGAAACAGCTAGACTTGCCTTTCTCAAAAAATATTAGCATATCGCATCAATACGAATCAATTCTTTTTCGAATCATTCAAATCGGTTGATCCTTGCCCCAATATCGTGGATAAAAATTAATATATGCGCACACACACATCAATTTTTTCAAAAGTATGCCAAAATGTTCAAAAACCTCTGAAACGTGAAGATATGCAAAAAATTACGATTTTCAATTTTTTGCCATTGCTATAACTACCCTACAAGAAGTTTAAAAAAACGAAAAAAAATCAATTATTACGTAATCAAATTATAATTGTCAGCAATTATCTCAAAGAAAATACGAACATAGAAAATAATAACAGTAATATATTTAGATTGTATTAATTAAGATTAAGGATCTCCATTTACATTTTTTTAATAAACTTGTGCAGCAATTAACTATTGACATTGAATTATCGGATTATTGGCAGAAGATCGTCTTAGAACAAAAAAACTAAAGCAAGATATTGTAGCGTCCAAAATACAAATATTAACAGTAACTTCTTATTGTATGATGTGATAATATTACAACTTATTATAGCTTTAAAAAGAAGGTTCATAGATACTATATAGCCGTACTTTTCAGATATTTTTAGTGTATTAACTTTGTATAACGAGATATCGAATGTCATCGATGGAAAATAACTTCTTATCCATTTCCCATAAGCACCGTGAAAGCTGTCTATAGCTTCGATAAAAATTTCTCTCCTCGGTTTTTTGCCAACGTCGTATTACGCGTTATTGTATGCTAATAGTTCCTTGATAGAAGCGTCAGTAATAGGAAAAGTTTTACTGTTTTTCTTTCCGCTCGAGTTGATAAAGTGTTGTTTTTATGATTCCTATAACTAGTAACGTTGAAATTGGTTGAGCTAGTTTTATTCAAGAACAGTGGAATCTGCAAATTTACTCTATAAACTTTATACATCTACTCTTACACACAAATGTAATTATCAATTGTTTATAATTAATTAATTGTCAAATGACTTATTTTTAAATACAAAAACTGATGCACATTCAACACTTAAGGAATACTGATCAATAACTAAATTGCACTACATCTCTTTATATAATATTATTTTCTTATTTTCATATGTTTATATTTACTATATTTAAGCGAGATTTTATTATATATGAATATTGTATTATAAATTTCAAAAAATCTGAAGATCGAATTATTGTTGGCAGAAAATGCCTGCAGTACCTGCAAAACAGCATTCTACCTTAAAAAGCAAGTCTAATACAAAGAATTACTAAGTGGATATTGACTAAGTGAAACTGACTGGCAGGATAGAAATTACATTCTGCTCTCGAATATTTATTAATAAACACTTATTCTATATATTCTACATTTTTATATTTGCTTATTTCGAATACAAAATTTGCTTATTACACGGTTGGTAAAGATTCCTGGTACAAAGTTGCGTTATGAACAACCTGATATCAAGCAGTAGATGTATTCATTTTTAATTGAAAATATAGATCAAAATATATTTCTAAATTTAAAAAAAATGTTGCTATAATATATATCAAGTTAAGTTTTTTTTCTTTTTAAACAAAGTAGCTCAAGAGCAGTATCATCATAAAAGGTTACAGAACTTTCAGTTCTGATTGCAGTTTAAAAAAAAAATACTATTAAAAAAAACAAAGCATCGGTTGCATTTTTTAAAAGTGCGTTTAGTAATTATATTAAAACCAACTAATTCGTTTTTTTTTTCAATTTTATCAATTGGTGTATTAAACTATTTTAAATCATTAGATCGAAGAACATTAGAACATTAGATTGAATTGGTGATGTTTTCTGATTCGAGACTCAAAACTCAAATTTGAATAAAAAATTCTTATATATGTGTTGTAGGTATTTTATAAATAAAATGTAAAATTTTACAACATATAGGAAGTTATCAAAAATTTACTGTTTTACATGTGTGCTGCTAACGAATGCAATAATTAAGAATTTTTGCATAAGTTTTGAAACAAGTTGAAACAATATAATCAATTATTTACAAATTAAATCATTTGCCATCACGATTTGAATTAAATAAACAAACTGTTGAACAAAATTGACCATGTGGCATTGCTAAATCCATAAAAATATAATATATAAAATATAAAATTTAAAATCAATAATAATTAAAAATATATATTCAAAATGCTGCTTCTTTAGAAGAAACAAAAGAAGTTTTCAATAGACAATATTCTAGACCATTGGAGAAATAAACAGAATTGGTGAATCAATCATTGGAGTGACAAGTATTAATATAATAAAATTTAGCACAATAATTTCAAATGTATGTGTTTTTAAGTGTGAGTGTGTGTGCGTGAGTAAATAAATCAAGATCATAGAAATAAACTTTGATAAAAACTTTTTTTATAATAAAATAACAGTTGTCATTTCGAATTGTGATGATTCAGATCATATATTTTAATTCATTAAAAGTTTGTACATCGGAAAGTTATTTTCTCATAAAATTAGACGAAGAATCATATTTTCAACAAAGCTAATAACACTAAAATTAGGCTATACCAGGTCAGAAGCGGATCTGATACCTGGTGGTTACATAGCCAAAGCTCTTACCACTGCGCCCAAATTTTTTGTAACAAGTTTTAATGCAATCTTTTTAACCAGACTGACACAGTTTTACATACAGTTATGAATTATGTCTGACTTCACCGGATACACATAGCCCCGTGACAGTTTTTAGTACTACTTTATATTAAAAACTCTACGTAACATAGCCCAGTGGCGGATTCAGCTTTAGCGCTAGGGGGAGAGGTCATATAATTAAATTATGTATAGAACATATATTCGCAATACGATTAGAAAATCCTTAAATTTTAGGAGTCTGACTCCACCGTTCGTCTATAAAAAGTCACATATTGAAGTTATAAAATGTGTTGGGTACAAAATACATAAATAAAATCATTATGAAGTAATTTTATTGCTCAATTAGTGTTTTATCTAAGTTTTAAGACAAGCTCAGGGGGGGGGGGTCATGACGCCCATGATCCACCCCCTGGAATCGCCACTGACATAGCCTTGCTATAACATTCGATAATTTTACAGCATAATCGTTCCATAAATATAAAATGTCGCATATGGAGTCTCTTTTCTCTCGTCCTAAATATTTTTATATAAATGGAAAAATAAATGAAATACGTACTAATTTTCCCTTGCAATCTATCTATCAACAAATCCCACTTTTGCAACAAAACAAACGCATCAATCATAAGCAGATGTCGCTCACGGAGCTCGGCGGTGCCTTCACCAGGAGTATTAACGCTGCCAATATGACGTGACGGAGGAGCTAATTCAATTTTCCGAGTGTAATTTAGAAAGACGTGATGGCTTCGCGTTTCTCAAAACTTCCAGAATGACACGGCTCGAGATGAATTTAATGTAATGGTGTCTGCAAAAATACACCTAAAGTTGATATTAGTTAAAGATGACGAAGGAATTGAATTTACTTGATAGCAAAAGTTTATTAAAATAATTAATAGATGATTTATATAATCTAAGGCATATACATTTAAAGGATAATATAGATTATATATATTTATATAGTGTGTATCAATTAGAAGGTGAATACTATCGCCAAATTATCATTGAGGTGAACACAAACAAATCCATAAAATCAAAAAAAAAACAAACAATGGAGATGCACTGATGGAAGAAATTGCCAATTGGCAGAAATGTTCAATTATTGCTATAATAATAATCATGAATAAAGAAATGGAATTCAATATTGTAAAATTTCAGTTTGATTTTTGTTTCAGCGTTTGGAGAAGTTTTACTAGGGTAGGGCGGGGCTAGTTGAGCATAGGTGCAAGTTGAGCAATCGAAATATCTCGAAAACTATAAACTATAAACATTTGCGAGAAATAAAGATCCCGCGATCGCTAGTGGCCGCTGGACAAATGAGTTAGGCTCACGGGCGTTTTGTTTATTTTGAGACCAAAAAGTAAAAAAGTAATTCATCACGAGTTTTTGTCTGGTTTAGTCAAATGTTATTTATTTTTAATCAGGTAAATGTTATTCTTCCCTATGATTATAGTACTTTTAAAATGCACAGAGATTCTGGGTATAATTCTCACGGTTTTTTTTATAAACTCACTTTTATTTTGCAATTCCGGTTTGGGGTTAGTTGAGCATAGTTGCTAAACTTGTTCTGTCACTAAGACAATTACCATTAACTTCGAGAAATTAATTATTATTTTTAAGATTTAAGCTAATAGTAGTAAAATGAAGAAATAATGATTTTAAACAAAAATACTGAATATAATGGTAAAATAATTCCTAAGATACAATATTGTTTTGTTGATTCTACTTTTCGTTAATTATTCAAAGCAAATTACTATAAGTTTTGATTTCTCTGTCAATAAAGACTATAAATATAGAACTGGTTATTAAAAACTTATTTTATTTCATCACTAATCGACATTGAACCTATGATTTCATTATACTTTCTTAGTGCTCAACTTGCCCCACCTATGGGGTACATTGAGCATTCTTGACTTTTCGCATTTAAACAGCTGTAGCTTTTAAATTTAATTATTACCAAAAAATAATATTAACACTTTTGTTAAGCGATAAACAACAAATCCATTAATCCGTATAGGAATTTATTGAGACTTTTCATTGAGGAGCTACATCCGTTTAACTAAAAATTTGCTCAACTAGCTCCGCCCTACCCTACTTAACTTTATATTTATCCCTTTGGAATATATTGTTCAAGACGCATTTATTTGTTATTATTTATGTATTAATCTTTATAACTAAATACTATGAAATAATTTCATATACATTCAAATCATTTTATTTAGTTTCAGTAATTATATTTGTATATAATATAATGATGTATTTTTTTACTTATTTAAAAATTTTAATGTAAATTTTAGTATTTAATAAATAATGGAGGAAATCTAGGAACTAGGATGAATTTTGCAACTCATAAATATGATAAACATTTATGAATTTTGCTTATATTCTAATTTGAATGTTATCTTGTCAAAGTATTTTTGTTTATTTTATATTTAATTTATATTTATAAAAAATTTACAATGCCTTAGAAACACAATAATTATAATGAGAACTAGGTGATATATCTATGAGCCTGATGATATACGGCCAGGATGAATTTTACAACTCATACTTAATTGTATATTTAAATATAATGTTTTTGTTTTATATACCGATATTAATTGAAATTTAAAATCCAATAAGTTTTGGTACTGGCTATTTGGAGTAAATAAAAAGTTCATAAAATCGTCACGAATGCACATCAAATTGTCATCAATAACGAGCAAACAACATGCGAAATATTTACAATAAAACTTGTAGAAGTCTAGTCGATATTTGAAATTTTCTTTGTGATAAAAAATCAAATCTTCAACATTTCCAAAAAGTATCGAATTATATCGTTTTTTTAATAAAGGAACATATTCATTATACTAAAAATCATCAATCTCTCCAAAATTTTAAAATAATTGTAATAATATTTAAAAATCGATATAGAAAAGCAACTTACGTTAAGATTACTATTATTATCCACTGAAAATGCACTTATTTTGAAGTTGAGTTACAATTAACGTAATTATATTATGTAAATTATTTTATTGCAATTTGTGAGAATGTACTATTTTTTATGTTTTAGAAAAAATATCTTCAATATTAAATGTTATGGATTACAAGTATACCTAATATATATCGATGAAAAAAATTTAAATGTAGTAAGTTTACTTATTTGATATTTAAAATTATGTTTTTCTTTTGTAAAATATAAAAGATAGTAGTATACTTTTAAATTTATATTTATTTTATTAATTATTACTACACTAAGTGAAGTGCCAATTAAATGATAATTTCATAAATCTCTTTCCTATGTCTCTTAAAATTAAAACTTTTGTCGAATAAAATTTATTAAAGAGAAATTATACAAATTGCTTTTGTGACTATAAATGAAATGCAAACTGTTCCAAGTCTGCTCAGAAAATAAAAAATACACGATCGAAAACTTTAAGGACGTCTGATGTTTAATTCAAGAAGAAGCCATTACTGGTGATTTATCAGGAAAGGAGGTGGTTCAAGCTTGACAGGGAGGGCCAGGACGAGATACCAATTGAACGAAAGAAGAATAATCGCCGATTTTATTTTTAATTTAAAACTCCTTGTGACGCGTCTGGTTGCGGAGCGGGACGCCAATTACTTCGAGTAGAAGAAAATTGAAAGGCCGTATATTCAAGGATAGTTAACGATCCTCGATCGCATGTCGGGAATTTCATTATGAAGATATGCAAAGATATTACAAATTAAATGCACAGGGTGCAGAACAATGATCAATATCAATTTCAGAATGCATATTAGGAGTTACAAAGTTAGATGATGTATGATTTCAACGCGTGACGTGATTTTACATCTCACAACAGGATTGCACGTAATATTTAAGTGTGTTTGCTAAGAAATGATCGATATTATGCATAGTTATCAACAATTATAATTATTTAGATGAAGCATTTCACCTTCACCTTATTATTAGATCAAGAATTATCATTTTGTTAACCCTTTCGCTACAAGGGTATTGCAGCATGAGTCGCTGCTGTACAGAACAGAGTGCTCCAATAAAAATGTATTAAAATTTAAAAATTAGGCTTCTAATAAACTAGAAATTACAATAAGAGATTAAAATTCTTAATAGTTTATCTCAAAACGATAAATTTCCAAGCAAAGGTAAACACAACATGCCGTCCATGGACGACATCCGTACACACATCACGTCATGTGGATGACGTCGAAGTAATATGTTTGAAGCATGTTTGCTCATTTTGAAACTGAATAAGAATTATCAAAATTGTTGTTATTATATATTTATATTTTTGTTTTATGTAAAGTTAACTGTCATGATTCTTTAGAGAAAACATTCAATATATGATATCAGGATTCTTCGATCACGATTTGCAATTTGAGTAATATTATCAATATTTTATTTTCAACTTTCAAATGAGAGACTAGAAAAGGCTTTTTAAGTTTACAAATCAGGCAATATACTTCTTTATAAATAATAAAATAGTCTATAAACCGTAAGCAAATCATTTTTAACGTCGGAAATCATTATTGAATTGTACATTAGTACAAGAAAAACTGGCTACTTCTATTATCATTTATTTATCATATGACATTTAACTAAATATATCACCTTTAAACTTATTAGTTGTCCACTAAGAACATTTATAAATCATATGGTAAAATATAAAAAATAATGTCAATTGTTGTAATTGTAAATTTTCTTCATTGTACTTCTAAAGAGTATAATAGGTATTTTTAATATTTTTTTAGATCACTTGAACATAACTAATTTACGATCAAATGCATTTTTATACAGGTTTATAAATAGTAATTGCCTTAATGAAATTAAGTGTAAGGACATATGTATTCCCTTGAAAATGGACATGTAGTTTCTGATAATTTTGGCATTTCTTTTGAATTTGGTATACTTGTACTTTGTTATTGTGTTAATTATTAATAAACCATTTAACTGAAATTTTCCTTTAAAATTACAAACAAAATACACATACAATTAATGATTATTGATTGATGAGGAAAATGTTAGGTATCTTCTCTAAAAAATCAATAAAATAAAAGTGAATTTATGTTGTACATAAATTCACATTTACGTACTATATTTAGAGTCATATGTTAATACTTTTTTAGCATTATCAATATTTTTTTATTAATCAAGAACGTACTTGTATAAACCCTTCCGATACTTGAAACTGGTGATTTGTTTCAAAAGCACTAAGCATTAACTTTTTTTTTCTTTAACTAACATTTGAAAAACGATTAGAATTTAAAGAACGTAGATGTTGTTGTTGTTATATACCCTAACAACGTCGATCATTATATATGGCAACCCAAATAGTGATCCGATCATCTCTATGTGATGCATTTAATTATTACAATTTTTATCATAGTGATGATTTTATTTTCGTATTGCCTTCTGTATTACCAAGTGAGAACCGAGGTTACTACTGCTTTACATCAAATTGGTCGAGGCGATATCAAACCTTGGACCTTATAGAAATTCCATAATTCCACTAATCATTTATCCACTGTAAAGCCGAAACATTAACTATTGAACATCGTTTGATAAGACTTTAAAATTCATAAAATAAAGATCAGGGTATTTCTATAACATCTACTTTTAATTTTCAAGACAGACATGATACATACTACCAGAAATGTGCAAGAATTTAAAAAACAAACATGCTCTACGAAAAATTTACAAACAAGCAAATAGCATCTGCGATCTATAGCTAAGCGTCGACATAAATTCTTTCAATTCGAAATTCAAACAATCTTCGTATTTATTCATTTATTTCACGATCGCGCAATTTGCCTGTCAGCGTATATCGTTTTTCGTCTTCGGTGAATAGAATGCGGGGCGTTTGACAAATCAGCGACAGATTAGTACCGACATTGCTGAATACAAAGCGACTTGGGGCCACGCCACCAGTCCCGAGGAAATTAATCGCACGAACTCTTTCACCCCGCATTTTGTCGGCGTGTGGGTCGCTGCTCCGGGTGGAGGAAAACAAGAAAGTGTCGCACAGAGCGGTACTCCAGACACAGGTAACATGGATACTACTGGATATGTTTTCATTTTTACAGAAACGGTACAAGAAATGATATTATTAAAAGTTGAAGTTATTGAAAGCAAGAATATTTAAAAACTAACGCTTTACTCCGGGTGGTATAAAATAAAATTGTATGCAAAGAACAGAAATTCAACATTTAATTTTAACATGTGAAGTACATGAAGTGTAATATTAAATAGTATTTAAAATATTTAAAAAATAATTTATGCTTTAATATCAAATTTTACATTAAATATGCCCATTATAAAATAATAGAAAATTAGGTTGCAAATTGTTAATGATCACTAATTGCGGAATTAACATAACAATCAATAAGTAAACATAATCAATCTAAATTGTTCAATTATATTTACATTAATTTCTATTAATATAATGAAAATATTAATACAATAAATAGAAAATAGTTATAAATACGGATGTGATATTTCAAATTCACTCTAATTCTATTTGCATAGTATTAAGCGAAAAAAACAACATCTTTTGCTATTATCAAGGATTTTGTTAATAACTGGTTGAGCTATTATGCATATTTTATTATGTTCAATTTCCACATGTTTGAACTTGCATAAAGGTGAGAACAATTAAGCTAAATAAACTAACTTTGAAAACAAGTTTGTAAGTGACAATTAGTATCATATAGGCTAATGATTCTTTGTTTCTACTAGTTGTATTTTATAACATTAAGCTACATATTTCATTTATTATACTAGAGAGTCCATAAAAACAGATGAAAAGCCGAAAAATGTGCTGAGTCGAATATTTTTGCGGAGAAGCATATATCAAAAAGATAAAAAAGCGGTATTACTAAAAATTATAATCAAACAGTAAAAATTTCATTTGCAGTTGATAAAATAATAAATTCGTATCGTTTAAAAGGAAATAATATTTTGAACAATTTGAATACAGCAGATATGATAACACAAACAAGAATTTTATCATAGAGATCCTTTACTACGCTAAAATATAAGAATATTATATATTCTCATAATGAAATATTATAATATTATATTAGTAGGTAGTAATAAGTTTAAATGTAACGGTCATCAGTGCAAATTAGTTGGATAGTAGCGCTGTGACAGCATAACGTATCTAATATTGGTTTTTCAGCTATGATATTAGTAAGAGAAGAGAAAATATTGGTGTTTTAGCACAATTTTCAGTAAAACAAATAGAAAATTCCATAATTCACCAGGATTACAGCAGCACCTACAATGTATAATTAAACGTAATAAAATAACAATAGAAAAAATCATTAGCTTACATGATATTTGTCAAAATTTGCCATTCATATAATATTTTCAAAACATGAAATATGGAATATTTTCTTATATTAATATAGTTCAAAATAATAATCATTTACAACGCGTAATGCAAAAAAAGTAAAACTAAGTAATCTAGAAGAATTTATGAATGCAATCATTCTTATAATTTCAAAATTATAAAACGATTCTTACCAAGAAAAACGGAGTGAAGTTGAGTGGAGTTGTATAGGAAAATTTGTCATTTCCAAATTCCCGAAATCTGTAAACATACGTAAAAAGACTCGCTTGTGGAAAGAAGAGGTTGCTTTCCCCTCTCGCAGGAAATTTTATTTTTTTCTAGGTATAAATTGACCCAAAATAATGCCATTGTGTGTTTACCAAAAAATAGTCAAATATAATGGCGAAGATATAGAGCAATTGATTTTAAGTGTGAACAGCACAAATGAATAGTAATGGTTCCTATTTATAACTTTTTTTTTAAATTATTTTTGAACAGCAATCAGAACTTGATAGTCCTATAAGCTGTTGTGCTTATTTTGACTTAATACTAGTCTGTTTGACAGATGGCGACCCAACCAGTTTTCACATCTCTGTATGATAAATTATTATTACAATTTCTGCCGGCGAGTATTTTTATGCAATGCCAGATTTTCTGCCGGCGAGTGGTGCAGCAATGCCAGATGAGGGCCATTTATACTTGGAAACATATTGCTATATATATTTCCAAGTGAAAATCGTTGTCACTGCTGCCTGACAACAGCCTGCTCGAAGTGGGTATCGAACCCGGGACCTCGAACCCGGGACGATTTATAACTTATAATCCTTGCTCGTAAATGACCGCAATCAGGAATATACATTAGGGTTTTCCATAGCCTGAAATAACTATATCTATAGCTTGCAAGTTTCATTAGTGATATCAATGGTATACAAAGAGCAAAAAATGTTACGAATTATATTATTACTTTTACACAATTATAACTAAGTAATTATGCTAATCGAACTACCCTATATAAAATAAATCCTCGAAATGGAAATAGCAGAATTAGAATGTGAGGTAACATTTGAATTACTCAGGTTAAAAATATTAAAATAACTTTTTATAAAAATAGATACCGTACTAAAGAAAGTATAATGATCTCAGTTTCTTTTACAAATCCGTCCCATTTGGAATTTTCTTCCTCGTTTGTACGAAGTATAGGAAACACGTAGCAGCTAACTGACTTAATGTGATTTGCCACCCGCCATCTCAACTGTTCGCCGTTACGGAGAAAAATTAACTCATTTGTCCGTCGGGCTGACAAACAGCCAGACATTAGGGAATCCGAATCAAACGCCGAGGCAACTCTCGCACACAGTTGTCAGTTTGCAAGGTGCGCAAATCGCCGTAAGACAAAGTGGCCATTTGTATTCAATTGGGTAATAAATTATGAACGTTATTTAAAAAGGAAATGGTTTTGGCATTTGTTGTCTATAGGGTGAATGAAAAATTTTAAATTCAATTAATTTCCAAATTAATTAACAAGGAGAACCTCAGGTTTACTCTTCTGGGATATTGATGAAACTTCGCATGGTGATAGAGTATATAGTCAAACTAAACACCTTGAAATATTATAGGCATATGAAAAGTCGTTTAAATATAAAAAATAATCATAGTTTTGAAACGCAGACCGAGCGCTCAGTGTTCCATACTAATGTCTTGCTGTTCAAATATATCAAAACAAAAGTTTTAGAATAATGATACTATTTAAAACGCCTTAGTATAACCAACTGTTAAAACATGACTATAAAAGTTATAAAAAACATGAGTAAAAAGTGTGGTCACAAAAAAAAAACAACATCCAAATCCACGATTTCAAGAAATTAATAAATGAAAACCAAGTCAAAAATTAAACTAGTGGAGTATGGCATCGTGCCTTAAGGGAAATTGCTGCAACTTTTCGTAGGAATAATGAAATATTGAAAGGATATTAAATATTTTCAAATGGATTATTATAAAATCTGTAACTTTATTATTCATATTTAAGAGACAAAACGACGACGTTTATATAGGTTTACATAAATAGTAAATAAACAAAACGTAATCAAGCAGAGTTAGTTTGAAGAACCTTGTCACATATTATATGAATTATGTAAACTGAATTGCAAAGTTAAAATTATTCATTTCAAATACATAAATGTATTTTAAAATTGTAGGTGGAATTGAAATCAAAATATATTTTGTAAATTAATTTATTTTTTTGAAATCTTGAAATATTTTTTTTTGCTTTTTTTCTTTTCTCAAATGCAAGTCCTATCATATTTACTCCAAAGGAAAAGTTATATCATCAGTTAGTTCAGCACTTATTAATAAGAAGAAATATTGAAAAAAAGAATTTTTCTAATTCACTTAATTCTGCTATTTTAGATTATTATAATGTGTTAAAATGTTTATTATTTTGAAAAATATTAATATGAGGTAATCTTTTATATAAATGATTCAAAAATGTGTTATATTATATATAAGTAACTAATTTTAACTGCAATTTTATGTAAACTAATGATTTCTTTTGCCCCAAAAGTTGATCGTTTTTATAAACAGTCAACTCAATATACCCTAAACGGCTGGACCTGTCTTTGCCAAAAACTATTCACTTCATCATTACGCATTCAATGCTTTTTGAACCATTCAAATCGTATGGTCTAAAACTTGAATTCTATTTTTTGCACTCCAGTATCTCCAAAACGGCTAGACCTGTCTTTGCCTAAAGCTAATCAACACGTCTTTTCGTCAGTAGGAATCAAATGGTTTTTTAATTATTTAAATCGATTGATCTGCGCGCCCAAAAACGTAGACAGGAATTGTACCCATATATAAAAAACATGAACACATCATGTTTTTTAACGTATACCAAAATGTTTAGAAACCTACAAATGTGAAGATATACAAACATTTTCATTTCCGATTTTTGGACGATTATTATAACTTGCCCCACGGGAAGAAAAAAGTGGGCAACTGATTTTAAAGAAAACATATTTTTTATCACTAAATTATTCATAGAAGATACTCCCGCTGGAGAGGGCGCTAATATAAGATTCAATATGACTATATAATATATGAACTTCTAGAAATGGATAAATAAATTAAAATACCTAAAGACCAAATGAAGTAAAATGAACTATAATACTTTTATTTTGCTATAATTTATTGTTTTTTTCACCTTTTGTTTTGTTTTTTTTTATCATATTTCAATTAGCTTTTGTAGATACGCCACTGGAAGTAAATACTAATTTGTAATCAACTTTATTTTACCATATATTTGTCAGCGTTCTCTGCTTAATAATTAATATATATATATATATATATATATATATATATATATATATATATATATATATATATATATATATATATATAGATTGCAGAATAAAATTGAATAAAAAAAATCTGATTGTTTGCATTATTATAAAAGTTGCATCAAAATAAATAGCACACATATGCTGAATAACGCGTTTGCACTCTTTTATGAAGAGCGATGATTTATGTCCATTTCAGTAACATCTTTTATATTTGCACAAGTGTGAAAAAAGATAAAAAATCTCGACATCTCTCCTAACAATGCATAAAACAACAAATCCTGCCGCATATGCCATTCTTAAACCCGAAGTCAGACGTAGACGTATGAGCGAAATGTTTCATTTAAATAAGTGTTGCCGTATATTACATTACAACCGGAGCCGGCGGCAGCGCAACGGTTGTGTTGTGTGATTTATTGGCCCCGCACACTCGGAATTGGCCCCCGCTGAATAAATTGCACGCGATTATTTTCTACGCCCATCGTACGATATATAAAACCCGTACATTATTATTGTCGTCGTTATGTGCAATAATAATGTATTATTATCACTCAGATCGCAATTCGAATTGCACTTCAAATTCTCTCTGTTTTGCGTTTTATGTGTTCATTAATCGGTATTGTGAGAGCGTAGACATACCTTGTCGGTGATAGAAAGAGTTGTTGAAAACTTGTTAAAAGTTTCGAATTTAATCAGCACAGGTACCTATGCAAAGGATAGGAAATTGCTTGTCATTATGTGTGACAGATTGCAAATGGAGTAAATTATTTATTTGTGTAACATTCAATTACTAAAAATCTATTGTGGGGACCATCTACAGCAGCAATATTCGATAGTGGGACTTTCTGCTTTTGATAGAAATATTTAATGTTAAGTCGATGTGAGTTTTATTTAATTTTATATTTATCATTGAAGAAATAAAATCTAAATATTTCCGATTATGCTTGTTGGTTAAAAAATGCCTAAAAATTGATATTGTGAATATTTATGTTGAGGTTTAGTTCATTCTAGTCAATTTGGACATACAGCATGCAACTTTGGTGATTAGCTTCCAAATCAACGTCTTAAAAACTCAAAAACGACAAAATACATTATTAAAATAAATTTTGAATGGTTGAATTGAATTTGAAGAAATTTTGAATTCCAAATTGAAACATACAGAAGATGCCAAATTTGCGTGCCGTGTAATCAATGTAAGCATTGTAATAAAGTCATTCAAACAAATACAAAGTCGCCTCGAAGATCTACCAAACCAACTTCCGTCAAAACACGCCGCCTGATAATATAATATATATATATATATATATATATATATAATATATATATATATATATATATATTAAATTGTCAGTACTTTTTCAATTCTTTTAAATTTATTACTGTTTTTTTTACTTACTGTTTTTTCTATTTATTGTTGATTTTAACTGCATCCTACCACATTAAAAATGTTCATCCCTATGCATTTTCGAATACGTCAAACATGCAAATAAACACGTCATACATAGCCCAACAGTGCACTGTCTGATGATATTACTAATTAGTACAATTCTGATAAATTTCTGTCGTGTTCCACGTCATCCGAAAACCTTCATTATCAACATGTACGGTGGCACGATACGTTTATTTCATAAAGGGCGTATAGTCGACGTATAATTCACATCATATGAATAATTCAACAAGCGTTGTGACTGAATTGCCCCTCATAACACGATACTGAAACGTGTTAATCAATTTTCATGTTTTATTAGGCCTCGTAAATTTGACAGTTGCATGCCAAGTTATTATATCCATCGTCGTAATGTATATATATGCAAATATAAATATAACTATACAGAAGCTTTGAGGCTTAAATCGAAATCGATATAGAAATAGTAATATATATATATATATATATATATATATATATATATAGCATTTTTAATCAAGGCAACCCAATGGTTATTCAATCCTTTTCTGGTAACATTTTTACTGTACAATTCTGTAAAGTGTGTTGCAGCTAAGTACCAAAAGGCTTCTCTACACCTATGGATTTATATTTTTAAGTGCAAACCTATATCACTGCTCCTTGATATCATATTGTACACTACACGGGATTTGAACTCGAAACTCTGTGGCTGAAAAGCCGATCCTCTTGCCTCTTACTATAAAAGTCCCGAACTATGTACATAAGTTTCAGACAAATTTTATCAATATGCAAATGCGAATCATTATTCCACTTTCAAAATCGGGACGTACTAAACCAAAACATTGTTTTTTAAAGAATGTGTCACACGTATTTGCTTTCACTTGCAGATTTTACTTTAATAAATTATATTGAAAATAATGAAGAGATAATGATATATTCTCACAAGGAGAACCTCAGGTTTATTTTTCTGAGATTTTGCTAAAACTTACATGGTGATAGAAAAAATTAAATGCCAAAAGAATGAAAGTAGTTTCCGTATTTGGGTGTAACATACAATGTAATACATACATATTAACACACCACTAGCAGATTTAAAATTATTATGTAATAACTTTATTTACAAAAGAGTTTAGTCTAGCTATGAGAATTGTTAGTTCCAACCACTAATCAGTTCGATGGCTTCGACTTGAAATTATTGAATACGAAATAAAAAAATGGACTTCGAGACATTGCAGAAAAATAAATTATCAACATGTGATAAATGAAAAGGACAACTATACTGGATAACCTAATAGACAGCTATTAAAATAATGCTTGAAACTGAAAAAGCTAAAAATAAAATAATGCTCAAGAAAAATTATTAAAAACAACAAAATATTTTATATTAAATAGGTGAACTTCATTAGGACTACTGCAAATTAATATATAAAAATATATATGAAATAAAAATTATATATTATCTTAAAAATTAACTGCTATGTTGTATGACCTCACATTAGACACAATTTTTTGTTTGTTTTTAAATTAATAATAAATAATTCTAGTAACTCTCAGATAGAATTACAACTACAATTTCTTAATATAGATAAATTTAGATCGATAACTGGACAATAATTTAACAATTCAATCTATGAATATATATGGCAACAAAATTAGTTGACTAATGTCATTGTATTGTATTTCATGTCAATATATAAAGAAATATTTGTAATAATAGCTACATTTATTCTTGTACTACACAGATCTGATAAAATCAAAAGTCATTACCAAAAAACTATTTGTATGAAACCTATCTGCTGTCAAATCAAGCGGTCAGTTCTTTTCACACATCAAAGAACCATCACGTTCAATACAACACAATGACGTCTATTATTGTGTTCACAATGATGTTCACGAACAACGAGACTTATATGTGTTGGGCCTTTCGTATGTTTGAACAAAACCAAAAAACCATTCATCCATCATAGCTGTCAAACAAGTCAAGAAGAATAATGACCCAATTCGCTCCTGTATTAATTATACACAAGTTATTAAACATCAATCATTTTATCCCCCTTCTCAGTAGAATCGTGGTGATAGAAAAAGATGGACTTAACGAGTGGGTAGTGGTGTAGAAAAGGATGGATATACGAACTGGAGGAAGAAAGAGAAGTCGAGAAGTGGTTAGGTGATTTTCAGCTTTTTTTCATACACTTACAAGCGACGGGCCTGTTATAAATGCCAGTCATAACGCATTACTTAATTAGCGTTCGCAAGTGTTCGTTCGTTGAGTTGTGTACACGGGCACGATTCAACTGGAATGCATTTTGATTCCGACTTTAGTACAATATAGTTGATGGGTAAAGCATCTTGCACACCATATACGATTCTACAGATCTTTATTATTCGATCAATTAGGTCAAGAACATTTTTTTATTGTTCCCACAGCAATCAGAACTCTTTATTACTGTTCTATAAGCTGTTTTTGTGTATGACTTATGACCTAAGGTATTGATATGAGAAGCAACCCATCGGTTCATCATTCTCCTATGTGTGGGGGTTTTTATATATTAGCTCTTATGTCTAATAGTGTGCATATGATTGTATGCAACTATGTCCACGAAGGACGATTTCCACTTGGAATTATATTGTGATCTATAACCCCAAGTGGAAATTCGACATAAAAGTTGCCTGATGTCAGGCTTAGCGGTAGCGGGAATTGAACCAGCGAACCTGGGTCTAGTTGGTGCTAGCCCACGCTCTAACCGATATCGCCACCGCTGGCCCAGGTCAAAGACATGCGGCGATTTTATTTTCTACAGTAGTATTTAGATTTCATTATTCGGGCAATCAAACTTTATCTTTCTCGCTTTGGACCCAATCTTAAAATCAGCACGGTAGTGACAGTCGTCGTAAACAGGCAACCGTACCCAGTCTCCCCTAATTTCCTGTTGGTTACCACGTATGGCATTCTATAAACATTTATGAACCGATTCTGCCGTACAACAGACCAATGTTAGAAGACGTATGTGTTATGTAGAACTTTCCATACTAAATCGTTCTAAATATTGTCAAAAGCCATGTGGTTGCTATGCAGTCTGGCGTTTTTCTCAGGTTGTCAGATAGAAAACCCAACCTAAAAACCGCACAAATGTCAAAGAATGATCTTACAATTGAATAACATGGTCTTTCTGACCCATCTTTATAACATACAAGTTACGTGCAGTTTAAATGTAAAACGCCTGAATGCACAGCAAATACATGACATTTTGATAGTATTTTTTATGTGCGGTAGAATTGGTCCATTATGATTACTATTATTATTTGAGCTGCAATCAGAAATATGATGTGAAGTAATTTATCAGAAGACAATCCATTAATTGTCATTTATCTTTGTGAATCAATTTTACAAAATGTGATGCGAGCAGTTTTAAAATTTACGAATGGACCTGCATCAGAGGTTTCGAATTTGATCTCGCTTCGAGCAACCTGTTGTCAAGCAGTAGTGGCAACAATTTTCACTTGGAAATAATGAATATAATTTAATTTTATATGGAGTATAACATTTAAGACAACAATAAAATCAATAACTGATCAATTTTGATCTATGAGTAGATAATGCTGAATAAATTATTAATAAAAACAGTTGACTACAGAAATTGAACTTTTATTTCTATACAGTTTACTGCTTCCATAGATTAATATTTATAAAAGGAGTGATTTATATCGAATTCTTGATAGTTAATAATTCTAAATTAATAAATTTTTTGCAGTAAATTTAAATTTAATTTGTGCTATTAATATCGTTTATTAATTTACTATTAAATAATTTAGTATATGAATGCATTTCGTGATTATTAATCTGGAGTTACTATAAACGACAAAATTAATTATTGTTAATTAGGTGACAAAAATAAAACATTATCGTACAAATTGATGAAATAATACGATTCATTCATGAATAAAAATAATTTAATTTGATTTATGCAATACATATTATAGCTAGTGTACTACAATTAAGAAATTGAAATGTAAAAATAAAAGAAAATTATAGATTAAATATATTTTTATAAGTAAAAATAGAACCTCGCCACTACTCCTCAAAATATGCAATGATTTTATTGACAAATTTATGTAAAAATAAATTATGAGAATGTCAGTGAATGAAAAATATATTGGTTAAGATAAAATTTCGATAAATATATAAAACGTCCTTATATTACATAAAGTAATGTAGATGATTTAATGCTCTAGCAAGTCCACTAAAAAAGCTAAAAAGTATATTACGAAGCATTATGATGTAGAATTTTTTCAAGTTTGAATAAAAATATGATGTATTTTTTAATACCGTATGAGTGTGAAAGCAGCCTTATAGTGCATTAGGGTAATGTATGAGCATGAATAGCGGTTTCTAGTCGGTTTTCGTGTCTGGCAGCGCGAACAGGTCTGTTATGAAAACTAACAAATTACCTACGAGTATGAAAAATTATACCTCTGGAAGTAAAAGCGCAAATTTTCGGATCACGTTGAATTATTCAATCTCATAATTTATTACTCTTGTAATTCTTTGAATAATTTATCAGCGTGGCAAGTATAAAACTTACACACCTTATGAATAACTTTAGCCAATTAAATTCTGCTTTTTCTGCATACAAGACCTTTTAAAACTGCTGTTTTAATTTCAAAGTTACTAAGAACATATGATAATATGTTGCACATTTCCATACTAACCATTAAATATGTATGATAAAATCTGTTACTACAAATCATTTATAATAAATTAATTGATCGGACCCAACTCTAGGCTTTTAATGCAAACATTTATTATACTTTTATCATTTTTCACTCGGGTAATAAAAAACAGCCATCGCAAACATCGTCCATTGAAATAAAAATAATATTTTATTTAATCCAGACATATCCAGCAGATCCAAAGCAATTAATCATTTTTACGTTCGAATGCTTTCAGTTTTTGTACGCTTTTTTTTTATCAAAACATTGTAATAATTTATGTATAGTATGACTGCGTGTGATCATAATATGATACATTAGTCAACTTGAAATAAATTTATGCTGTTAATGAATAATTACGGTAATTGATAACTTGTTATAAAAATGCATGCAGAATGATTTAAAAATTGACTTACTATTTGCAAATGTGCTTGTGCCATGTTCAATCTTGTTTTAATTAACAGATGACTATTCTATCACACCTACTATCACTAACACCGCACTGAAATAGTTTTCAATTAACAATCCAACAATTTTTGCTTCTCTCATTTTTATTTGTGTCCAGTTCATAACTTACATGGTTCTATCAATTACTCATTGAATAAAATCTTTGTGGACCGTACAAATCATATTGCAACAATAAATATGTATCAATGGTAGTTAATACAAAGTATAATTTCAATGTATGTGGAACAAAATTGCGCAACAAAAATATTCCCGAACGATCAACATTTTGTCAATTCAATCATGGTGGAAAAATGACCGACAGGTTCCACCCGGCCACATCAAACAAAACTTGTAATACGTTCATAAGTTTATTCATATCTATAAACGACTACTTCACTTACATATATTGCACTAAAAACCATTTGAATAAAGACGATTTATACTTAAATAAAATACACTATACTATTGGATAGTGTATTTCATGATACAGGCCACAAACCCTTCACCATTTGCATAAAGAATGACATACGCCATGGCACCACATTCTTGTATCAAACTTCCTGTGACAATAAAGGCAACCTTGAAATATTAAAATGAATATTTTGGTTTTGGTTCTGGCAAACCTCAAGGCAATTTGTTGTATGCCATCTTTAGACAAAACTTGGAGCATATGCACATAATACTTCTTGCATGCACATTAATACAAAATGTAAACAATGACTAATACATCAGTTCTGTGCACTGACAGTAGAACATGGAGTTTGTTACTTTATAATTATTGTATTTGAATATAAATCTGAAATTAAGTTTCTCTGATCAGTTGTGATGATACTTCTTCTAATAGTCGCTTTTTCAGAAAACAACTCAAGTCCTATCTATTTTGATGTAGATATTTTATATTACCAGCCACACATAATCCAAGTAAACTTTCGAATAGTGATGGTATATTTTAAGTTATTGCTAGGAAGGGCTATTCTAGATCGGAAACATATGTTGATATATATTTTCATGCAAAAATGTATATTAATATTGCCTGCTATTAGGCTGTCCGTGGACTCAAGACTGCAAAAGCCAGAAGTTTACAGCTGGGAAACAGCCTCAAATTTGTTTTAAGATTGCAAAATTAATACATTTTTATGGCATATTTTTTGTAACAAGTTCTACATAATTGGCATTCGACTTAACACACACACACACACATTCATTCTTTCTGAGGTGTGCCAAAGTGCTTAGTAATCCCAGAAACGTGAAGATATGCAAAAAAATTTATTTTCATATTTTCGGCCCATAACTATAGCTATAGATGCACTTTTCCACAGTTAAATTATATATATATATATATATATATATATATATATATATAAGTTTTCTTAATATCTTTGAGAATGACTGGTTCAATAAATAAATCATTATTTCGAATTCTTTTATTCAATATAATGAAATGTATACGCTTGATACGATACAATAATAATAAATAACAAAAGAAGCATCATTAATAACGTAACATCAGGAGAGACTACTAATGGTATAATTTAGTTCGTGATTATTATGCGTATATAAAAAATTATAATCTAAAGCAACTTTTGGGTTCCTACAATTCATTGTATACAATTATGAAAGTTGCCTTGTCATTTCCTATTAATCAATCGGTGAATATAATAGTAACTGAATCACTTTTTAACCACCATCATTAAGTGATTCATTCTAATATTATCTGGCGTACAGTTACATCGTTTATTTGATAAAAAAATTTCATCCAACAGAAATATATAAGTTAAGGTATACTATTCTATCATACCAACTTCTGTAAATTTCTTATTTAAATTAATTAAAAATTCTCTTCAATACTGTTTTATTTTATTACATTATAAAAAAATATATCAAGAGATTAAAATTCATAAATTCCCTAATCATTCTATAATAAATTCAAACATGTGCATTGAGCATTGAGCACATAAAACCAATGTGTGATACGGTGTCCATAAAATGTGACTTAATTGCATAAAAAATATAGTTTATGGGAAATTTCAGAAGCAAACATAAAATTCAAAAATTTACATAATCAGTCATAAATTTATATACGCGCATTAAGGAATCGTAAAACGAACACTATAACTGTGAAATCGGCATACCATGAAATTTTGAATCGTGAGATCATGGTTTTATGATTTTATTGACCAAAAAGTTAATGGGAAAAAGGATAAGAATTGTAATAATATCATTAAAAAATCTATGTTACAACTCAAGGCTTAGTTATGGGTAGAGTGATTGGACTTGGGGTATAGATCCCGAGCTCAATCCCGCTTCGGAGAGCCTGATGTCAAGCAGTAGTAACACCGGTTTTTACTTAAAATATTAGATAGCAATAATTTCCAAGTAAAAATAGCTTTTCTCGGGATTTGCTGCATCAATAAAGTAAGGGCCTATTACAGAAATTGTAACAATAGAATTTATCACACAGAAATGAGACAATGCTTGGGTTGCCATCAATTTACAACTTACAGTAAGTTTGCCTACATTACCAATATTTTGTATTCAATTTTATTTCAACATGTTTTCAAATATTTTTATTAATAATACCCACGTATGATACAATCTGTAACTTTTAATTAAATCTCCTAACAATGTTGGCTGTTTCGTCATATTTATAAATAATATATTTTACATCAGTTTTTAGAACGTATCAAACAAACGCATTGTTTGAACTGTAAAACTACGTTCATAAAAAACTTTTATGTGCATGTGATCGTAAATAATACGTATGTACCATATATTTTATGGTCTCTAAAATACACATTTGTGTATTGCATAAATTTAACATCATAAAATGTGTTGCGGATACTATAATGAAATTATTTCACATTTTTATGCCAGAAATTAAAATATTTTTAAACAGCGGAAAAAAACACAAGTAGTTAAAAGAAATGTTAATTGGGTAATTGAAAAAAAAAGTAGGATGCAATTGGAATTCAAAATTAATAAATTGATATTCACATAAGTAAGAAATAGTCATAAAATCTTGTATCTAAAAATGATTATTTCCATTTTATATCAAGGTTCTAAAATTATAGACAAAAGAAAATTTTCCTGGTCTTCTTTATATCTTGCCCTGTACAGAAACTCTGCAGCTTCAGGGTCAACTTTCAAAGCATACCTCATAGCTGCTTTTTGAGCTAAATCAATTGATCGTAAGATTTCCAACAGCTTCTGAACTCGATTGTCTTCTAAAATGGGTTGGAAAAACTGTAAACAATTATCTACGATATCCATATCTGTATATCCTCTCGAATATTGGTGCCATTGTGGCACTGACGGAGAACTGTCGCAAATATCTTCCAATTGGTCTGTGGATGAATCTGAAAATTTTAAAAATATAACTATCGATATTTCAGCCTTTTTTGTAATAAAAATTCAGCGGATCAAACAAAACCAAACATTTTTTGCATCTGTACGATTGTGAAATAAATTTATGTTATCAAGTTTTGAAGGAAATGGTAAACTGGATTAGTCTTACCACATTTCAGATTATAACCTATTATTTATTTTTCTTATTAAGTTGTTTATTTGCCTATGCCAAAAGCTGACAACAAACGTTTTCTCATTGCAGGCGAAAAAACATTATCTTCTTTACCATCCTGATTGTAGTTTTCGCTCTCACGATCTTTGCGGCTGGTTGGACCCCTTGCATTTGCCTCTAAAATTCGTCTCGCCTGGACTCTACCGAAAATTGCCAACGTTTGCAATATAAGTCTAATATATTAATTTAATATTTCTTTTTGATGACATTAAATTACTAAATAAAATTAAAGTGTATTTTATACCTAGATGATGATATGCAGTTGAGAAAATGCTGATCTACCTCAGGAAGACGATCCAGCAATCGACTTATGATGTGTCTTAAAAAATAAGCAGTTAAATTATAATATTAAAAAAGCGTTCTGTTTTTATAAACTTACCCCAAATATGGTAAATACGGTGCCGTTCTAGATGCTAAGTGGAAAGCTCTTTGATATCCTGGCAAACGTGGATCGCGATAAAGCTTGCACAACTTTTCAAATATATCGTGCATCTGGGCGTGCTTTTTTCGTACATGGGCCCAAGTCTTTCGCAACCTAAAATAGCATCAACATTATAAATTGAAACAAAAACACGATCAAGTTACCAGCCAATATACCTGTAACATGGTGGACTTTGAAGACCAGCAAGTACATTATAGCAACTTTGGAAATTGTGGATCTGATGGCATTTCTCTGCTGTGTATATAAATCTTGCTATCAATCGAGCTCGTCTAAAACCAAAGAAAGATAAATATCATATAGCTTTAATTGTTTTATATTGACTTACCTTCTTAAATCATCTTCGGCAACAATGGAAGTTGTGACAAGGCATGACACTCGATGTCCAAACGCAATAATCGCGATCAAATTTGGAGAATGTCTTGAAGTCTGTGTCCATACAACATTAGCAATCTCTCTGCGGTAAATCAAAATTTATTACCAAAAACTACTAAAACAGTTCTGATATTTTTAGTATACCTTGGCGTGAGTTGTAAAAATAATTTTCTGTCCGTCATTGTTAATTGATATGCTAGCATAGTTGAATCAAAATTCCAGGCGTTAAATGGTTTTCTCACTTTCAAGGCTTTCCTAATTGCAGCGCATGGATCTTGCTTTTTTCTCTTTTTAGATGATTTCCGTGGCTGATCCCCTATCACCTCTGCAGATGGAACAAAACATCCAGCAGACAACTTGGAATTAACCTTGGTTCGCGCGAAACAAAATAGCGAAATCAACTATAATGAACCGCGGACAGAAAAAATGTTCCATTTCGGATATATTTTATTCTAAGGTATTTCATTATTATTATGTAATATATAAAAATATCTCTGTATGTAACTAAATGAATTCAATAATCATTACCTTTTTAAGAGTCTTGTCTTCCATCGTGAGAAGGTCTGAAGAACTTTGATTTTCATTTCTACCAGAGTTCCATTTCTGATTGCATTTTTTTACTTTTGGTTTGGATTTAAAATAGTTGCCTAATACTGCTTTTGTTCTATTGGAACGCTTTTGTAATAGGTGCGGCAGTACTCCCAAATACTGTCTTTGTTCTCGGTAAGCTTCGTGAGCTCTTCTTGGACGATACCTGTTAATATAGAATATTGAACTAAACTAAACAAATTCAGTCATCACACATTAGGTGTCATATTATTCTTTTGAAATTTACTGCAATGAGCCATTTGTTTTAATAAAAGATATAAAGTTCCAAAAACGTGCTAGCACTCGTAATTTTATTATTCAAGAATTCAGTAAGTAGTTATGTTCATATACAAATTCAGATTCACTTCAACATTTAACTTTACCATAAGTCTGTTGTCCAAAAGAGAAGTGCAGGTTCTGATTGTACAGCAAATCTAACACTGGTACCCCCGCAATCACCGTTTAGACGACCGAGATTCTCATCAGATATACTAGCAGTTAATAAACGACGTGGAAGAGATGGCAATAAATTTGGATCAACGTTAGCAGCACCACAAATTCGGACGCACGATACTGCTCGTTTCACCTAAGGTAAAGGACCCAGAAACAAATTTTGGTACCATCTGATACATCACTTAGTATTTAACTATAATTTCTATAATAAATTGAACGGTAAGCAAAACTACTCTCAGTATTCAAGGCATTGTGTGAAGTAGTTTTCCACCACCTAGCTTTTTTGGTAAATAGTAGTCACTTTTACATTATGATGAAATTATTAGATATTTCTAATAGTGTGTGATATATTGCCGCATGCACAGAAAAAGTAAT
The DNA here is from genome assembly GCF_003426905.1 of Ctenocephalides felis. Taxonomy (NCBI): domain Eukaryota; kingdom Metazoa; phylum Arthropoda; class Insecta; order Siphonaptera; family Pulicidae; genus Ctenocephalides; species Ctenocephalides felis. Next base: position 27,324,302 of record NW_020537646.1, read on the forward strand.
ACATCGATTATATATTACATCGGTTTGAGTAAAAGCGGATATCCCTACTTGGTGTCACCTAGTATGAGCCACTTGCACTACACACTCTCATTCGATTTTCATTCCATCTAATTTATTAACATTTATAATATGTCAGGTAAGTTCATAAATCGTACCTGAAGAGAATAACGTTCTCCTTGTGATAACGTCCATGGACCTAAGCCACTTAACAAATGAGGTTTAGGAATGAGAGCATATCTCCTTTTGTGTCTAGTTAATCTCGACCTATAATATTATTAAAAATAATTGTAAGAAATAAATATTAACTCTAGGTCAAAATTAATGCACTCTATTTATTTTTTAAATTTGTTTATACCTGCATCTGGAAATTCGAGCAGCTTCTTCCCATAAATCAACTGCTAAGTCTGCTATCTCAGCCGGTTCTAGATCAGGAGGGCAAGGTGGTGCCAATGGTGCCAAATGGCGCAACGTGTTCGGATTACGTGGAGTTTGTAACAATGAATGTCGCTCAACTGGTGGCGGATCAACTGATAAACGTAACCCACTTGAACATTGATCGCTTACACCCTGAAACGAAACACTAAAGCCATAAAAACTACAAAAGATTTTTTAGTGATACATATGGAAATGATAATTTAAATAAATTTTCTAATACAAAATCATCATTATGCACGTTAAGCGCATCTCTTGTCGGGGGGATTCTTGTGACTTTCCTTTTATTTTTAGATAAGTACTTTTACTTCCTGCTTTCTGCTAATTATTTATAGCTCTTTACAACTTAACAATTTTACATACAAGTAAATATGTGCAAACAAGAAATTTGTACAAAACGTATTTTTTGATAATTTAAATTTTTGTTACGTAATTTGTGCAAGATATGAAATTATACAAAATAGGAGATTATATTATTGAAGTGAAACTTCTTTGGACGCGATTAGGGTGTAAATCCGTACAAATCGATAATTTCTATACAGGTCGATTGTGATTAGTCGTCGTGTATGTGAAAAGAGATCTGTCGTTGTATGGGTACCGGCATCAACGTTGTATGCGTACCGATATCAACACGGAAATCGGCATAGATAAATAAACATTTCAAAGTTACATCGTAGTACAAATCTTGATTTATTGAAAAATGCCTGAATCAGAAGAATATTTTACCCTGTTCTTCGAAAATTATAAAACAAATTGTACATTTGTGCCGTGTACTAAACATAAGTTTATTGATTAGAAATTATTTCTATATTATTCGTAGTTTCTATAAATCTTTGAATGGCAAAAACCGATCATGTCATATTTGAAGTTTGACTTTAATTACATTATTGTTTTTAAATCTTATACATATTTTTAATGTTATTATAAACATATAATTTATAATTTATCATTGTTTAAATGTGTATAATGGTTGACACTAATAAATGTGTGCATTATGAGTACTAATAAACATTCAAAATTGTTACATGATGTATTTATTTTCACTTAAATGCCATCTTGTACAGTAGCAAATAAGTTTTTCTTTAATCGCGTATGAACCTTACGCGCACTCTTTTTTTTATAAACCAGTGAAGCTAAGAAATTTCTACAATTTAGTTATTGCAAAAATAACGCATTTTTCGATATACAGACCTATTATGATCAGCGAAGATACTAATTCCGTGACCAGTAACACTTTTGAAAGTAGATATTCTAAGATATTATCATCTTAGTAATAACTCATTCTTTCAAAGTAACGTTTAAAGTAAAATATAATTTAAAACATATATACATTGATATGAAATAATAGTTTGAAAAGTTTTTAAATAACAGTTTTTATATAATTCATATTTTTGTATTGACATGATTCAGAAAAAAAAACACTCCAAAATAAAATAATTTAATAAACACAAAATCATTGCCACAAAATTGCTTTTATAATTTTTTAATTAAGAAAAATTATTGATAAAGGATTTTGTGTTTATTTAATATATATATTTTGAGGGTTTTCTCTTGGAAAATGATATGATGATCTACATGGTGTCACAATAAGCATAAATTTATTATTAATTATAAATCGACGTATTGACTATTAAATTATAACAAAGCTTTTATGATATATATATTATTGAGCGCCCTGTCCAAAGGCAGATCCGTAATCTGTGTTATTTCTCAACTCAAAGCGGAAGATTTACGTTTCCATTTCACATCGCAGTGCCCAAATTCAAGTTGAAAGTAAAATTGGAAGTGAAATTTTAATTGGTAACTTTATATTGTTATTGTGAATTGTTGAAATAGATGCATATGTTTATCAAACCTCTGCAAATCTGGATATAGAAGACTCGTTTCTTTCTACGTCATAGCAACTGCAATCTTCTTTCAAGGTTTCAGTACTAGATTTGTCTCTTTTCTTTTTTTTCTTTTCTGGTTTGCGATACAGAAGTTTTACTTCCGGCTCCGACTTTTCCTTCCCGATATAGGTCTATCAAGAGAGAAATTAATTTCATGTTATATTTCAATTTTCAATCAAGAGTAAAATAATAAAGTCAATTGATAGTGAAGTGTAAAATCGACAATAAAAAGTATTTTTTCTAACTGGTTGAGCAGGTCTATAGTTTTCCGGTCTTATTTCTTCAATAGATCCAAGATAAACATCTCGTTCATTCCACACCTTTCGTCTACTTTTACCTCGACTGAGTATGGATGGTTTTCTTGCTTCTCCATGAGTGCAAAATATCTACATAACAAAATTGACGTTTAATTAATATGGAAATTACTACCAGGCAAATATTGTTGAAGAAAGTTAATTACCTGATCACAATAACGCATGTGAACGCTTCCTTCGCCCGCGCCGCATGTTTTTCCGAGAACATACTGCGTTGAACATGTTGACGAGGAGGCTGCTGAAGTTTCAGAACAAGAACGTACTATTTCCGAGTCGGGGTTCAGATATTTTACACGCTCGCACCTGTACTTAAAATGAATATTATTTTTTCATTTTCTCATAAGTAATCTATAATACATAAATACATTGAAAATTATATATTTTTAGAATCATTAAGGTTGAAGAAACAAGTATAAAAATTAGTGGAAAATAGTCTTGATCTCTACTACAAACTAACCTGGACCAATCCCAACTAGTATCATTCGAAAAACTTTTAAATTTTCAAAATCGATTAATTCTAAATGCCAATAATTCTAAAAAAAGCAGCTCAGCCAACAAATCAACGCAAGACCTTAAAAAATTGGAGCAGTCGTTTTTGAGAAAGTGTTGACAAATTTTAGCTCACTCACATATATTTGCAAGTAAGCCAAACACATACAACGTTTATATGCAAGTACGCATTTTTATTACCAAAGGTTCCAATAAGCCGCTCTCATGACAAATCCGCCAAGTTCATAATAAGTTGTTATAGAATTGCAAAAGTGAGCTTTCAGAGTTTGCCTTTTTCTGCGATGATATACACTCAATGTAACACATTCTACACCGCATACAGTGACCAGTTCTAAAGTTTCTGTTCTTGGATCAATGCATTTTGGAACAAAAGCATTTTTTGCTGAAGCTTTTGGTAGCAAATCAGCTGCGATAATTAGCTTCGTAGGAGTTAGCCCTATATGAACCTAGAGAAATAAAAAATTCTAGTATAATTGAGGTATTGGTAAGTTAAAATTAGTAGTAAGTGAATAATCTGCTTCAGGTGTGATTGCAATATATATTTATTGCAGCATTTTCTAGAAAAAACTAGTTTCACTTGGTATTATATTCGAGATCCACAATCTCAAATAAAAATCTAATATCACCACTGCTTGATATCCAGACAATCAAGGTGGGTATAGAACCAGGAACCAGCTGGGTGTAGCCAGCTCCAAAATACTTATTACCAAGATGTTTAATTTTGTTGATCACCTGTCTAATTCCGATTCCATTTTTCGTAGTTTCAGCAAAAGGACTTTCAACCAACACCATATCATCTAAGGATTTGTATTCTGTCATGAACAATCTCTGTATTCTGTTTATCATTTTCTTTTAACATACTGATAGGAAATTTAACCTAAATATTTATATAACTCAAGCACATATTTGGCACCGATCATGTATTATCATAAAACAGCTTTATATACTTCCAGGAATATATTAAAAATAGATTATAAAACGTGTATATAATATAAAATCATATTGAATAAATTGTAAAAACTGATAATCTGACGTTGACGTTTAAAAAATTATAAAATTATCATTTGACATATAAATCTGGTTTACTAGATTTTTTGAACAACGTTATTTGATCGTTAATAATTAAATTATTTTCAATTTTATTAAATTTTATGCCCATAAGTATGAAAAATAATTGTATTGAAATATGCATCTATTATATGAATATATCAAAAATGATATATATGAAATATTAAATAATGATTAGATGAACAAGTTGCATACACTTTAAATAAATAAATAAATAAAAAATATTGTAAGCAAAAATACATGTATGCAATTTTCATTTCAAACTCATAATATTATGCGTGTGTCCGAAGAGCCAGGTCCATAATTCAAGATGCCATATTTCGAAGCCCTGTTAATAGTTTTCTATGTTCTTCTTGACCATGAACTCCATTTGGAAGAAAATATAAGTTGCACTAAAATCGTACAAATAATTCAAGTCATCACCGAAACCCAATCAGCTCGACTCCCTACAAGTATCTTTGAATAATTTAAACTAAATAAAAAAAATTGGCCTATATATACACACAAACATAATTTTTAAATTTCGATTCAAATGAACTCAAATCGTCGAGAATATAAAATCAGCAAATCGGATTTTCTGGCGAACATAAACTTCTTCTACAAAAAGTTATAAAAACTAATACAAATAATATGATATAATCGTGCAAGCTGATACAAGTATATTGCTACCTTTGTGAAATATTTTTCAGATCGAATAACAGCGGACGTCAAAAACGTTTCCTTGAAATCCTCTTTACCGATCCAATCTTCAAAGCTTAAAGTATAATGGCGTTATTATATCTCTTCAGAGCAGATATTCCTACATATATATTGTGATAAATGAAATTTTGATCTAACAAGACTCTTCTTGATATGAATTTAATATGAAGTGTGAAGTCAATAGGACGAAAAAATGAATTTGATAACATATGAAGACTACACGTGTGGTACAGGGTATAGTCATTATATATATATATATATATATATATATATATATATATATTAAATTTTTTTATATAATTTTAATGTTGAAATATGTGATATTCACTTTTCAGGGCAATACATCAATTAAAAAATTTGTATGACTTTAAAACATTTTTATTTTTTCCATACGTTTCGACACATAGTTTTGTGTCATCTTCAGTGGACTATTGTTAAATTTAAAGTGACAAGAATTGGTTTCATTGTGCATTGTGAACAATTATAATTAGGAAATAATTAGGATTATTACAATTACATAGTCCACTGAAGATGACACAAAACTATGTGTCGAAACGTATGGAAAAAATGAAAATGTTTTAAAGTCATACAAATTTTTTGATTGATGTATTGCCCTGAAAACTGAATATCATATATATAATATCAATCAATACGATGTTTGTGTATTTTTGACAGTAACATTTTAATTTGGAGTGAATTCGAATAAGGAATATAAATCTGTATATGTATATGTATATATATATATGTATATATATATATATATATATATATATATATAGTAGTGACAACAGTTTTCACTTGGAAATATGCATAGCAATATGTTTCCAATTGAAAACAGCCCTGATACGGCATTGCTGCACCAACAAAAATCATCACTATTACAATAATTGTAATAACAAAAATTCATCACAAAGACATGAGATAACTGTTTGGGTTGCCATCTATGATAAAACAAACATAGTTGGTAAGAAATTCTTTACAACAACTCATAGGACCCATAAGTTCTGATCGTTGTTCAAATAAATAAAACAAAGAGTGACTTTTGCATTCCTAGATAACATTTTTATTTTTCAATCACTGCAGAATGCAACACAATGTATTAACAATGACTCAGTTATTTGCATATTTTGTGACTTAGAAATGAATTTTGTCGCACACTTACGAGGCTTGACCAAGGATATTTTGAACATACAATGTAGTAGCGAATGATTCACTAACAAACTACGTTGTTTATATTCTAACCGTTAGTTATCTTCTTCTTCTATATATATAAAAATAAGTCGGGTTTTCCTTCCTGACGAAATAACTCCAGAACGCACGAACCGATTTCGACAATTTTGCATTCGTTGGAAAGGTCTCGGGCTCCGCAAGGTTCATAGCTAAGAAGATTGGTGGTGCATGACATCGTGCCCTAATGCAAATTGCTGGAACTTCACGCACCGTAAATAAGAATTCGAGTAATGACATTAGTGAGAATTATCAGAATTATGCTTGGTTAAGTCAACGAGCAATTTTTGCCGCAAAGAATAATGTTGTACACGCACTGAATTTCACCATTCATTCAATCAAATATTGCTGGCGATTTGGTGACATACCAATGATTCCGACTGGCCTTCCGTTTGACTTCAAACGATTGCAATTTCCAGTTCGCCTTACGTTCGCAATAACAAGTCGCAAGGCCAATCGCTTAGTGTTTGCGGGATAAATTTTAAATAGATTATTTAGAAAATCATTGTTTTTCACATGGGCAGTTATATGTTGCCTGTTCACGAGTTGGAAAACCATCCGCTTTGTTTGTGTTAACGTCAGACCAAAAAACAAAAAATGTGGTTTACAAAGAGTACTTCAATGAAACGGATAATTTGCGGATTCGCTTTCATTTACTTAGAGAAGTTCAACGAAAAAACAATTTTTGTAATCGAAATAAAATCATTACTGTTGTATAATAAAATCAAATTTTTCCTTTTCAAATATAAAACAAACAAAAAATTTCTTCATCTTTCTCACGAAACTATCTGGTGGCGAAACGGAGTTCGTCGGGTTTGCTAGTTTATAATATTATTTAATTATATGAGTGGGTATGATGCATGCCATTTACAATATATACTAATATCTTATCAGAATTACCTGTAAGTAAATAGTGTAGTCTGGATTTCTATCACGTTACTCGTTAAATACTAATTTCGAAGAACTTTCGATTTTCCTAATGTCGTTTACCATTTCCAATTCGATCCTGATTCGATTCTAGTTACAACGAGTGATATATACGAGTCATAAAATACCGCCAACATTTATTGCGCCGTCAGTTGATTTACAATGCACGCTCCGAACAGTTTTCCTTTTATTGCGGGCCGCTCCGTCTCTTTTCGCCTCGGAAGCGACTTGCATCGCCGCCATGGGGTTACGCCGTTCGCTCGCGTTGCCAATATTCATTAATAAATTACGCGTTTATTGAGTTGTTTATTCCTGCGCTAAGACCGAGCTTTCCGATCCATATTGTGTGATTTCCATATTATGAGAGGCACGAGATTGTGCATGGAATTTATGCTATCGTAAAGTTAAAGGTTTCGAGGAGCATTGTGGTGAAATTGGACGTAAGACAGTGTTATATTCGATTTGGCGTCTCGAAATTTATATGCGCTACCAGGGAATATATTAGGTTTTAGAAAATTTTACTTTATACTATCAGGTTATGGCATTATTACTTTTTTTCAAATTGACTTGAATTTAATTTAATTGGTAATGATTTATGATTGTTATCAATATTTTGGTTACGATGTTATTGAATTAATTGAATTATGCAATTGGGATGATTGTGTTACATGATCGAGTTATGTTGGGGTTCTGCTCTATATAGTTCATGAAATTGTAATGGATCTATTTTCAAACGTCTGTCTCAGCAATTGAAATTACTTCTCTAAATTTAAACTGAAAATATTCAATAATTTAAGCAGTGACGATCTATCATTCAAACGTTGTCTTCTAATATTATATTGTATATTAAATATGCAGTAAAATAAAAAAAACGGTAACGAATCAGTTTTAAAAAGTTTATGAAACATTGGGATCATTTATACTTGTTTATCTATGATTGGGATTGAGGGATTGTACACTATGTAAAATTCTGAGTATTTAGTATATGAACAACCAATGTTTATAAATATTCAAGAGTTATATCTATATCTTAGAGGGGCCATACCCGACTCTCTTGCCAGAAGTACTCGGTTCCAGTCCTGGCACTGTCTCTGAAATACCGAATCATAATATATAAAAGAATGAGATGCCAATTCTCCGATAGCATAGACCGAAATATAGTGTTGTTATGGTAACACTATGTTACGGTCTTTTTTCATATAAATTGGTGGTAAAAACTGTCAAAATCCTATGTATTTTCTAGTCAGGCGCTATGTATTTGTAGTCAGGCGCTTTAGAAAGGTCAAAAAACAATGTTATCATAACTGCATTTTTCTGATATGCATCGATAACACGTAAGTGAAGTTAGGTTTTATGTGTAAAACACCCGATCTTACAGCAAGTACAATTGAAATTTTGACTTTTTTTACTACCAATTTATATGAAGAAAGTATGACAGACATAGCGATGCCATAACAACGCTATGTAACGGTCTATTTTTTTAAGAATTGGCTCCTGAATTTGATTAGTATTAGAAGGCAGTAAAATTATTAAGGGGGTTGTTCGGTTTTTATTTTTTTTTCGATTTTGAGATTTTTTGATATTATGAAAGCTAAAAACCTTAAAATTATTAAAAGTCATTTTCTCAAAATGACTTTTTTCAATGCGGTGCCACAAATTTAAAAAAAACTACAAGTCGGATGAACTTGCATTTTTTTCAATTTGTTCACCATTGCAATACCTAGTCCCCCTAAAAAGTTAATAGACGTAAAGACAAAGAATTATGTAGAAATTGATAATAAAAAATCAGAAAATATTATGTGACTTAATGCCAGGAATAGAGAGGCTAAGAAATATATTTGAATATATAACAGCTTCAAAGCACTTCATGCCAATACCAGGCCAAAAAATTTTTTGAAAATTTGGTTAGATCTTGGCACAGGCCAAAGACAACGATGCCTCGCACAAAAGTTCTTTTGTGAAAAATTACTTATAAATTTCTAATTTACCAACTATTTGGCCCTTTGCTTATGCAAATCCTAATCCAAACTAAATATCAAATTAACCTAATTTATAAACCCTTATTTGCATTACTTATGCTGTTCTTAAATACCATCTCTTTTCTGTACTTCAATTTCTGAAATCCAGAACATATAGATTATGGTGTTAACCCTTTCCACTCGGATGTAGCCGGGTTTATATGATTATATAATTATTAAAATTAAAACAATAATAAGAAATAACTTGTACAGAATAAATTATTTATCCATCCACCAACTCCATAAATATAAAAAAATATGCCATGAATTGCAATTCCGCATCGACTCACAGGAAGCCCTGCCTGCTCCGTTAATTACACTTCGAGTGTTAAAGCAAAATGTTTATCTAATTTAATTATCAATTCCAGCCTTGATCGAGCATTATGAAGTCTTCACACACAACCATCAATTCCGCAATTTGTACCCTTTCGCGATGAAGATAATAATTACCGATGGCCACGCCCGGGTATGATTCTTCGGCACCGTCGCAAGAACCGGGCAACAAGCAAAAGGCAAGACATTCGCCCATAAATAAACACATGTACGAGAAGGTATAAACATGTCATATCTCTCCGACTTATTACGTCTTCATTCTCGATGCAGTGCCGCGCCGGAGCACAGTAATTACACCGGGCTGAATAAATCACATTCAGAAACGGCCGAGATATAAATCGAGACCGCGGGCAATAAATCTCATAAAATAAATAAGTAACGATAAATCTACAATTTATCTGTAATGGCGGACGAGCCCGCCATGGCCGCCGACGGGTTTCAGGTCTCCGGTCGTCGTGAACACTTGTTGGTATATTCGATTGTCGAAAAGAATAGGGGATTAAAGGTGCATATAAACGTTTTGATAGTCATTAAATCTACACTTTATACTCATAATAAGTAGTACTGCCCTAGTAAAAATCCGTGATCTGGTTTAACCTCCAACAATCGTTTTTTTGTTATTTGTTAAAATTAGACCTTTCATCGACGTTTTCTCAAAAACACTTGAAACGATTTCAGAAATTTAAAAGCCATTTGATGTATTTCGATGAGGACTATCGTTTGTCTGTTTTGTGCGACGATCTGCCAAGCCGTTTCTTTGTAATTTGAAAAAAAGTGTTAAACTTTTCGTCCACATTCAAGCTCATCCTACCGAATCGATTTTAAAAAATCAAAAACTGTTCGAGAGATATTAGTTGGGAATAATACTGATTAGTTTTAGGTGAAAATCTACCGAGCCGTTTTCTTGTAATTAACTGTTGAAAAAAAGATTTTTGAGAAGTTGTTTTTTGAAAATACTCCGAGTTAACGTGTTCGTTCGTTTTCAATTATGTGTAATAAATTAACTCATAAATTAATTTATTTTTTATTAATTAAGTCGATTATTTACACATATCGGGAAGTTCATGTAACTTGCCTCAAGGCTAAATACCAATACCAACTAGTTAATTTTTTTTTTATTAATAATGAAGGAAAATCTTTAAATATAGCGTGTAACAAATAATTTGTCGGCTTTTTGTCTCGTACAGCAGTGTCATTTTTGCGGATAACGATTTCGTAGCGAAAGTAGTATAATCAATATTTTATGATCTAATTGAATCATTATATTACATTACATTAATGTTTACAGAATTTAATCGAAAGAAAAGTGAAAATCAGTGTCGATAATTCTGAATAAGTTTTGTACTCTCTCCACAACGTTTTCGAACTCGACTTGATGATTTATCACAAGAGATCGCGAAGATTGTTTATTGCTGCCGCTCGATCATTGTGCGGTTATGTTATATTCAACCGCGATTATGATATCGCCGATTTGATTAACGCCTGCTTGTAGCGTTTGCGGGCAGGCCCACATTGGCCACATTTCACATTTTATCGCGATTATCAATAATAAGAGCCGAATTCACATTCAAATACTATAAAAATTTATACAAAACAATGGACAAACTTTGGAAACGTTTGGATTTTCTTTAAAATTCATGTGAAAAATAATTACATCTGAAATCTTAATAAACCCCTCCCTACCCCACGTGATATTTCGTGATTTTTTGTCAAGCCCCCTTTTCCTAAAGACCTCACGAGATCAATGGACGCGCTCTTATGATATAAGCAAAATGAAATTTTTGATTTCTGACAGTCAGAAGGCCTTCATAAAGTCAAGATTTTATACCAGTTGGGAAATTTTGAAATTCGAATGTATTCTTATAAATGAAAACAGTTTGATCTGAGAGTACACATTTACAAGAATTCTGTTTTTGTTGATTTACGTGGTCATTTTTTGAAAAATGACAACGCCTGTTTAAAAATGTCAATTAATCGAATCTGCAGTAGGTGAAATCAGGAAAGCCTGTTTGAGGCTCAGCTTGTAGGAATAAGAATAGATATAATATAAAAATGTATTCAATAATTATAAACGTTATGAAAAATAAGGTCATTCAGATTTAAAATACGTTTTAATATGGAACCCACAATTAAATTTAGATGACTGAAAATATTCATCTGATTTGAAATCTGGCAATCCTGTTTGGTGCTGAGTTTGCAGCAATAAGGATAAGCGAGTCGAGCACACGTTATATTATGTTTTCGTGCATTTCCTCGACAAGGGTGTGTGTGTATGCATAGAGGTGCTTTGGGAAAATGAATGTGCCTTCCAAATTGAAACTCCGTGCAAGATCGTAAGTTACGGCGCTCTCTCATTTCCACTTATGTGTGTTGAAGTCGCTGCTAGGTACACAAAAGTAAAGATACATGCTCAAACTTTTAGCCTCTCCTAAAGATTCCTATCATAGTTTCTTTAAGAGCCCCGGGCATAAAACATGTAAATTTCATAAGGTAAATTGCATCTAGAATGAGATTTTATTTATTGTTATAGTTTTCGTAAATTTTCCTTGAGCGTGGGAGATATAATATTACGATGAAATGATTGTAAGTTAATACAACTGTTAAGATATATTAATATCCAGAATATTTAGATTAATTGCTGAGTCATTAAATAAATAGTAATGAACAAAATAGATGTATAGAAACATTTTTTGAACTTTATAACTACAATATGCCACTTATTGAATAATGTTCATTCCTATAAATGCAACCATCATCAATATTCAATAATATGGTACTTAATAAATAAAATAACCATGGTGCTAATTCTCGAATAAAACTGTAATGTTATATTAATGCTATGTTACGGCGCTATATTCGTATGTGATGGTAAATCATAAAACCAAACTTTACTAACGGGCTTAGCTTCACATCAGATTGAATTAGGTGTTCCACAGGGGAGCGTTTTTGGTACCATTTCTATGTATTATCTCTACTAGTAACTTTCCAATATTCAAATCCACCACAGCAGCAACATTCACTGATGATATTGCCTTGCAACACATATTGATGCATCCATTGTTTCAAGTATTCTGTGGAGAAATTTCGATATTATCAAAAAATGAACAAATGAATGGCGAATGAAAATTAACGAAAGTAAATCGAATTATATTTTGCTTACACTCGACAAGTCAATATGTCCAGGTATGCATTTTTACGGCCAAACAATTCCAAGTGGTGATTGTGTCAAATACTAAGGTATACATCTTGATCGTAGTAGTAGTAGTCGCTCTAAAAGGAAAGTTATAAAAATTAGATACCAGTCTCAAGAATGTATATATATATACACATATATATATCTCTCATTCGTCATTTGACACTCGAAGCGTACGGACGTGCCTAGCGCTAGCGTTGTTCACTGTTTGACCTTTAGACTGACAGATACATAACCTTACCGCGTTTTGTGCTGATTTTGTTTGTCGTTCCTTTTTTGATTTGTGTATATTGTTGTCTACTTATTTTCTATTTATTGTATTACAAATATTTTCATTTTCCATCTGTGCAAAAAGTGAAAGTTTTTTCCAAGCCCTATTGTAGGCCCCTGCACTGACGGATATATAACCTCACCGAGTTTTGTGTTGAATTTGTGTTTGCTATTTGTGTTCAATTGAGTGAATTGTTATTTATATTTTGTCTATTTGATTTATTTACTTTTTTCTCATTTTTTTTTTAGATAGTGGTTTGTACAATGGTTTTTACTAGAAGCCAAGTTTTCAATTCTAGTACCATCCAATTGGATGAATCAGTAGTCGGGTGCCCTGGCTGCAGGTTGAAGGACTCGTTGATTAACGATCTGAGAGAGCAACTGTCATCTTCCAAGGCCAGTGTAGATAGTCTTGAGCTCAGAATAAACAAAGCCAGTGGTGTGCTTGACATGATGAGCTCTGACGAAATCCCTGCTCGATTTTCTCACGATTTTGCTACCACGTGTAGTGAGATCTCAATCCTCCTACAAAGGCGGAATTTGAATATACAGGTAATTAGGGATGAATTTGCTAAGCTCATGTCCAAGTTGAAGCTCCTCAAGCATCGCGTTAGTAGTTCATTTAGCAATGATTGTCAAAAAAGTAAAGTACTCTTTTTATCCGATAGCCACGGAAGAGGGTGGGCTGAACACTTGAGGACTTTTCTTGGACCTCAGTTTAGTATTTTCAGCATAGTCAAGCCTGGTGCCCCAATCTCTGGGGTGGCGTGCGACATTAGACATCTTGTGTCGGATTATGGCGTGAACGACTATGTTGTTATATTGGCTGGGACGAATGACTCCGATTCCTCTTATGCTATTCAAGGTGCTTTGGAATCAATCCGTCATTCTTGTCGGAATACAAACCTGTGTGTTGTGACAATTCCCTACCGATATGATGATCCGGGTCTTAATGCTGCAATCTTTGATGCTAATCGTCTGATTTGTCGTAATTTAGGTTATGGCAAGTTTGATAATGTACGGGTGTTTGATGTCAATCGCCGCATTGGAGTGAGGGATTACACCAGTCATGGCTTGCACTTGCTTCTTAGAAGCAAAGTGAAGCTATCAAGGTTGTTAGCCAAAGCAATAATGCTTAGGGGCCCTAATCGGTCATGTTGTGGCTCGCTACCTTCAGAGCCAAGCAATTCCTCAGAGCAAAACAATTCCTTTCGGAATTAACAATACCTCATATCAATTTCTTCCCACGAATAGCATTTCTAATATAAACATTTTTTTTCAAAATATACAGAAATTATCGCCTAAATTAAATAAAATTGAAATAATCACCAAAAACAAAAATTTTGATGTCTTGTGTTTTGCTGAACATTGGCTCAAAGAATCTGAACTTCAGTTGGTCAAACTAAAAGGTTTTCGTTTGCAGTCCTACTTCTGTCGACAAAATTTTGCTCATGGCGGTGTTTGTATTTTCACCTCAGATCGATATGCCTGTAAACCAATCTGGGCAACGACTAGTTGTGTTGAAAAAATATTTGAGTACTGTGCTATCCAAATATCTCTTGAGTATGGTCATATTTGTTTAATTTGTGTTTACCGATCCCCAGACCAAAATGGTTCCACATTTAATACTCTCCTTTACGATCTTCTAAATGAGCTGTCTAATAAATACGATAAAATAATTTTATGCGGCGATTTTAATATCCATTTTAATAAAACATACAAATTGTTAGATGATTTTAAGATCTTAATTCAATCATTTAATCTGAGCCAGACTATTCATACTCCAACTCGTGTAACTCCACAGTCGGCCTCATGTATCGATAATTTTTTTACTAATGTACAATTCATTGAATCCTCTGTTACAAACACCACTCTATCTGATCATTACGGTATATCTCTTGCGATTGCATATAAGGCAAAACCATTCAACAATAAAATAAGTTATTCGAGAATTTTCGACTCAGCCAATAAGCTATGTTTCAAAGCCTTACTGGAAAAAGATAGCCTCGTATTTCAGGATAATAATGACGCTAATGCTTTATTTAATAATTTCATGTCATTCTTTCTATACAATTTTAATTTAGCTTTCCCTTCTTCAAAAAAAATCCAGGCCCCTAAACGGAATTTGCCCTGGTTCACTAAGGGCTTATGTATATCATTCAATAGATTAAAATTTCTAGAGCGTCTATCCAAACGGAATGGTACTTTATCGTTCCAAATTTACTTTTTGAAATATAGGCAAACGTTTAATGATTTAATTGATCTAGCAAAAATTAAATTCAACGAAGATTTAATACGGCACTCGTCTTGCAAGCAAAAAACTATGTGGTCTCTCATTAATTCTGAAATGAATCTAGAACGTAAATCTGCGGTAGAAATTAAATCTTTGACAATTAATGATGTAATAATTAATGACATTAATGATATTTCCAACGAAATGAATAACTTCTTTGTTAATGAGGCTTCAAATTTGACTTCCTCCATCATCTCGAACATCACTTGCTGCTCCCCTGTTTCGTATATTGTTAGAAATATTCATAGCTTTGTTTTATTTCCTGTCACAATTGAGGAACTTGCAAGTACTTTTAAAGCTATTAAATCTTCCTATTCCGCGGGACCGGATGAAATTCCTACATGCATCATTAAAGAATTCTATCCTCTTTTTATTGATAACCTATTAATATGTATTAATAAATGCTTTGAGCTGGGAGTTTATCCAAACCACCTTAAGCACTCCAAAATCCGCCCTCTTCATAAAAAAGGCGACAAAAATATTGTGAGCAATTATAGACCTATTTCTCTTCTTAATTCTTTTGATAAGGTGTTTGAAAAAATTTTGCACGTCAGAATCTCTGGGTTCTTAAATAAATACAATATTTTGTTTCACAACCAACATGGTTTTCGGAAAAAACACTCTACATCGCACTCGGTTTTTAGCCTCATCCAAAATGTTATTAACTCATTTGAAGATGGAAGTTATTGTGTAGCCGTCTTTTGCGATCTCTCCAAAGCGTTCGACAGTATATCTCACAATATTCTCATTGATAAATTAGAAATGTATGGTTTTCGTTCTAGCTCGCTTAAATTACTAAAATCTTATTTAACAAACAGAACTCAAAGCGTATATTTGGACAATAGCACCGGTGGTAAAGTTATATCCAGGAAATTAAACGTGAAAATGGGTGTCCCACAAGGATCAATTCTTGGACCGCTCCTATTTCTTCTTTACATTAACGACCTACCTAATTGCTCAAATCTTTGTGACTTTATTTTGTTCGCTGATGACACTTGTCTAACCATCAAAGCTAGAACATACGATGACCTCGTAACGAAATTGAACAGTGTCATGGATTCCGTTTCGAAATGGTTCAATATAAATAATCTTCTTTTAAACAACGACAAAACCCAAATTATTTCTTTCTGTACAGCAACGCGCGTAGCGAATGATATTTCCTCATTTACAATTAATAACTATTCATTTGACTCCTCTTCAGTATCTAAATTTCTTGGAGTTTATATCAATAAGAATCTTAACTGGTCTGAACACGTTTCCAACCATTTATGCTTCAAATTAACGCGTACATGCTTTATCCTGCGAACCCTTAAATAAAAAATTGGAATATCCAGTTTACTTTCTATTTATTACGCAAACTTTTATTCACACATTGCTTACGGTATCCAATTTTGGGGTTTCTCTAATGAACTAATTAAAGTTTTTAAACTTCAAAAGAGAGCAATTCGAATAATTTTTTCACTATCCTCCAAGACATCATGCCGTAATATCTTCAATGAACAAAAAATTTTAACAGTACCGAGTATATTTGTTCTAGTCACACTTAATTTCATAAAAATAATCCAGACTCTTTTAATTTGTCTTCGATGTCAAATACCAAGCACAATACGAGACATAAAATAATTAAAGGTAAGACTTATAAACTACACAGTTCCTTTAATACTATCTGCGGTATGGGTATACAATTTATGAATAAACTGCCGTTACGTGTTCGTACCCTTGATAACAAGAAATTTCATAAAGTACTAAGTAATGCGTTAAAGGATTTAACTTTTTATAGCCCTCTGGAGTTTTTAAATTTCGATTTTTCAAATTACTTTCCCGAAAATCTCAACTAATCATTAACGCGACTTTTCCCGCTCGAAGAAATTTCTCTATTACAGGCAGCAGCAAGATCGATGGATCGACGATGGCAAAAATCCCTACGAACCTACGGGCCCAAACTAACTGATGTCACCTACCAGCCATGTCTATGTCTACTATGCTCGTGACAATATAATTCGTTCGTTAAACTAAATACTTCTAAATTACTATTATTATTATTATTTCTTTCTTTGTTTATTTTTTCTTTTTATTTGTTTTATATAACTGGTTATTGTTATATTGTTAAAATACTTAATAATTAGTTAATTAAACACTTACAATTTAAAAAACAAAAAATTTGAGAAACATTTTTTTTTTTTTTTTTTTTTTTTTTTTTTTTTTTTTTCTAATTATTATTTTCATAAGACTGTTATTTTTAAAATACTTAATAATTAGTTAACTAAAAACTTATAATTCAAAACACTTTAAAATTGTGAAACAAAATTTTAATTTTTTTATTTCGACTGTTATTGTTAAAATACTTAATAATTAGTTAACCAAAAACTTATATTTAAAAACACTTAAAAATTGTGAAACAAAATATTTCCTTTATCAAAATACCTAAAAATTTGTAAAAGAAAAAAAATTGTAAAAATATTTAACAATAATAATAAAAATGAAAATGATAATATTAAAATAATAATAATTATAATAATATAAGATACTCAAATTTGTTAAAATATCATAAAATAACCTAAAATTTGTTAATATTGTAAAAGTATGTATTGTAAAGCTTATTAAAATTACTTATTAAATTTTTAAAAAACACTTGTAACAAACAAACTAGTTATATTAAAAAAAAAAAATTATAATTAAGTAAATATAAATAGGTTTATAGTAAATAAATTAAGTAATTAAATAGCTAATAATTAATTAAATTATATTAAACCTATAAAATATTGACTTAAGCCTTATTATAATATTAAATATTATACCGACGGCTTGTAAAATTAATAAATAAATAAATAAATAAATAAATATATATATATATATATATATATGATCGAACATTATATTAACACTAATGATGATATATCATTTTACCAAATCAAATTAGAAGATCTAAGACTTTAAACAAATTAGACAAAGTTTGGGAACGTTGGGAACGGAAATCAATAAATTACTTTATAATTAATTCGTCAAATCAATATCAATTATGTAGCAATAGGATGAGT
This sequence comes from Ctenocephalides felis, assembly GCF_003426905.1. Lineage (NCBI taxonomy): Eukaryota > Metazoa > Arthropoda > Insecta > Siphonaptera > Pulicidae > Ctenocephalides > Ctenocephalides felis. Next base: position 27,342,513 of record NW_020537646.1, read on the forward strand.
GTATAGTATTAGTAAAATCAAGAAAGAATCTTATTTTTATAAATACATTTATAATTCTTTCTTAATTTTACTCACACGTTATAAAATTAGATCAAGTTTTTCCAAATCGACTTAGAAAAGATAGCACTATAAGTAGGATAAAGCGGCGTACAAAGATCTATTTTTGACTTTGAACAATTATATTGAGAAAACCAAAACAATTATATCAGAACAAATAACACATATCAAAAAAACAAATATCTGACTACGTTGAGTACCCATCTAAATCATCATTATAAAAATGTAGTTCTTTTAAATGAAACGAATGAATTCAAATGAATTTTAATTTTACATAAATTTTACAAAATAATAGATACACTATTCTACCAATGCAAAATATAAATTTCGTTGGGACATTTTTACAGAGATAACAATGTAAATAACCTTGATCTGGTATTTCGTCAGAAATATTCATCAACAGAGTTCGAATAACTATTTATTTAATATATCTCTTGTAAAATTATTTTATCTAACTTAATTTATTTTATTTTTTTGTTTTTTTACACCTTTGTCCGTGTGTAGGTCCAGTAGGTCCATTTTACGCCACCCAGGTGAGCTTTCATAAAGGTTATATAAAAAAACTGTTGAATCTAATTTAAATATAATAAGACATTTTGTAAAACAATTAAATTTATATTATAGGTCTCGTAAACTAACAGCTATCATAACCAAAACAAATAACAACGAACAAAAATAACTTGTTGTGGATTTTCAATCTTTAGAATTTCTGTTTTTATCCCAATAGCAATGTTCTTAGAATCAAGGTGATGGCCAGTTATACATCTTTTTTCCTTCACTTTCAAATATTGTTGTTGAATTTTTTTTTAACTTTACTCGTTTTTGAGTAATATGTGGCGGACCTTTTTACCATAGACCTACAAGCTTCGTTCTACTCTATACTAGAATAAAATAGTGAAGTATGGGGAAATGAGTAAAATTGTGTATAAATAATTAGTCAAAATTATTACTAATCATATAGCATGAATACCAGCAAAGAGCAGAAGTAGAAGCAAGATAAAAAATCCATATTTTAATGTTTGCAAGTAGCAATTTCTTATAATATAAATATCTATTTTCCCAAAGTGCTCGAATAGCGACCATCATTTTAACCAGCCTTAGGACCGTGCGCTCAGGGGCGATAATTCTTCCACTCCATGTATCTATCGCGAATTGCGATGCAACCGCGGCGGAGCCGGTCCGCAAATAGTGGCTCGTGTACGCCCATAGTTTATTTGTCTCAGGTTTTAACCGAGAACCCCGCGTTTTCTAAAATATACGGCTCGAATTGCAGTAAAGCAAAGTAAAGTCTACTGCGAAAAGCTTTCAACGTGCGACGCTCATATTTATAACGAGCTGTTGTGAGTACCCGACATACTGCCGTTCTCCTACTGTGTACGTGCGCGTATAAGAATTTATGTCTCGGAACAAAGTATGTACCACACGTCGTACTGGAGGTAACCGACGTACATAATGCAAGACATTTACTGCTCGACAGTTATGATGACTAAGTAAGGTGTTTCGGGAGCCATGCTGAGGATAATATTCTGGTTATAGTTATATTTATAATAAGTGATCGTAAACTCAACAGTATCATCGACAAATTCTCAAAGTTTCAAATAATAATAAGTTTATGGATATTGTTAACCCTCCTATGTAGCTACTTTAATAATGTCACCAATCTCCCTATACACTTTTTACTAAATTTATGTTTTTTTTTATTAACTCTTTTATTTACAACTGTCCAGTAAAAGACATTTAATAAATTTAATGAATTTACAATAGTCCGCCGAGAAGGGACATTGTATACTACATTGTCATGTTGGAAAAAAAACAACTCAGTAGTTGTTTTTTCCTTTCGATATAAAATTCACAATATTTTATTATTGAATAATTACTTATAAATAATGATTAAGTTATTTCCATTTTTTTCTAAGGAGAGTTGATGGCTTAGATCCAAAAACGCTTTTCTTTTCAATCTTCTTCGATAGTTCTCTGTTATCAATGAGTTTGCTTATGTATTTGGGTGATTGATTAGCTTGTTTCTATAGTTTTGTGCTGTTTTTGTTATTACTTCATTTATGGTAGGTGTATTCGTGTCGATTTAAGATATGCAACTTACACGCTCTATTTATCCCACCTCATTTTTTCACGATGAACTTCGTAGACATCTAGTAAATATGATGAGTAAATAGGAATGAGTAGACGTTATTAAATATTAATGTTGGTTGCATTTGTAGGAAACAAACATTACTCAACAACTGGCCTATTTTAGATTTAAAGGTTAAAAAATGTTTCTGTACATCTATTTTGTTCATTACTATTTATTTAATGACTCAGCAGTTAATCTAATTATTCTTGCTATTAACCTATTTTAACAGTTGTATTAAATTAGAATCATTTCATCGCAATATTATATTTCTAATGTTCAAGAAAAATTTACGAAAACTATAACAATAAATAAAATCTCATTGAAGATGCAATTTAGTATTACTTCCAATTTATATAAAGCATACAACTGAGCAAAAGATAAAATATGTTTCTATATAAAAACTACACGGGGCGAAGTTCTAGAGAGCGTGCTTTTTTAAATCTTGTTGAAGAGCAAAAACCAGAATGTTTTTGTCTAATTGATTGGTATCTCATCTCAATAACAAAATTTCTTATCGTGTCAAAAAATACACCTAATACTTGTTTGCTTTTTTATAATCAATTTGTAATTTAATATGCTGTGCTTTAGTAGTGTAGGTACAAGGTACAAGAAAAAAAAACAAAAGTTCAAGCATTCCTTATTATTATAAGGAAACAAACGTAGCAAAAGGTAAATATGCTACGATTTATTAATTTTATTATAGTACACTTGTATACGACATTTTGCAAAAAATGTTGTAAAATAATAATTTTGAAGATCTGCACAAATAATAATTCTTAAGCTAAAATATTAGATATTTTTAATAATTTTCACTATTTAAAATTAAATATTAAAGTCAATATTTTGTTTTTCAATATTTTCAAATACGAAGGAACTGTTAACATTGTGCATTTATAGTTTCTACCTACATTGCTTATCAAATATGTATAATGCTATAAAGGTTTGCATTTAATTTCATATAATTGTATAACTGTTGAAATTGCTTTTTGCCATCTTCTTACTCCATATTCACCATATATCATCATTTAATTATAAATGCTAATTGTATTGATATTTCTAAAATATTCATCTATCTTCTTTCAAAAAAATAATGTATTTTACTTCATTATTTAATTTTGGTATACTTTAGTTTCTATTTTGCTATATTCATGTGTAGACAGTACATTGTATCGCTCAGAATTTAACATATAACAGCATTGAAGCACAAATTTCAGGTTAATTGACACTTATAGAACTGATATCTGTTGTTCATTTCTTTTTAGGTTCAAACAATAATAAGTTGTTTTTTGCATTTTTATTCCCTTCATCCTACATTATCAATATTTTTTTATTCATAACCACTATTTTATTACACTTGACAAAATCTAAAAAAATTTAGCAAAATTGGAGGTACCATTTAGGAGGAGTTGAGTGACATACATAAAAATATTATCTTGAAAGAATTAAATAAAATAGAAAAATAGAGAGTATTTATCCCAATTTTTCAACATATAAATTTATGTATTTAACATAGATTGATATTAATTATTATTGATCATAATTTATTGATAAGTATAAGTATAATATGCATAAAGGCAGTAGAAACAAACCCTAAAATCGTAAGTACTTGTCAATTAATTAGATATTGTATTTGTAATGAATTTTAACAACTTTTTGCGAACGAAAACTCTTCGACGTATCTGAGGCCAAGTTAAAGTCTGAATCCACAAAATTGAAAAACAATTTGCAATGAGCCGAAACCCGAATTACTCGTCCACAAATTGATTCGCAAGAGACATATCTAGGAATACTCAAAATCCAAAAACGTCACATGTCGTTTGAAGAAACCTCTGCAATGCGTACATGTATTAAGATTCTAACTAACAGTTTATGATGCAAAAATACAATATTTGCCCTCGAATGTCCTCGTGCATAATAAGACACTCAATCACACAGTAGACGTCCCATACAAGCCCACGTAGCCACATGTTGTCTAGTAATTTCTCATACATTACTCAAAAGCGACGCAGTGACAGCGCGAAGACAGTTCTTATATGTCATTGTCAGTTCCCAGTCGAGGAGGTGTCACTCTGTCAGTTGCATTCGCTCAACAAATACATTCATAGTCACTTATACATTCATTTATTTATACGAGCTTTCCGTGCACTGTTTAAATATAGATGTTATGGCAATTTATTTTCATCATTTTTATTTTGATGTAATTTGCATGATAAGAAAGGAAACCCGTATATGTAGGCCAAATCGCTGCTCAATTTCAAGGCACAGCCATTTGTTATCATGCTAAAGTAGGCTTGGAGAGAAAGTTACCTATTATTGTGCATTTTTTTTAAAATTAGTTGTTTTATATTGGCCTTTGGTATAGTAGTTAGCCACTTATATTTCTTTGATTTTTCGTTTCTATCTTCTTCAAATCCTATACTAATATCTTATTTTTCACAATTATCTACGTCTATATCGTTATTATGAAATGGATGGAGAAGATAAAGTGGGCAAACAAAATAATAAATGAAGAAGTTCTTAGAAGAGTGGGCAAAGACAGGACTTAGAGGAGTGGGCAAAGCACAATCCTGCAAAAAAAGGAAACTGGATCAGACCTTTTCTGCAAAAAGTGTGCCCTCTGCACGACGTCTTCGAGGGTAAAATAGAAGGACTGAAAAGAATGGGAAGAAGAAGAATGCAGACGATTGACGACTCACGAAAAGAAAAACACCAGGGAACTGAAAGCCAAAACGATTTCAGTCAGCCAAAAATCAAGAAGCATGAGGGCAGACGTTTGGGAAGGAAAATACATGAGAAAAAATGAGGGGGGAGGGAAATAGTGGTAATGGGACCGATGGACAAGGGACAAATGGTAGTTTGTCGAATAACGATATAATAATAAATATATTTATTATTATGTCGTTATTACTAGGGGCTAGGAGCTCATTGTAATAGGGGTAAGTAGTTACAGGTGTTTTTCAATACCATCTTAAACAATATTTTTTTGTCTCGATTAGATATGTTTACTATCACGCACGTCTACACAGTAAACAGAAGTGTGCAGGTGCGTCATCTTTGACATGCAATATAAAATTGTAATGTCATAAAATTTCGATTTGCGTTATAGCTATTGACTAATGTTAAATTTGTACTCTATTTTTTCAATAATTTTATTTATCAAAAATGTATTTAATTTGTACTTTTCAGATTAATTCTAATAATGACTTGTGATGTTATTTAGTTATTTTTTACTTATTTAAATTAGATGTTCATACCGGTCATAAATATAGATGATTAGGCAAATCATTTAGCCTTTATTTTATTCAGGTTTCCAAAAGGAAAACCTATTTATCTTACTAATTACTCTAAGGCAAGTGAATGTAATTCATTAAAAACATTAAAAGTTTGTTTGAAGAGCATTATTAAAGTTGTACTAAACTAAGGTATTTAAGGGTACTAAAATTGTATTAAACTGCAATATATTTAAAATACTTCTGGAATTACAATGATTATTTTTAGTGGATTATTAATTATTTGAATGTATTTAATATTTATGCTAAGTCTAGTCTTTTTTAAAGAAATTTAGTTATATTTATTTATATGGTTATGTCCAATTACTAAAATAATCTAGGTATGTCGGTTTCTATCAAAGTCGGTGAGAAAAACAGCACGAACAAACTTTGCAAAGCAGTTCCAGGAAAGACTAAAATGATTTTTATATAAAATAGTTTCATAGATCATAGTTATTCTATTATCTATATTGTTTTAATTTTAAATTTGTTAGAATATAAATTGAACTTGTTTTCAATGAATGCTAAAACAGTAAAATAACATATTGTTGGTGCCAGAATAGTAATCCTTTATACTTATGTCAAAATTGGTTACATTAGCTGTCAGATCAACTTTACGTCAGTATCTATATTATAGTTCATAATTACCTATAAGATAATACGCTAATTATCATCTCGAGCCATGAAAACTCAATATAATGACAATGTGTTACCGTAATACATACTTAAACGTTCAGGTAATTCATACTTTGCATATGTTAACCAATATTGTTGCTACATGTATGCAAATTTTCCATAAGATCATATTCAATTATTAATGTATCGCCTGTAATTATTTATTTTAATATGAGGATACAGCAATATTTAATAACACATCTTGCTCAAATATCATAACCGTTTCAATGAAAAATGAGAAGAAAAAATATATGCAAATTGCGCATCAGAACAACTGTTCATTATTGCTTTAAACAAATGATGGGTTAGTTGCCAGTGAGGTCTTTTGCAATAGCATATTTTTATACAGAGTCGAAGTAAGGGATACATATGTTGTATTAGTAATAATCATGGTTTTTAGCTTTATAGAGATATTAAAAGAGAGCCTAATTACTTATTTTTTGTTAAATATACAATCAACTAAATAACTATTTTTTCCATATAATTTAGTTCATTTAAGAGAAGAGTACGATGATAACAAGAAGGAATTAATTTTTTTTTTACAAAAGTGTATGTAGATGCTTTTTTAAATGCATTCTTTATTGAATATACGTATTCAATATAGACTAAAAGAGATAAAAATGGACAATTATAACTAAATATATTTGTGATATTTCCAAAACATTGCATATAAATTGCTTTAAATTTTGCATAATCAAACACTACTTAAATAATCCAACCAACCAAAATGTGTAGAATTCAAAAAGTGTTATAGGTTTATTTTCAGAATTCACAGCATAATTACCCAAATAGCTATCAAATTGCCTCAAACCCAATAAAATAACGTATGTAGGAAGTTCTTAGAACTTTTCATATTATAACACTATAGTCAGATGGTGTTTAATATGAAAAATCAATAATATAATATAATTCATAAATCACATTTGAAATTCCTCATTTATTTCTATATTTTTTGTGTATTGGCGAAATGAAGAATAGGTTTACCAGTTTTGAAGAAGCAGAATTTACATTTTTTTACAAAAATTGATATTTGTTGTTCAAATAGAACTTTTACAAATGATTAGAATTAATTCATGTACAAATTGAATTATTATTGAATAGGTAGACAGATAAATAAAATAAAAAAGATTGATAAGTAAACAGGTAGACAAGTAGAAAAAAGAAAAGTACACTGGTAAGCAGGTAAGCAGTTAAAACTGGTAGACATGTAGGCAGGTAGGCAGCTAGTCTGTTAGGTAGATGAGCTGGTAATTAGATATTAAAGTACAAAATGAGATATATAGATGGATGGACTGGTAAACTGACAAACTATTAGACAAGTGACCTGTTAAACAAGTAGACAGGTAAACAGATAAACAAGTAAACAGATGTATACGCAGTCAGATATTCATATGTGAATAGGTAGATAAGTAAACAGATAAACAAGTAAACAGGTAAACAGATAGACGGAAATAAATGTAAATAGGTAGACAGGTAAATCATGAATAAAATAAATCATATTATTGATTAAATCGATAATTTACACATACTGGAAAGTTCTATCAATTAGCCAAATAGAATAATGCCCTCAAAAATTACAAATTTGTTGATCCATACGATCAGATCGTAGTCGAAACCATCATTTATGGATTAAAATTAAGTCGAATTGTATTAATTAGCGCTACAATTTGTTAGCAAATTCAAAATTTAAAAATTAAACCTAATAAAATATATATGCAAGTTTGTCAATAGCTAAAATTAAGAACGATGTGCCCTGCTGATGCTTAAATAAAAAATTTGAATAAAAGCTCATGTATGCAATAATGGAAGTAAAATAGTCATATCTAATTCTTTCATTTTTATACCCTTTAACGAACGAGCGCATTATAAAAAACTATGTCCACTATGTCGATGAATTTTTAAGAAACCATTTCCAAAACGAGAAATGTTGCATAATTAATATCGCTTATTGGATTTGAATAAAATGTAATGCGTATAATATTGCTTGTTGACCAAAATTCAAATTACAGAAAGAAAATCTCAAAATGCTTCTGATTACATCAAACCGTCTTCTGATTTTGTCATTTTAGAATATTTACAATGTCGCGAGTTAAGGGTTGATTTTTAAGCAACAAGCTGAAGTTAACAGTTCTTTGGGCTGGTATGATTAATTATTCATTAGAGTAGTTATTTTGAAAGAAACCCAAATGTTGGCATCACTATATTCGATATATGCATTTTGATCATCAGAATTTCTCTAATGCTGATAATATATTTAACATCCACCTCAGTTCGATAAATTTCCTACTACATAATATGATTTTCCCCGAATCTAAGTCGTACCTGTAGAGAACTAACTGCTGATACCAATATATTTATAAATGTCTGTGGAAAACACTTGTGTTAGGAGCGCAAAGTGTATCCGTCTGTCATTGCGCGTGAAGAATGAATCTCACACAGCGAAGTGACAGCTTGACAAAGCGCCCGAGACATTACTCTTTGCTGGGACTTTATACAACGTTTGCGAATTTCCAACGATGGAAACTTGTTTCTGAGAATATGAATAACTTATACTTCATAAATAATAATTTTATACATTTTTAATTATAAGTTTTTTTTTTATTATTAAAGCATTAAAGATTGATTTAGAACATAAGTTGAACAAAAACACTGGCAATATGCCAGAGACGCATCTTGATCGATTTCCGATACTTTATATAAAATGAATTGTGACCGGTGAATATGTTGAAACTAATATACTTGTAGTTATACTGATAGTGCACCATATACATGTACAGAAAGCACAACAATACAATAATAAATCTCTTTAAAACAAAATTTGAAAATAGACTCTTAGAAGTTTCACGTAAAACATTTAATAAAGCAGCATTTCAACATATGTAAGAAGCCAAAGTGTGTAAAACCCAATATAATCTGAAATATAAAAATTAATAGTAAATCTGGTCAAGTTAAAATCAATGTAATAGCTAAATGACCTTCCAGTTGAGACCATATGATAAAATGAAGCCAAGAAACTCACAATGTGTTATGGATATCCCATAAAACGATTTTCCATTGTGTGATAATATTGAAAACAGATATAGAAACAAATACTCAAGAATGTTCAGGGCTGTAAGGTTCACTTAAAATTAAATTGGCTACTATGATATGGTTGATTGGTTTACCGATAGAGACACTGTTAAACCATATTACTTATTATATTATGTCCTGTCAATAACATATACTTATGCCCTGTCTAAACTGCTTAAAATCATTAATTATGTAAATTAGTTTTTATTTACCACAAAGAAATTAACTTGTATCAATTTTATGAAAATGACGTAATCAAAATAGAAAATATAATTTCAGCATCTTAACGAGCAAGAGCCTGAATACAAAATCTTTTAATTTTTTTGAGATACCGCTGGCTTTTAAAATCTTATTTTCTTTGCTAAATTCTGTAAAAATAAGTCAAAATTGAGATGGAGAGCATTAAGAATACAAATAACCATCTCCATAAAATTTATTGTCATTTATTTGCAGAATTCTTTGAGACGAAGACAAAATTTTGCTATACTTGCCAGAAGAAAGATCACTGATGCTGAACTAAACATCCATTTGGTCCATCCATCAAAGGAAGACTTAACTAAAAACCAAAATTTTATTTGGCATTTTTCTAAATACAAGACTCATGAATAAATCACTTGGAATAGATGCAGAAGAATAGAAAACTTGTACATTTATGCCATCAAGAAAAGAATGGACACTTTCATTTCAGGAAAAGATTCATACTTAGATATTTATGCAAGTCAAAATTGCCAAGACAAGAACTGACCATCACCCAAATATTTATTAGCATTTTACCAAATACAAGACTCAAGAATATATGGATTTATGCAGAACACTTGTACATTAAGAAAAGATAGAAAATTGCATATTTATTCAAGTGAAAAAAATCAAGAAAATAATGGGCACTTGTTCATCGAGAAAAGAACTGCCTATCATCTAAAAATTTATTTGAAGATATTTTGCCAAATACAAGACTCAAGAATAAATGGATTTATGCAAATGGATGGACAACATTTATGCAAGTCGAAGACATCAAGAAAAGTATGGGCACTTGCACATCAAGAAAAGATGGACACTTGCACATTTATGCAAGTGGAGAAAGATTCGTCTTCTTGTTGCTCACCTATGCTAATTTAAAGTTGAGTTAATTAGAGTCAATTTTATTAGAAACGATCCATGGTACATCAGCAAACATAAATTTGACAAAAAAGCACAATTATGTCTTGTTCTCATAGAATTCTTTAAAATAGTAATTTTACTTTTGCTAATGATGGTTAATTTATTTCTTAATTCCTGCCACTATGAATGGGATGTTGGAGTCGATATGGACTATCAAAAGTAATAGAATATCATCTGATATATGAATCTATGTTAACTTTTTTTAAAGTTTGGCTCAATTTTGACATCAAGGAAATAACTGACCAAAACACAAGCATAAATGGATATATGCGATTTATAGTTTTAAATGCAATATTATTCGTTGTTCATGGTTTTGTTTTGCTTAGTATAACTTAAGCCTTACACCTTTTAAAAATGTACTAACTACTTAAATTATTTTGCTGAAAATACATTTTTAAAATTCCAAAAAAATCAATTATATTATGCATTTAATAAACTTGCAAAAACCCTTTTTGCAAATTTGTTTAATCATCTTGAAAAATACGTAATTTCTGGCTAAAGCCTTCCCCAGAACCCTCATTCTGGTGCATCGACCTTAACAAATAGCTAGAAGTTCCCTCTGTCTATCCCGTCTGCGTCGCGGGTACTATCTCGCATTGTTAATTCAGACGTTTCCTTTAATTAAGGACATATCAATTAGACAGACAGGCGGACAGGCAGCGGTTGCGAACCTTTCATCGTCGCGTCGGAATAACAGACCGCAAGAGGCGAGGATAACTACTAGCTGTCAGCGAGGCGGTATATATCGCCGTCAAGGTTGGCATCGTGCATGCGCGCGAATAGACGAAATATGCGCTCGAAAGTGGAAATAACACCAGAGATAAGTGATGGTTTTGGTTATTGCACTTGAAAGTCAGGAGGAAATGAAATATATTGCGAATAATATATTATTTTCAGGTATAAGTGACTTGGTCTTTGCATAGGTAACAGGAGAACACATAAAAAATTAATGGTTACAAATTGTACTGAAATTTAGGATATATAATATTGATCAAAGTCTAATGGAATTGAGAAGGCATAGAGAAGACAAATTACCATCGCCAGAAAATTTATTGTCATTTATTTGCAGAATTCTATGAGATAATGTCAAACTTGTACTTATTTCCCAAAAGAAAGATTGCTGATGCTTCATAATTTGTTTCTATTAAAATTGTTCCTAACAAACTCAACATCTGATGGTTTTGATTATTGTACTTGAAAGTCAGGAGGTAATGAAATATATTGCATATAATATATTGTTTTAAGGTATAGGTGACTTGGTTTTTGCTTAGGTAGTATGAGAACACACAAAAAAGATATGGTTGAAATTTGTACTTAAATTCAGGATATATATTCAATAATAAAGAAGGCTTATTCATTATTTATACTTGTTTATCTATGAAGGCGTAAATAAATTAATTAACTGTCTCCAAAAATTGATTCTCATTTCGCTGTATAAGGTAATTTGGAAGATGGTATTTTTAAAAGAAAATAAGAAAGTAGAAAGGTTGAGGTTGAAAAATGTGTAGCAAAACTAAATACTCCAAGAATAAGTAAACCTATAGATATTATATCAAGAGGTAAGCATTTTGAACACCTTGCGAAAGATATTTTTAATAATATAATAACAAAACTAAAACTTTGGGCAAATACATTGTTTCCAAAATATCAGTTTGATGATTGCTTGGAATAATTTGTGCGATTGGGTAAGCAAAAAATTACTATTTGTTACATGTATATAAACCGCCTTAAAACATTGCAACCAGAAGCAGTTCAAACAAAAAATTGCAAATTATGCTTGATGAACAAAGTGATGTATTGGCGTCTTTTCCAAATGAAATGGATGAATTTTCAAGCTATCAAATAACATTAGCCAAAACCAGAGATATTTTTAATTAAGAAGTTGCATTTGATTCATTATTCTGTCCTACTTTGGAAAATTGTCTAAATCTACTTTCACAACAAATCATACAGGGTACAAATGTTCCAACAGATAAAAATCTCGTTTTTGAAATTTGCAGCTCAGCAGATATTAAAGTAGACAAAAAAGCCGAAAAATGTTGATTCAAAAGTCCAAAGCAAATAATATTTGTAATTTAGTAACTTTTATATTAGTTATGTAATATGTTTTACAGTTAGAAAATTTAATAATATTTCTTTGGAAAAATATATGGTAATTGGTATTCGGTTTTATGTACAATGACGTTTAATTCAAGTAGCACTTTTTTGTTGATTTGTTTGTATTTTTTCTAACAATAAACCTTACACTTTACTATCATTTAAGATTTACTTTTTTACTTGCATTGCTTTTATGGTTGATTTAATGATTATATAATTTTATCATTATATAAAGTTCCACAATTTTTTTCATTAGTTTCAAAACTTTGAATAAATTTTACCCTGTGCAAGATACGTGATTTCTTTTTACAGTCCTTTTCAAAAAGTCTTTTCGAAGTACATTGATCTTATGCAATAAAATTACGATTCCAAAGTAGTGTTATCAATCAAGAAGTACAATAAATAGTTGCATATGTGCTCAATTTTTCATGATACATTACAAATCACAATTCATGAAAATTATTTCAAAATTAAAACTATACAAGAGACAATAAATAAAACAATAAGATATAAAGATAACTTAGATAACTTAATCCAGTAATAAATGGTACTACAAATTTTAAACCAGAATGGCTAATTAACATAAAACTTTTCCTCCAACAAGATAAATCCAAAGTAGTAAATTAATTACAATAAAAGTTCTAGATAATTCATCTTCTTTTTTCAACACATGCATATATAAAAAACATGCATATATTAACGCACATATAAAAGTATTAAAATGGGTATACTGATAATTTAATCTGGGCATAACCTTCTCCTTACTATTCGCCATTTCATATAGTATTTTGAGTAATAAATTGTTCAAAATGTACATTGAAATTGATCAATAATTGCAAATGTTTGTTCAATCAACAAATTTTCAATCAATAAAACAATGCTTGTAAATGTATAGCTATTAGACGTACTCTTATAATGGCATTAACAATTATAAATTCTATTAATGACCAGGTACTTAAATAATTTATTACAGTAATTGAATTAAAAGTGCTTAATTCCGTTATAATAATTTTGTGATCTCAACCACGTAGCAATTAATAATTAATTACTATACAATTAGATTAAAATCAACTTAAAAATTTACAATGCATAAACGAGAAAAGCATATAAAAATAAACAATTTACAGCCGACTAGCGTTTATGGCTCGCATTTAAATAGTTTAATAACACCGACTTGCAGGATGTGCGATACATAAAACGATCGTTAAAAGTATATATAAAATGTTTCACATAATAATTACCCAGAGATTCTAATCAATTTCTGAAACGATCGTTAACCCAAACGAAGGGACTTGGAAAAATCGTTTAATGATACTCGAAATTTATAAATTAACCAAAATATGAATTAACCTTAAATCAACGTTTATATGAAAGAAACAATTAGGCATATAAATTTGAAGTCAAAGGCGCCAATAAATCTATTTTGTTGAAAATAGCAATTGAATTTTACATCAGTAAATATCTTAAATTGATTTTGTGTGTGGGTGCTTTAAGGAAAGTGAATTATAGTTTTTTAGTTAACAAAAGTGTTAAATAATTATTTTTTTATTATTTTTACACATATAGAATATAGATTAAATTTGAACAGACGAGTTTTTCTAAGACAATTATCACGTACGTAATATTCATAATGCCACAATAAAGTATAAAAAAATAGCAAATTAAATACATCTAATAATCTCAAAACTATAAAAATCACCAGCCAAATATACAAAATAATTACGATAATTCAGCAGTATAATTAAATATATAGAAACTCATTACAATAATAATTTAAATTTCCTAAAGGGCGAAGTTTGTATATTTATATACAGATTATGTGAATTTGAAGAGAGAGAAATGTTTTTAAATTATATTTGGAAACGAGGAGTATTTCTGAAACGCTTTTTTATAGTACACAATAAATCAGTTTTTTTTTTAATAATTATATATATTTATATATATATATAAATATTTTTATAAATATATATATATATATATATATATATATAGACATATATAATATTTATAATTAGTAAATATACTAGATAAATATTTCATTAAAATAAATATTTGCATAATAGTTAAAAAACGAAATTTATACCTTCAAAATAGGTAATGTTTGAGTAATTAAATTAAATTAAGTAAATATTTGCACTTTACTAAATAAACAAAATGTGTACAAATGAAAATAACTAATGTTTACATATATGTAATTTTGCAATTTGCAAAATTTAATGTTCAACAATGTATTAAAAATTGGCAGTGAAATTAGGAAATATTTCATTATAGAGGCTTCTTAAAACTTGAGCAAATGAATTTATAGTAGCGCTAATAAATCCAAGTTCGTAAGCTTAAAAAATATTTTATTATATAAAACAAAATTGATTTATATGAAAAATATAAAAGTTATTGAGTTTCAGGACATTTATAGAATTCCCAACAGATTTAAATTAGTTTTACTGTATTGTTTATGGGTCAATTCTGCCATCAAATGGACCAATGCTATTACGCTGCGTTTTTCATATAAAATTGTACTAAAAGTTGTGAAAATGGAATGTATTCGCTATGCGGTCAGGTGTTTTATACCTAAGATCTAGTTTTTTGCATTTATCATTACGACACATCAAAAAGATGCACTTGTGATAAATGCACTTCGTGATCTTTTTTTCATGTTTGTGCGTTTTCTGGGTTAGGTTGTATGCTTGAAACGCTTGATAGCAACAGCAACTACATAGAATTTTAACAGTTATTAGTACCATTTTATATAAAAACCGCAGAGTAACGTAGCCTTAATATAACATTGGTATATGTTATGCCAGATTTAGTCCATTAGCATGAATAGATATGCACTAATTAAGCGGGTTGAAGATCGAAGTTAAAACTTTAATATTGTTCAAACAATTTTAGTTAATACTATTAATTTTGATTTAGCCAAAGCTAATAAAAGTCATAAATCATAATAAATAAAAATAAATAGGAGCAAACAATTCTCTGAGAAAATAAAGTTATGGTAATGAATTGGTAGTAAAAAAAATGTTAAAAATATGTCTTTGCTATGCAATTAGGCGTTCCACACATACCTACAAATCGCACAAACGTCAAATAACAATTTTATCATTATTACATTTTTCTAATGTGCCCTTGATAACACATACGTGAAGTAAGGCTATATGTGTAAATCGTCAGATCGCATTTTGACAGTTTGTACTACCAATTAATACGAAGATAGGTCCTTGATATGGCGTTGCCATAATATTTAGATTTTATGGGCAAATTTGATCCTTAGTTGCAAACGCATGATAGATATGTGGAAATGATTTAATTTATAGTAAATAATTTCCAACTACATAAAAATGTGTTACAAAATATGTTATTTACAAAAATGTAAATTAAGATATCTCATTCTCATTTTTCTGGTTCTAGTTTGATCCGACATATGTCTTTCTCTTACGTATAAATATATTGTTTGGATTTTATTTAATTCATTTATTTTTAATTATTTTATTTTTTTTGTCTATCAAAACTTTATTATACAAAATTGTTGAAGTTTATGAAAAACAAAAAATTAAACCTAAATACAAAAATATAAATGTAAATAAGAGACAGAATATTAACAAAATAAAATTACAAAATATTGAAATAATAATCTTATAACATGAACTAAGGCTGGAACTGAGCATTGGCTACTCTATCGAGTGATGAATGCTTCTATGATGGCACTTTATTTAATAAAATCATTTACTAAGCCATCGTATAACATTTAAACCTCAATCAAAAACAATTTCTAGTCGTGATTCTAAATAAACATTCAATCAAATTCGGCTCCGATAATATTTATTTTTGCGGTTTTCATCGTTTCGCCGTACACAATTTGAGAACGTTTAGCTCGCCGGCGTAGCGTACAATATAACGATCTAACAGCCCCCGGGGCGGCAGCCCATTATGACTTTTATTGCTATTAATAACACGGTCGCTTATCGCTCGCCAGCCGAAACTAATAATTTAAAACCTGACTCAAACGAACGTAAGGAAGAAATTGCCAACTACGGGGTAAGCACGCAGCACAGAGAGGAAACTTAAAACTGGAAAAAGATAAATAAAATTTCCAAATTCAATCCAAAAATCGTAATTCCTAAAATACAATATTATGCTGTATATCGTAGTGCGGTGATTAATTAAAACTTTTTAATATTATGCAGTGTTGATATTCATTTCCATATAAAAATTGTCTAATTAACCCTTTCGCTACGAGAGATTTTTCCGCAGAAGTGCCACTGCCGCACAGACTGACAACATATTTTATTATTTCTCATCATTTTTACTAAAAATGTGTTAAAAACCTAAAAATTGCTATTCTAATAAATTACAAATTACAACACAAAATAGAATTACCAATAGTTAGCTTATAGTAATAAATCCTAAAGCAAGGGCTATCAGAGAACTTGTCGTTTATGGATGACACTCGTAGCAAAAGAGTTAATATTCATATTTGGTTTTAAATTAAAAATTGTATTATTTATTAATAATTGATGACACTAGTAGCAAAAGAGTGTACTATTCATATTTGGTTTTAAATTAAAAAATGTATTACTCATAAATAATTATAATTTTTGGTAAATGTACTTGTTTTTTTATATTTACCAAAAATCTATATTAATCTTATTATTTTGCTAAAATAGGTTGCTCAAAATAATTTTGCTCAAAAAATGCGTGCATAACAGTTAGTTAAACGAGTATTGCGAAAGTTTGAACTATTTCTATACTCGTCGAAATGTTTTTGAAACCGACATAAAAAAAAATTAATACCTTCAAGTGCATTCATACACTAAATAATTTGTGAAAATAATCATTAGATTATGTGACCAAAGTATATGTTACTAAAGTGTTATGTATGAAGTGTACGTATATTCTTTTATATTATATGGTAGATTTTTAAGTTATAAATTTATCAGTGTTTTATTATATACTTACTATACATAGCCGTTTGGCGTACAAATATATAAATGAATAAATAAATAATTAATTAAAAATTTAAGGCTGTTATATTGATAATTCTGAATGTATTAATACGAAAATGAAAATAATTATTATTTGCCTTCTAGTTATTTTTGAAACAAGTCATTGAATAATTGTAACCTAGCACTAATTTGTAATTGAAATATGTATTTCCGAAATAATTTATTATATTAGAAACTCTTTCATACGTTATTATTTATATTCTGTCAGCGTTTATGATCATTTTATTGAAATTTCTTAAAGCAGTTTTAAAATATTGAAATATTTAATAGAAACATTATTTTCATATTTAATAATAGAAGAAATGCCATATTTATTTGTTAATCGGCATGATATCTAACAAATATTTTTAAATTTCTTAAATAATTCTTTCATTAATTCGAATAACTTTAATTTGTTCAACTGCTAAATAAACAATAAACTTTTTCCAGAACCTAAGAAATTCCGAATGCCGCTTTATTATATTTGTATTCAACTTTTCAATTTTGAATAACAAAAATTATTTGTAATTTCTCTGTATTTCTTTGCCCATTGAAAATAATATGTTTTTTTCTGTATTTAAAATTTCAAGAGCAATCAGAACTACTTTACACCTTATAGGGTCCTATAACCTTTTTAATGTTGCATTAGAGGCAACCCATCGGTTATCTATTTTCTAATTTCGTCTAATTGCTAGCATACGATTTATTGTTGCATCTGTACTAACGAAAGGCGATTTTCACTTAAAGTAATATTAAGAGATATAACCTCAAGTAAAAATTTGACATCAAAGCTGCCTAATGTCGGGCTTTAGCGGTAGCGGGAATCGAACCAGCGAACCCGGGACTAGTTTTGGGGCTAGCCCACGTTCGAATCGATTTCGCCTCCACTGGGCCCATTGAAAGTAATAAATGTATTTAAATATTACTGTCTTGAAAACAAAATAATATTTTTGAGTAATAAATAATTAAAAAATAAACATTTCATATGCATTAAGTAAATAACAACAGGAGTAAATACGCACCTGTATTGTGCAAAGCTCGTTGCGCTGCGAAGATAGCGATCAGTTATACCGACAAGCCGCCGGTAGCCATAAACACATCACTCGGCATCTTTCTCCTTCTTCTCTGGCTTCTCTTTTCAATTGCAACATTTTTTCTTAATCTGAAAAAAAAATAATAATATTAGTTATAAATAGTAAATAAAATAAAAATCTGACTATAACAGAATTTCAACAAAATGAAATACATTTAGAGCAAGGATTATTTATTACCTGATAATAATGCTGATTCAGTTATTCAACACAATAGATTCCACAATTAATGCTAAATAATATTTTGGCAAATTTTGGCACAATTAATGCTAAATAATATTTTGGTAGATGTGAAGGGAAACAGTTATTCCGACCAACCAATGCCATCTGTAAAAACAAGCGTGAGGCTTCTGTATGAGAACCGCACCAAATGCTTCAGAACTGTGGTGGAATATGTACAGATCGCACTACGTTTAATCAATTTTTACATCGTTTATTATTCACTATTATAATAAACGAATTAATGTTTCATGTATGTAATGTATTTGTATTTATATTTGTATTAAGGTTATTTAATAAAAATCAAACACAAACAGTACAACTTCACGAAACCTTAAATTGTACGCTATATAGGGTATAGAACATTTTTTATCGGAGAAATATACGTTTTAAACGCTAAAGCTAGTATTGCTATAAAGTTTGAAAATTATATTACTGTATTTACAACAAAATAAATTGTTTATAGTAGCTGATTGATATTCATTGAAAAAAATATTGTTATATACAATTTTTCGCAAAGATTTTTAATGTAATGAAAAAGATAATGGTCATTCTCTGGGTTGCCTTCCAAAAACACTATGTTCTGAAATTACATCGCAACTGTTCGCATAGAACACATTACATAATATAAAACAAACATCAAGTAACTGTCTATAATATTCACATTCGATATATTCTTTCGAATAAACTTAGCTTAAACCCAGCTGATAAAAAAAAATGAGGCGCTGTTTTACATCTGACAGCAATTGGCATTTTTTTGCGCTACACAATTTGCACAAAATATTATTATCATATTATTTGCAATTAGTATTTTGTAAATAAATATTATTTATTTCAAAATGTTCTTTCATAATTTGTATACGTATTATTTTGCAAAATTCACCAAATTATTTTTTATAACCAATAAAGTATTAAATTACAACAGATCTAAAATAAATTTTGTTGACTCGACTTTGTATTCTCGAGTTATGTTTTGTAAGCGTAATATTCAAAAAATAAAAATTGATATATTAATTTTTTAATGCACATCATGAAATCTATTGTATTCCTTTTCTTATTTATATCGATGGTTTGTTTTGACTATGGATCGAGTCAAAGAAGATTTTACGGTCCAATGACTATATCTAAACGTGAAATGGATGAAAAAAAAAGGAAATTGGCAGAATTTAAGGTTCTCATGGATGAAGCTAAAGGGCAAGGTAGCAATAGATACTGCATTTTACCTGAAATATGATTGAATAAAATTAATTTTACAGGGGATCAACTCATTATGCCTTATTTACTAAAAGTTGCTAAAGAAAAAAAAACGAAGAATTTTGGATGCGAATACCTCAACTCATTCTCAAGGAATTATCAACTTCAAGTATGCCAGTGGGATTGCAGAACTCTAAAATTTGAACAAGGAATATGTCGTAATGGCAAAGATGTTTGCAGTTGCTTTCCAGGGCAGAGGGTTTGGATAAAGATATAAAATATGGATGAAAATGAGTGAATTTATACATCCTTGTTATTAAGAATAAATAAGATTTTCTTATTTCATAGAAGTATACTTTTGCGTAAATGTCTCCAAAGTTATAACGCTTTTATTATGTATATAAATCATGGATCCAAATTATTTTATAATATAGTTTTAAAAAATTCTGTAATTAATATTGTAATGATAAATTTATCTAATTCACATTATAATTCAAGAAAACTTGGGAATAAAAATATTTAAAAATATTGGAAACTACATAATTAGTTATAAAAATAAAAAAGTGCAAAATGAAAAATTTGATTGACCTAATATAGGTTCTATAATTTTATATCCGACAAATGTTTTATTATGGGGCAGTTTCTCAAACACTCAGGATCTTAGGTTTATAAATATGTTAACAAATTTCACAGCAATTTTTTTCCAATTTGTTGTAAAACTGAAGGTGTGATAACAGAATAATATTTAATATCTGTGGTTCATTCATATATCTTACAACGATTTAACATGGGTTTTCTACTTTCGTTGGTGAAGTCTTCCACTATGCGGTTGTCGTCGTCTTCTTGAGGTCGACCGCCTCGTACATGAAAATCTGGAAAAGGTAATATTTATAAATTAAACAAATGCAATAAATTTATGGTAACTGACAGCGATGTATGCGAATGTATGTTAATTGACAGCGATAATATACGAGCGATAATATTGATTAGTTTTTGGTATAGATTCGCTGGCATATTTTTTTGTAATTAATTGTTGAAAAATATTTTTTGAACAATTTAAAATTAACATTGCGATAAAGTTTATGCACTAATTATTCTCTATTTTTATTTACAACTGTCCAGTTAAAGACATTTAACAAATTTGTGGAATTTACAATAGTCGGCCATAAAAGGGACATTGTATACTAAAGGGGCATGTTGGAAAAACAACGAAAATGGGTTCAATTATTTTTACAACGAATTTAAAATCATAGAAGACTTTTTTGTAAATATACGAGTTTTACGAAATTATAACTATTTTTTACAATTCAAATAATAAGCCACAATAAAACATTCGATATACATTATTCCAAATACACAATACCATACTGATGATGAAAATGAAGTTATACCACACTATGTTTTCGTTGACAATGTTCATTCGGTTAATTTTTTAGTTGACAATTTTTATCTTTTATTAATCGTGAAACAACAATTTGCCAAAAAATATTTGAAGTAGTTGTAATTTTTTTGAGTTATAGAAGTATACTTACGCTTCAATGTCTTTATTTTTATTTTGTTTTATCCTAGTAGATATGCTGTCGAGATTACTAATTTATAATCAATATTAATTTCCTTGGTTTATATTCTTAGCAGTCTCTGCTTATTATTTTTGTATTAATATATCGCAAAATAAAAATGAAATATAACTTTTGAAATAAACAGTTATTTTAATTAAATATCTAAATATCTATTTCGGTTGATTAAGTCAATTATTACATCGGGAAGTTTTTGCAACTTGCCTTTAGGCAAAATGCCACTTTCAACTAGTCTAACAGTTCATAGAAAATAGTCTTCAAGCAACAATCTACGCAGGATAAAAACATTCAATTTATGTTTATAATTTCAAATACATATAGCCTTCAAATTAATACTAAAAATGAAGTAGTTGTATGACACTATGATTTTCCTCATTATATTGGTTCCAATTGAATGCCAATTTTTTGCAATTTTTTAATTCAGCAATACATGTTGCACAGAATATTTATTTAGTAAATATTACTTTCTTGTTATATGTAAATATTATGTTGCAATACCCAAATTAGATTTATTTCTGATGTAATTTCTCAATTAAAAAAAAAAATCGCAATATTGACAAACTTTAAAACAATGTTTTAAAATAAATAATTATTGTATTACAAGAACAAAATATAAATTTCGTAGTGTCTTCAGTTCTAATCAGTTTGTGCGACGCTCAGTGAATAGAAATTATCGTAATATTCTTTTATTTTCATCATGAACTCAATAGTATTTGTTTCTCTAATTTTATCGATGATTTGCTTTCACTATGGATCAAGTGTAAGAAGATTTGGGGGTCCAATGACATTACCTAAAAGTGTATTGAATGAACAAAAAAGGCAATTGGAGGAATTTAAGGAACTCGTGGAAGAGGCAAAAAAGAAAGCTAGTAAGATATCAAGTATTTTAAATGTATATTTTTTTAAATGTTTATATATAAATTAAAATTAATTTTTTGTATATATTGTAATTTATAATATTTTGTAAATATTGTAGAAGATGAACTCATAATGCCTTATTTGAAAAAAATTGCTGAGGAGAAGGGATCCCAAAATTTTGGATGTAATTATCTCAACTCTTTCTTGGACTTATCAACAGCCAATGGGACTGCAGAACTCTAAAATATGAACAAGGAATATGCCGCGATGGCAACGAGTTTTGCAGTTGTTTCCATGGTAAAAAGTTCGGATAATGATATCAAATATGAATAAAAATGAGTGAGCTGATACTAAACGGTATTAAAAATAAGTGGTATATAATAGAGTTGAAATTTTGTTGAAAGTTATAGGATTACACTTTCGCTTAAATGTTCATATTTTTATAACGTTTTACTCCTAGTTGATACATTGTTGGGTATATGTACTAATCTACAATCTATATTATTTTCTCTGTATATATTAATAGCAGTCTCTGGTTATTATTTTTGTAGTAATATCGCAGAATAATGTTGAATAAAAAGATTATAACGTTTTTATTTAAGTTTGACTCATTTTTGTACTTTATTTTAGTATTGTAAAATAAAAAATAAGAATAATTGATCTGCCCGACGGCAGGTTTATGGTGTAAGACCATCAAATATAGATTCCCCTGTCATTATTATTATTATTATCACCTTAGTTATTATTCATATTTTCAAATGTTTGCTTTAATGCTACCTTTGCATTAATTGCCTTTAATTTCCACCTTTCTTGCAAGTAGTCAATCATCTGCATTCTTCTTCTTCCTATATCATTCAGTTTTTCTATTTCTCCTTTGACAACGTCGTGCCCCAGACACTTTATTTGCTGTCCAATCTAGTTTCCTTTTCTCTTTATGATCGTGCTCAGTAGAGTCCTTTCCATTGCTACTCTCTTCTAAGTACAATATAAAATCAATATCAACATCAGTATCAATACATTATAAATTATATATCCACTTTTATATTAAGTTTTATTTAAGCGATTTGTTATTATATACAGAATCTAATCAAAATTATATTATACATTTCTTAACATTCTAAAAATTTATTTTGTACATTCTTAAAAATTAACATATTATTTACATGATCTCTTATTTACAGATTTAATACAAATTACAAATTTAAATAAACAACGTTAAAATGTATATACATTTAAAACCCTCACGCAAAAATTCCAATAAATATTAATTATTATGACCAGTACTAAATATATACAAAATATTGTATAAAATATTTATATTATATATTAAGATAAATAATATTAGTTTAAATAGATACATCATGTTAATTAATAGCATTATAAGCATAATAAGTATATAGCAAATTTTAAATTCATAATTTGAATAATAAGCAACCACAATATGAAAAAAACCGTTGAAAAATTATTTGAATTTAATATAATGATAAAATTGATCAAAATACTAATCAATCGACACTTTTTCGCTTTTATCAAAATAAAGATAATTTTAAAATAACGTAAGAATTTTGAGGTCGCCTAAATATTCTTCATTTTATAATTAACGATTTGTTATTTTACATTATAAATATTGTCATAACATTAACATATTGTATGCGAAAAATATTAAGGAGTCATAATGAAAAAATCATGGGAATTCATAACTTATTCAAATACACAAATTAAAAATTTACATTTAATTTACATTTTAAATCCTTTGCGTGATTTGAAAAAAATTGCATTCGCTTTAGACATAATCTAATACACTTGTTTTCCTAGTTTTATTGCATTTTTACCAAACTTGTCAAGTTTGATACAAAAAGTTTTGAAATCATTTTAGGCTCTCCGCATATAAATAACTTTGAAGCTCGTCCATATTTAAATAATCTTTTCAAATTATTAATACCCAAAAAATTTAATTTAAAAAAAATTATTGGATCGAATAGAAAACAGAAAATAGTTTTAACAAAAATCTGTACTCTCTACTATAACGAATAATTTAGCCTTTTCATCGATTAATATTTAAATAAATAATGCTTTCAAAATATTAGAAGCTATAAAAGAGTTAATGTAATCAGAACCCAAAAATATGATTTTTCACACAATATCGAATTTTATAAATGTATAGTCAACGTATACATTATTATAAGTCATTTTTCCATACACTCACCTAATCAGTTTTATAAATATGTTAACAAGTTACTCAGCACACATATGCCATTTTGATGTAAAACTGCAATGTACAATAATATAATAATATTTAATATTTGGGGTACATTTATATTACAACGATTTAACGTGGGTTTTCTGCTTTCGCTGGAAATGTCTTCAGCTATATGGTTGTCGTCGTCTTCTTGAGGTCTGCCTCGAAGACGAAGATCTAGAAGAATTAATGGAACTTCATGGTTAAAGTAAAATGATAAAAGTTTGAACAAAGCTAAATTGAAAAATTCTAATTTTTATGTTATAGTTTTCTTAAATGTCATAGATATATGTACTTACAAACAAGCAATAAATAATTATCAAAATAATTATTCTCTATCTTCTGTATAAAGTATTCCAAAATTCAAAACATTTTGTAAAAAAAAACTGAGTAACATTATATAATTTAAATTACACGACGTATTAAATACATTATGCAATTTTAAAAAAATGATATAAAAACTCGCTTTCCAGAGCGTAGGATTCGTCAAATGAAAATATTCCACAGGTCCAAAAGTTACAGTGACATTCAATTCAAACATTTCCTTGGTTTTGAGATATGCCCACGCTCAATTCTTCATTAAAGAAAAATATTTTTTCAACCACAATTGTCATACAAATCAAAGCGCACGAACGTAGGAATTTTTATATATATTTTTTTTACAACATAATTCTTTCTTTGTCTTTCTGATCCCACGTAATAAATAGATTCTCCGTTAATTTTAATTATGTTTTCTTTAATTTTTGTTAAATATACAACAATGATCTGATTGTTGGTAACGTTAGTTACCAATCTGATTGTTGGTAATGTTAGTTGGTAATATACACCAAAGATCTGATATTTTGTTATGTTAACATTAGCGTGATCTTTAATATGGTCTGAGTCTCACAAATGCTTTCAATTTGTTAAATAAAATTTTCAAAAAATTTTAACGCTTAATATAAACTTTAAGATAGTTTGCACTTCAAACAGAGTTTCTTATGGTAATAAAATGGGTAAAATTCTAATTGTTTTTCAGACTCTAGGTTATAAAACTTAGGGACAAATGAATAAAAATTTTGAAAACAACTTCATTTTGATCACAAATTAAAAAAATTCAACTTTTCATAGCCATATAATATTTTAAAGTGTTCAGTTTGTCTATAAACTTTATTATTGTGCTAAGTTTCATCAAATACTCATGTGAATAAACTGAAGATTCTCCTTGTGAGCTTCATTATAGATTTATTATATCATTCAATGAACTAAGAAGATTTGACAAAACTGATAAAAAATCTAGCAAGAATACAATTGAAAATTTCTTTATAATTATTATGAGTTTTTCCAATATTATTATTCGGTTGATAAAAAATTCTAGAAAATTATGTTCAATATTTTTTGGTATCATTGACCTATTGTTGTTAATTTTGAGCATAAGATTAATGGCACATACTTCAAGAATACGATTAATAATTTTCTTCAAATTATTTCTATTATTTTTTTTAAAATTATTTTAATAGGTACAGACGTTGGGTAGAGTGGGACCTAAAGGTACGCGGATAAAAAAGGTCCACCACCGATATCTCAAAAATAAGTGAAATTAGAAATATTTTAACGACAATATTTGAAAGTAGAGGTGAAAAAATGAATAACCAGCCATCGCCTTGATTTTTACAACGATTTTTCTTGCGAGATAAACGACTATGTTTAAAAATTCATAACAAAAGCATTTTCTTTCTTTGTTAGTTTTTTTGGTTGTGAGCACAGTTGTTACGTGATCTTAATATAATTTTTAAGTATAGGTACGATTACTAAATAAAAATAAAGAAATAATTTAGGTAAAAAATGCAACTTTACAAGAGATAAATTAAATAAATAGTTATTTCAACTCTGTTTATAAATATTTCTGACAAAATACCAGATCAAGGTTATATACAGTGTTATCTCCGTAAAAAATGTATTCATCGGATTAATATTCTGCATTGATTAAATAATGTAGCTATTATTTCGTAAAATTTCTTTAAAATTGATAAGTAGTGACAACGGTTTTCACTTGGAAATATAGATATCAATTTTTTTCTAAGTGAAAACAACCTTGATACGGCATTACTGCACCAAGAAAAAGTCATCACTATTACAATAATTGTAATAATAAAATTCATCACATAGAGATGAAACAACTGTTTGGGTTGCCATCTATAATAAAAAACAAACGTAATTTGTAAGAAACTAATCACAACAGTTTATAGGACCCATAAGTTCTGATTGCTGTTCAAATAACATAAAATAAAAAAAAATTGATAAGACATTGGTCTTGTTTGCCCCCTGGCCGTCCCATTTTACCCCGCCCGTAAAGTGAAGAGGACCAGGTGGCAAATTTAGGTGAAGGTAAAAAACAGCAAAAATACATATTTCTATAATGATGAATTTGATGGGAGTTTTACTGAACATAGTCAGATAGTTTGTTTAATATGTGTTATTTATTGTGATATTATTGGTTTGGTTTTCACAAAGTCGAATTGGACCTTTGTGTCCCGCTATATTATACCCTATATTAATACGTTCAATTCATTATTGTTATATATTCGTTATTGTTTTATATTGTTAGTTTTGTCGTACTAATTCATCACTATTTTCTAATTGTGATGCGCAGTTGTAATATTTACCGCGTTCCCGAGGTAGCGGCAACGCAGTGTGCTCCGGAAGTTCGTTCTCTGGCTCGTGAATGACATCCGGAAAGTCTGGGAAATCTGGTCTAGAGATCCTCTCAATTATCTCGCCTGGAATATGCAAAATGCTTTGAATTTATTAACTCAATTTAAAGCCATACATTACGAAACTACGAGAGTAATTCGTTAATGAGATATGTAAGAAATTAATGTCACTAAAATCAATGTGACTAAGTAAAGTTCTAGTATTTTAATCAAATAACAATTCGTGATTAACTGAGTAACTTGCAGAAGAAGAAGAGTTTTCTGTTCTTCTCTTCAACACTGATTACTTCTTGTTTTTTCTTTTTCCGAAATTTCCAGTTATGCTGAATCAAATTAAAAAAATAATATGTATGTGTATAAGTCGTTGTCTTGTAAGTGAGCCAAAACTTGATTGGTTCTCAAAAATGGCAAAAAATTGTAGAAACCTAATATGAGCATGGTAAAAGCTGTATTGATATTAATAATATTTATTATAAATTCCAGAATATTTCTTTCCAAATATACAAAATTTGATGTTATTTACCTCGATCATGCGTAGGCCAGACTTGAGTGGTTGTTGCCATCGTCGTGGTCGTCGTCGTTGTGGTTGTGGTAGTTGTTGGTTTTGGAATATCTGTAATTATAAAGTATATTACAACATTGTTCGAAAAAATTTCTAATAACATTCGAATATTAAAAAACATGTTAAATATAAATGAACATGTTGACATTACATTTTACCATGTAAATAAACTTAAAAATTGAGTAATTGGTCAAAGTTACAATCAATTCTTTTTTAGCATTGAACAAGCAATTGCCACAAAATTCCAAACTTTTGAAAAAAACTTTTTTTTAATTTTCAAGCTTGCAAAAATTTTAAAATATGGTACGAGAAGTTCTAGTAATTATTATAGAGCATCAATATTTTTTTCGTTCTTTATTCTTTGTTAAAGCACAATTTCTCAAGTCTATATTCATTAATTCGAGTTAATCAACTTATTTTTATAAGCAAGTACTAGACAAGGATTCGATTCGAGTACCCCTCTATATGCAAATCAAGCGCAGGTTTTATTTACTATCAATATAAAATGATTAAAATTAGCGGCGATTTTATATTATGTATGCTGACATTCTAAATATTTAACTTAATTCCCTCATATATTAATATAATGCACCATGCATAGACTGAACAGAATAAAATAAAGTTGAGCTTTTTAACTACGTGTTCAATTAATTCAATTGCAGAGAATTGTTGTAGAGAAGTATTCTCATTTAAAGTTTCTTTTAGTTTTTTTTTCTTTTGGATTACACTTTGAAAGTGGATTTGCTCTACTAAAAATAACAATGAATCAAGTTCTGTTGTTGAAATAAATTAGAATGTTTATTAACTCATTATAACGTAATTGTAATATGGTTAGCAAAAATCACACGCCTATAATATTGCTTATAAGATTCTAATAAATATAATTGATAATTATTATTAATAGTTGTTCGTATAATTGAATAATCAGATCTAACATTTTATTTGTCCTTAAAATTCTAATTAAAACATTCAAATTATAAGAAAATAATAACTTACGCCACGGTGTTTAATATATTAGAAACATTTTTACAACCTATTATTTCCAATATAAAATTCCTCCCAACACAATTATACAACTGTGAATACTTATATAATTGATTATTAATCAAATAATTTTAAGTACAATTATTATTTAAAGCAGTTAAACATAGTAAGTTATATAATATTATTATTTATTTATTTACTATTTGAATGTTTATATTTTTATGTAGATATGTAGACAAATAATCTCATTAAATATTTTAGCAATATGTTAATATTATGTAATGTAAACAAAATTTGTACCTATTATTGATATCTCTAAAAAATATTAAATATTCTAGAATTCACATGTCTAATAATTGTTTATGATCGCCATATGACATTCTTTAATTTTTTATTGGATCCCAAAACCGCTGTACTTGCTCACCCAAAAATTAAACCAGTTTTGCTTTCCGTTTATACACGTAAAATGTTTTCAGAATCAAACAAATCGGGTGCTCCGTTCTAGGCTAGACCTGCCTTTGCACAAAATTTATATCAATAGAAACCGAATATTTGTTGAATCATTCAAATCGATTGATCAGTGCTCTCGAAATCGTGAACTAAAATTTGTGTCAGAACATACATACAAAGTTACATACATACTACACATATACAACCGCGGTTGCCATTTTTAACGGTATTCCATAATGTTGAAAAAACCTTAAAATGTAAAGATATGCAAAAATTTTATATTCGATTTTTTTGCGATTACTATAACTTACTCTACGTAAAGTTAAAAATTTGAATTTAGATTATTTATAACCTGATAAAACTTTCCGAATTATAATACAGCTTAGTACAAGCGGCTTCGAAGTGGTCAATCGAACGCCGTCGATATTGCGCTGCGGTATAAATTATGCCGCCGATAATGCCCTAATGTGCGATAATAATAGAAACCGCGGCAACTTGAAGCGGATATTTGCAACGAAATGGGTCCCAAACCGCATGACCAGTTCGCACCGTGACCGCGGACTATCGAACGTTCGTGATGGAGAACGCTCTGCCGGCCAAGCGATAACGTTTCATTACCGCCGTCCGGGCTAATGTACGAATGCGTTTGCGGGAGCGGTTGAATGATGTGCAGAGAATATACTCGTCGAGAGCAAAGCTTAGCAAATTGACGCCAACGATTCAGGTTATATTTACATTGGAGAATAAATAAAAACACTGTGATTACTGTGACAAATCCAAATTTAGGTGAATCTGTGTTAGTGGCATTTGGTAAGTTTATTGAGCCAATTCTCCAGATAAAATGATAAACCTGCTAATATAAAATATTCATTTATTGTCTCCACTCTATTACATTATTCTTCTCTATATCATTATCCGCTCATCTCACTATGATCTCTCATTAACTGTTCTCTACTACTATATATTCATTATTCTATTGTCACTATCATCCAATCATAGCTAAACTTATATAGATCAATACTATTACTCATACCAACATTCATACCAAACAGCATCGACATCTAAGCACGGCTGACAATCCTAACCTACAAATGTCAGATGACAATGTTATCATGAGCGCAATTTTTATTCTCACTTATGGTAACACACGCGTGAAGTCTAACTAACTTCCCGTAGGGCAAGTTATAGTAAATAGCAAAAAAATTGAAAATGAAAATTTTTATATATCTTTACGTTTCAAAGGTCTCTGAATATTTTGGCATAACTTAGAAAAAATGGATGTATGTGTGTGTGTATGTGTGTGCGTGTGTGTGTGTGTATGTGCGGATACAAATTTTAGTCGACGATTTTGGGAACACTGATCAACCGATTTAAGTAATTTAAAAAACATTCGATTCCTATTGATAAGGAAACGTGCTGATTAGTTTTTGGCGAAGGCAGGTCTAGCCGTTCCGCCACAAACGGTAATTCAGTTTTTAAGAGAACGGAGCGTCCGATTTTAATAATTCGAAAACAAAAAATTGTACTGATAAAATGAACAACTGGTAACTGGTTTTCGGAAGGCAGATCTAGCGGTTTCGAAGATCTAGTACAAAAAGTTAAAAAAAGCCATTTGGCGGTCAAAAATGATCATTATACATATGCACATCAAATTATCAGATAATTTATAAAGATTTTAACAACAAGTATAAATTTTGTTTACATTCCTATGGGTTCCGTACCAATGTTTATCTGTTAGACGGCGATGCGGCGCTTACGCGCTTTGATATTTTGTGTCTACGCAGTTAAAGCAGTACGATTGCTTTGAAAAAAAGTTCAAAATTTCCAAAATATTTCAAAATAATTTTGTCTTCAAAAATACTGTTTTTTTTTTCAAAAAAAAGTAAATTTTTGTCTTCTTTTTTAAAAAAAAATAATTTTGGGTACGGGAAGTTCCAGCAATTTACCTTAAGGCACGATGCCCTGCGCCCCACTAGTTAATATATATTCTGACATTTGTGTCATTTGAAGGTAAGGTTTTAACGCAAATATACAGCTTTTTGACAGTTTTTGACTACCAACTTATGCGATTATCAATAAAAGAGATCGGTAATTCAAAATATCTATTCATCCAAAGAACTCTTTATTTCGAAAATAATCCAAATCAGTCTAACAAATTTCATTGCATGTTTTCTGAATTTTTGAAATCGATTCAAGAGTTTTCGGTAAACATTAAATTTAAACTTCCTTCAAAAAATGCAACAAATTTTTGAAATTTTTATAATTTTAATAACAAACGATGTTTTTTGTAATAATTTAGTATGTTCTGTAAGACAATGATCTCTATCGTCAAAAGAATTTCATAAAAATCGTCATAACCTAATTATTTTTTCAGCAGTTAATTACGTAGAATCTATGGGATACGGAAATCTATGGGACGGTCTGGGAGATCTTTATTTAAAACTAATCAGCACGATTTCCATCCAATATCTTTCTATCGGTTCTTGAATTTTGAATTATTTATGTAGATTAAGCATCGTGAGCTGAAACGTCGACAAAATTTTTTATGATCTTCTGCTATTCATAAAAAAATTGCTAGTTGGTGGTCGAGCAAAACTAATCAAACTTAGTTAGTTCTTGTCGATCGCTTTCTGAAAATTTTGAAATCGGTCAAGCCGTTTTTGAGAAATCGTCGACAAAAGGTCAAAAAACGGTTCACATACACATACATACTTTTTAACTTCCCGTAGGGTAGTTATAGTAATGGGGCGAAAATCAAATATATTTTTTTTTGCATTTATTGATGTTTTGAAGGTTTCTGAACATTTTGGCATACCTCAGAAAAAATGGATGTGTGTGTGTGTGTTTTGTAAATCCGCATTTTTTTGTCCACGTTTTCAGGCGACGGATCAATCGATTCCTATTGTTAGGAAGATGTGCTGATGTTTTTGGCAAAGGCAGGTCTAGCCATTACGGAGATACGGAGCAATGACTGCAGAAAATAGAAATCAAATTTTTGAGAGAACGGAGAATCCGATTTGATTGATCTAAAAAACATTCAATTTGTAATGATTGGGAGAATAGGTGATTAGTTTTTAGCAAAGACAGGTTCAGCCATTTTGAAGATACAAAGCTAAATGTACAAAAAATGGCAATTTTTGAGAGAACTAAGCGTCCGATTTGAATGATACAAAGAACTGTTTATGCTTGTTTCAACAAAATAATTGCTTTTAGAAAAAATGTGTGTTTTTTTTAAAAAATTTTTTTTTTGTATATTGAAAATAATTCAGATATTAAGTTTAATTCGAATTAAAGTTCTAATATACTTTAAACAAATAATTTCAATATTGCATTTCAGTTTATATAATTTTTATAAATATTAGACAATGTACGGAAAGTTCCAGCAATTTGCCTTAAAGCACGATGCCATGCACCCCACTGGTTATATTATGCTCTCATTCGATTCATAATGACTTGAAACGTCGAGGAAACTTAAATTTATCTTCAAACTTTTTTGCAAAAAAAGCACGCAAAGGGAGCAAAAAGAAGGAATTAATTAGCATAGTTGTAGCTAATCTCTTATTAATGCATCGTCCAACTTATAATATTTAATCACAATCCCATATCTCAATATATTATGATATTTCATTTCATTTTAATTTGATACGCAATAAAATCAAGAAAAATGTATCTAAATTACGCACACGATACGCACATCAAATTGGAGGAATCAATCCATATTTTTCAATTGAGTTTGCTCAAGCGTCGATTCGATTTTTTGCCGTCGCATTTTTCACTCTCTGATTTTTATCCTTTCGCAATCCGCATTAACATTTTGTCTGTGTGACCGAGTGCACATTCGCAAGTGCACATGAGCGGATTGCGCAGCAGCACGAATGCAATTGTATTAATTCCGGTTCGATTCTCGAAACGGCCGCCGGTTTCCCTAAAACTGGAGCACGAGAGCATTCTGTGAAACTGTAAATCCATTCGATGAAACGCGTTCGTCACCGCAAAACCGCGACGCGCCACTAGGCGAGCGACCGAGGGTCCCGTGAATTGTGACATGTGCGGGTCGCGTGCTGCATTTTGGCGACAACTGTTCAAATATTTATAGCACTTGACGCCGCCGATGAGCGATTGCTCAAATGGAATGCAGGTGGAAGTGTCCACACATCAATTTAATTTACGAATGTGCGGGGTATTAAATAGAACGTTGATATATGCAATGCTGATACGATATTTAAGAGCAAATTCTATGTACCATTTTCATAGTAATGTATGTTCCCAAAGCGTACTAATTGTAAATTGTAGTCAATAGAGTCGTAAATGTTACAAATAAATCAAAAGTTGTAACTTCAGTAGACAAAAATCCAATGTTATAAAAATCAACAATACCAGTTGCAACCAAAACAATGATCGAACAGGAATCAAATGTCTCATAACCTTATAATTATTAACTTCCCGAAAGAGAAGTTTATGTTTTCATAAAAAAATTCGATTCGTTCGAATCGAATGAGACCAAATTTGAAACAAGAATCTGTGTGTGTGAACAGATTTTTTAATATCATTTATTCGTGCAATTATTATTTTTTTGTTATAGATTTATTTAGCAATCAAAAAATTACGATATTTCTGTATGCTTTAATGAGGAGTGAAAGAATGTTGAAATATGGTAAGATCCACCGATCTCTATTAATATGTTGCTTAAAATATATATCTTTATTGATTGTAATTATATATTATCAAGAGGTCATTTTCTCTTTAATCTTGAGTTTTTTCGGGGGCGAATGATTTTCTTTAAATATTTATTTTGGTGCAACTTTAATCTGTTGCAGTATTTTGATGACAATTCCTCGTAGGTTTCGTACACAGTCAACATTTTTAGATCGCCGTAGACAGTTTGAATGGTGACATATCAGGGAGAGTTGAGAATTGCTATAATAATTTACAAATTATAAATCATATAATGTTATATATTATAAATATGAAAAAAAAACTTGACTACAGGCTCAAAAATTAAAACACTTATTCGACAGGGTTGCAAGCTATGTATATATACTGCGCGCTGCTAAAATGCAAACTTTATTTCATTTTTGAAATTAAACCGTTTTTCATATGCCTCTAATATTTTACGTCGGTCAGTTTAGGCATAAAATTAATCATTTGATCTAAATCCCAGAAGAGAAACGCGCGGGTTCTCCTCATTAGTAAAAAAAAGTCCTAAAATTTTAAGAATTGCAGATTTAACCACTAGGCCAGGCTGATACACTTATGTGACAGGGTAGCAAGCTATGTATACTGCACGCTGCTAAAACGCAAACTTTAATAGTTAATTTTTATAATCAAACCGCTTTTCATAAGCCTCTAATATTTTACGCCGATTAGTTCGGGCTAGGTTCATCAAAACCCCGGAAGATCAAAGCGCGGGTTCTCCTTATTAGTAAAATTTATGAGAGTTGCAAATTTAACACAACTACACTCAATTTCATAGCTAAATACGATTTTTAGATTAATTTATATTTTAAATATAGAAGTTTGGAAATATTAGATTTAAACATTTTTCTTGTATGACTCTACTTTTCATTTATTTTATTATGCGTTGTGTAATATAAATTACAATAAAGCAATTAGAAAGGGGCTGTATTTTTATTAATATAAATTCAAGAAATAAAGACTTTTTGATGTTCAGATAGAACTTCATATCTTTGTCGGATTAATAGACTAGATAAGAAGTCACAGAACTCAACGTCAAATTAGAGTGATAGTATTGTGCTTGTTACTATCATGAAAAAAATAAGATATTTTTCCATGTAGTTTGAAAATTATTGAAGTGCAACCTAGAGTTTTAGTGCAACTGTGACTATTTTTTGCAGTTGTGGTACATTTTGTTCATACGAGCTTTGGACCCGTAATAATGTTTCAAGAACCACAGTAGAAAATAATGACATAATTTCATCAAGTTTTCTAGACTTAAGATTATATATTAACCTGTTTAAAAATTTCAACGTTGATCGACTTCGAAAGATCCTTTAATAGGCTGGTACTTAATAAGGAATAGGGCGTCAAGTATTACGATTTTCAATATAATGTTGAAATATAACTGAATTTTTTTTAAAATTCTGGTAATAATTCATAACGAGATTTTGATGTAATATCTTCTTGTAACAAAATTTACATTAAATTTTCAAGTAAAAAGCAAATTATTACATTACTCTCTCTATATATCAATAACTTCAGATAATCAACAACATCCACCCAATAAGTTGCCTTGATTAAACAAGTGATTGATTTGAAATGCTAGTAATTTACTTGAGCAGATTGCTCTGTTTGACTTCGAATATTATTGATATCGCATTTGTAGATGAGCATTTCCGTCTCTAATTAGAACACGCGAATTTGGTCAGAAATTTGATCGTGAAACCATGGCATCTGCGCTGGCAAAACCATAACTTAGTTTACGTCTCTGCTGCAAACACATGCTCATTAACTGGCGTTTTCGGTAATTACCATGCATCATCGTAAATTTATATGTTGGGGATATAAATGATAAAATTTCAAACGTTTAACAACTGGTAATAAATGATAACACATATACTAATGTTGGAATTAGGTAAATAATGTAGCATTAATTTAGAAAAAATCATTTTAAATATAAATTGGAGATAAAGGCCTCTTATGGAGTAAAAGGGGACAGATGAAAAATATAGAAAACATATTTCTACATTCACGAAACGACTGAAAAAAAAACTGAATATATTGCGATAGTTGCTTGTTTAATATGTGTTATGTGCTGTGGTTTATGTTGCTTGGTTTTCTAAAAGTCAAAAATACTGATATGCTTATATGCCTAATGCTTATATTATGTAATAGGATGTTGAATGGGATATTTCTCTCGATGATGCATCTAATACAGCTTCATAAATAATCACAAAAATACGTGAACTATTTTCAATCTTGATAACTATATGCAACAGACCCTCATTTTTTTCAGATATTTATTTATATGTCTAGCACAGAAACGCATGATTGGATGCAGCTGGTATATAATAAAATATTTCTACTAATATGTTAGTATATTGATAAGTGTCTATGAAAAGTAACAAAATAAATAAATATGTAGTATTTGTTGATGCTATTTGTGATATTAGATTATAACATAATGAGTAATTAACATGAACTTTTCAAGAGGTCTATTTTTATTACCCCTTAAAAAGACTTATTAGTCTTATTTAGGTTTAGAAGTTTTTACAAAAAAAATCTTATCCCAAAAATTAATTTACGCTAGTGAAATTTGTTTTTTCATAAATTTAAATATCAACTTATTGAAAACTTGAGTTTACCGAGACACATCTTGATTCTGTTTCGCAGAGTCATTTATATAAATTTTATTGAAGAAATCATATTCCGTAAATAAATTTAGGCTAGCGTAACTTCCAATAAATATATTATACCATAAATTTAAATATCAACTTATTTGAAACTTGAGTTTACTGAGGCAGATCTTGATTCTGTTTCGCAGAGTAATTTATATAAATTTTGTCGAAGAAATCGTATTCTAAAAGTGATTTTTGGATAGCAAAATTTTAAATAAATTGATTTTTTCATAAATTTAAATATCAACTTATTTGAAAATTGTGTTTATTGAGGCACATCTTGATTTTATTTTGCAGAGCCATACATATAAATTTTGTCAAGGAAATCGTATCCCAAAAATGATTTTAGACTGGCAAAATTTTCAACAAATTAATTTTTCCACAAATTTAAATATCAACTTATTTGAAGCATGAGTTTATCCATCTGTGAATTTATTGAGAGCTATAACTGGCATGGTTATAGAGTTGATAGTCAAAACAAACTCCGAAAAATATTGTAGACCTATAGGAGGTGTCGACTGATAAATATAAGAGCTTTTAGGTAAACCAAAAATAAAAAATAAACTTTTATTACTGGTTCAGTTATTATAATTCATTATTACAAATTATTTGTAACTTTATCATTAAAAATTAAGTTTTAAACATAAATTCGTTTGGTATCGTAAGACATAAGATGTGCCTAAATGTGTATTTTATTAAGTTCAGTTCAAAAATGTAAATTTCAATATATAAAATGTATTTTATATAATGGTGGATTGGTACATAAGTCTCCCCTTGGGTGTTATACATCTTCATTGAAATTTTACACCAGTACATTAATATGTAACATACAAGTAGAAAACAGTGTATTGTATTTTTGTGAGAAAAAAACAGTTTTGCCCGTTCTTAAAAAAATCACACATCAGTATTTAGCAAAGTAAAAATGGTACTAATTACATTTGTAGTTGGATCAGTATATAGCTTGGCATGTCGTGTGTATCAGTAAGAAATGTGACTTAATTTAAAAACATTCAATTTATAAAAATAAAACATACTGTTAACAATAATTTAAATTTTACTTTATAGACCTAGTTTCATTGAGGAAAAATATATGAAAAAATGTACCTATATAACACATTTTAGGAAATATTGTATAAAATTTATAAAGCAATATTTAAATGTAAGAACACCAATTAAATATACCAAAGCTTATGAAAATAAAAGTTGTTATTATGTAGACTACACATATTAGGTAACAAAACATGGAATATCCGTAGTCCTTGTGTGTTCAATCGAAATTGCATAAACCACATTTAGTCAATTGTAGTGCAGTGTTCTGGTCTCATTATTTATCCCGGACCATCTATTGAACATTTTCGACAGGTATGGGGTTTTTGGAGGATACAATATATAGCTTATATACATACATTTGTATATATATATATATATATATATATATATATATATATATATATACGCAAAATGTTCTTGCGCTTGAACGATTCCTGTAACTTGAGCATCGGAGCACTGTCTTTGCTTCCTGTTTTCACAAGAAGCCCAAAGCAGGACCGCATTATCTTAAAGCTTGAATGCACAAGATATAAAAAGCTCGATAATAGGCTATTAATTGCCATGGTGACTTTGGTGACATAGAATTTATCTCCCATACATGGTGTTAAATACTATGCTGTCATGAAGTGGCCAAAGATTTCATTTACTTTTATTTTTTGGTAAATGAGATAAATGAATGTAAATTAAATTTACTGAAAAATAAAATATTGAATTGACTATATAATGAGTATAAATTAAATTTACTACAAAATAATTGCACCCATTGTGTTAAAGTTGTCTGATATTAATAACCATGGTCATTATACTTCTATGGTTTAGAATAAATCTCGTATATATTAGTGTTAAATTGCTTATGGTCGCTAAATTATGCATTAAGTTTTATTTTTGTTAGTTATATAATTAATTAAATATAAATCAAATATCCTAACTATCATAATATTTTTTACTAAAGTACTTCAACAAGTATATCATGGTTATTACGTTGAAACTAATTGTATAAATCAGACACTATTTATCACGGAAACTTTGAAAACTAATGGACAATTTTCCCGTAAAACAGACAAATGCAATGGCAAGGCTATGTTACGTTGCGTTTTTCATATAAAAAGGTACTAAAAACTGTAAAAATGCTATGTATTTTATATGCGATTAGCCTTTTTACACATATCATGAAGATGCACTTTATCATAAAGATTTTTTTAGGTTAGGTTTTATATCTAAAACGAACAGAATTTGTCAGTACAGCAGGCACATAGCATATTAATAGTTTTTAGTACCTAGTACCTAGTAGATAGTATTATGTTGCGTTTTTCATATAAAATGGTACTAAAATCTGTCAAGATGTTATGTATTTTTTGTGCGATTAGCCTTTTTACACATATATCTAAGTTCTCGCATATATTACATCACATCATGAAGATGCACTTTATCATAAAGATTTTTTTAGGTTAGGTTTTATATCGTTATAACGAACGAACAGAATTTGACAGCATATACAGCAAGCACACAGCATATTGATAGTTTTTAGTACAATTTTATATGAAAAAACGCGGAGTGACATAACTTTGCTATTACATTGGTCATAGGAATATTATTGATTCATAAAGTTAAAATCAATATAAGAATATATCTTCAATGCATTACGTTGAAAGTTGAAAACCCTAATTTCATGCAATGTACTGAAGTTTTGATGTGATTTTTTTTTAATTTGATAAAAAAATTCTAAATATAGTTATTGCAAACATAACAACAAACACACAAATACCACTCTTTTTACCTATTATTTAAAAAATGTTGAAATGCTTTAATTTAATTGCACGACTTTTATCTTTTGGCTATGTACGAAAAATAATCGAAAAATTAGCAGTACGAAGCACATTCGAAATAATTAATTTTAAAATAAAAAAATAAATTTAAAACCAATAAACTATTTAATAAATATATTAAACAATGTTAATATTAATATGAAATATAAATGTTTAAGTATTATTAGTAATGTTTTATTATTACTATTTATTCAATGTCATAGTTATGCACTTTTCTAAAATAAGGTGTCGCCATCATTGATCGACTTTTATCGATTAGGTGTTTATATGAATTCCTTATAAAAATGTTTTTTGATTTGTTTGAATTGATTAGTAGAAATAAAATAATTTTATAGGAAAGGTCTTTTCCTGTTTTCATAATACAGAAATTGCTAACGTGCAGACCAAAAACGAATTCATACAGAAATGATTGACATGTATACTATAAATAAAGGATTGTTCTATTTCATAAAAATTTATATACAAAGTTAGATTATGCAAAAAATTCTAATTAAAATTTAAAAAAATATTTCCAAACAGTTCATTTACAATCCGTAAATATCTCAATTAATAGAATAGATTATCGATAAATTGATATTTCTATTTTTGGCCTGAAATATGAGTTTCTGATTTATTGATGGTATATTTTCTTCGACTCTGATAACTCGCCGAAGAAGAAAGATACCCCAGCATCACTATTTACATAGCCGGCAACCCTTTTTGCATTTATAACGCAAGTGTATAGTACTCCGGATATATTTATCTAACGGTCTGTTTTCTAATTAATTAACAGAAAAACTAAACAACAAACTCCTCAACTCAAAAAGCTATCGGAGCGCGATTTCTTCGAAGCA
Organism: Ctenocephalides felis; assembly: GCF_003426905.1. Lineage (NCBI taxonomy): Eukaryota > Metazoa > Arthropoda > Insecta > Siphonaptera > Pulicidae > Ctenocephalides > Ctenocephalides felis. The sequence goes on from NW_020537646.1 coordinate 27,382,879, forward strand.
GCTGGTTTATCTTGGGAAATATCGGACAAGTTTCTTATAACTCATAATTATAATAAAATACGTTTTATATTTATATAAGTTACTTACGAAGCGAATGTTCAATAAGGTATACGTGGCATTTTGTAAATAATCGACATAATTCATTCAAATTGAGAACTTTGAAATAAAACTTTGAAAATTTTGAATAAAAAACGCAAAATTTTGTTCCCATCCTTTGTTTTAAATTTCATCAATCTTTAATAATTATGCTTATATTGCTGTTAGAATATTTGTTAAGACTGTAAATAAATTTTTATTAGGTGTAAGTGGCATTAAGCCTAGGAAAGTTGCACGAACTTCCCAAAATCTGTAAATAAACCATTCAATCTATAAATATTTGAATTGAATGAATCATATAAATTTCTAAATCCTTCATAAAGCATTACATAAAAACTGCTAAGTATAATATATTCAAAATTTCTGAACTGAAAGAGTTGATCAAGTGAGTTTGATAAAGATAAATTCACTGAAGCTTTAAGTGCTTTAGACATATTGAAATTGACTTATCTATTTAAATTTAATTACACGGTCAATTTTGGTGAAATAATTTTCAAGTAGATATACGAGAATCGTCACCAAACCAGAATAATTCGTGGAAATGAAATGAGAATGAAATGTTTTTAAACCATTCAAATCGTTTTATGTTTTGTACCAAATAAAATGAAGATTTTGAGCAATTAGCAATATAGTTCAACATATGTAAAATATAAATAACTAACTATAAACATATACAAGCTTTTATGAAAAACTAAATCACTTTAAATTTATTACAGATTCCTTGAATAGTTATATGGAATAATATAAAATAGTTGTGAATAAAGTTTGCTACAAAAAACTTCGATTTTCATTTGATATATTGCCTTTGAAATTTCACACACACAGATATATATATATATATATATATATATATATATATATATATCGTGTATGAAATAGAACTTGGCAATATGAAGGAAGTGGTAACTATGTTCAATTGAAGTCAAGCGGCAGAATATAATGATGTGAACCCAAACTAGGTTCAAAATATATGTACATAGATGTGCATATAGATACTCAAACACAACCCGTTTGAAACCAAACTAAAACAACATATTGCTTTACCTACTAATTTAACAAATGGACTATATAAATAAATGAAATAAATATTTCATTTGATATCAGATAAAGAAGTTTTACTGATATAGATTATAATTCTACTCACGATATAATTTGATTGTCCCGTCTGTGTCACCTAAAGAATTTTTTGCGACGCATTTGTAAGCTCCGTAATCCGTCGATGTGACATCCTTTATTGTCAATTTCATGACAACTTTGTAAGCATTATCCATGAGAGTTGTTTCAAATCTGCCACCTATAAAAATATACATATATAATCCACCTATTACTAAAATAATGCACCTATATGACGGATTATATATGACGGATATAAAATTTTCAAAATAGAAACTAGTTTAAAACTTCAGTTGGAAAAAGGTGTATGAGTGTTAAACTCATAAAATAAGTACCTATAAAAAGCAAATACTTGATAAATTTTTCAATATAGAGTATACAGAAAATTAAAAGCTGAGATGTTTTGAACAGAAAAATATATGTAATACTAGCAAACCGGGCGAACTCCGTTTTGCCACCAGATGGTTTCAATTTATGTAACATTTTGTTTGGTGATAAAAAGATGAAGAAAAAATTTGCACAATACACGTAATTAATTTGATGGTTTCCAATTGAAATGTTAGAAAAGGAATAACTTAATTTTTTTTACTTTTTTGCACAATTTCACAGTGAACACAATGCCGGTTTGTCACATGAAATTAACTGAGCAGAGAACAATGAGTAGCCGTCAAACGAATGATTAGCAGTCAAAAAATATTAGTTTGTATTACATGCTAAGTATCAGAGATGGAAGAAAAAGTGTTTTCCGCTTTTCTTTTGAAATCTGTCTTCAATTTTTTTTGCTATAAACCTCGCGGGGCCGAGACCTTTGCAACGAATGCAAAATCGTCGAAATCGGTTCGTGCGTTCTGGAGTTATATCGTCAGGAAGGAAAACCCGACTTATTTTTATATAATAGATATGTAAATTCCAAAAGTCAACTATAAATAAAAAATAAAATGATTGTGTTGTTTTATCTTAAATTTGCACCATGGTAGAGCAACAATGACATCAATAAATAATTAGCATAGAAGTAAAAACATAATAGTTCAATTTAGACTTTATCAATCTATATCTGATTTCAATAAAAAAAAATCTAAAAAAGTAATATTTCAACATTTAAGGAATTACCCAGTTACTATTAAAATATTCTCTAAAAATTAATATTTATGAGTACCACTACTTTCTTTTGAAAAAGTACTCAATAACAGGAAAACTATATAACTTTAAATTACATTCAGTTTTTATTGTTTTAGTGTTGAAAAGCACAAGTGAAATTTTTATTCAAGATCTCAATGATTGCAGATTCAATGCATATCGGTCTTGATATACCTTGATAGTCCAAATAGCACTCTATTGAATCTCTAAATTCGCTATTTGCATGCACACAAACGTTTAATAAATAGTGTCAATTTGTAGTAATAAAACCTGCTTTAGATTAAACCAAATCGTAACATAGAATAATTGTCCGGAAAATTATTTAGTAATTGAAAACAGTTAAATTCGATTACCGTGCGCAATTATTTCGCCTTTCTCTCTCGTCCAGTAGTTTATAGATTTTGGATAAGCTTCTGAATGACATTCCAATGTTAAAGTCTGACCTTCGGAGGCACCCACTAATTGATTCTGAATCCAGATCATTGGAGGAACTAAAAGACAAAATTAATAATATTATAATAACTAATTGCTTTTTTTATTTTGTACCAAAAATTATAGAAGTAAATATAGAAAATTGTTATTTTTACATCTAATTTCTCACATAAAAAATACACATAAATTTAAAAGAAGTGTTAATTAAAGCAAGGATGATTAAATCATTTTTGTTGTTTCTAGACCATTGAAAGAAGTCATTACATTGTACTTTGTACTTAAACTAACAGAAAAAAATCTAACTTACAATATACTATGAATTATTTATTGCACTGTATAAAATTATATTATTATGTATTAGACGTTTGATATTTATCATATATTCAATATATTAGAAGTTTAATTGAAAATAAAATTTAAAAAACTATTTTGGTTACGATATTAGTGGAAGAACTGCAATATAACATTAATGATATTGCAAGAAAATCATTACATTTTAACTTGTAATAAAAAATATAGGTAAAATTTGAGTTAACTATAAACTATATAATGTTTATTGCATATGAACAATATACCTGTCATACCAGTGAATGAGTGGTTATAAATCAAATTTCGGCAAAAATGTCTCAAGTGATGTTATTAACTATATCTCTGAAAATAGTTATTAAATTGCAAAAATCAAGCCTTTCAAGCCTTGCAAAATAGTAAAAACTAATTTAACCACACATTCACTGGGATAACAGATATAATGTTAAATAATATATTTGATAAAGTTTTAGTTTGTGTTCCGAGTTTATTGGATGAACTGGAACATGAAATTAGTAAGATTATGTGACAAGCATTACTAGTTTATTTTCACTAATTTTTATATAAAAAACTTAAACTTACTGTAAACTGTACACGATTTTGTACTTTTTTGGATAAAAGTTATATATCACGTTATAAAAGATTTTTAATTTTATATTTTTGACAAAAATGTATTGTTTCTTGATGTAATTTATTATTTATTACTATTATTAATAAAATATAAATTTTATTTTATGTTATTTTAACACTAAACATACCATAATGGGTCAAATAACCCATTTTGAATTTGTGCATTGAAAATGCACGTATAATTTCATTGCGTTTGCACATGACCTTTTTTAGGTAATTAAAGTACAGTTATAAAAAAAAATTTTTGTTTAGTTTTATTTATTCCTTCTTGTATACCGATATCTACCACAATGGGTCATTTGCCCGGAGAGAATTTTTTGGTTTATGAGATTGTCGAGTCATATTTGTAATCAGTAAGTTGCACATTCTTCTAAAAACACTGCTGCGTGAAGTAGTTCAACGAAAGCAGCTCAGAATAATTTCAAGAAAATATTAAATTTTAGATTAAAAATAGCTTTTTATTGTTAGAAAAAGTGGCAGAAATTGAAAGTCTTCGTAAGTACCTAGCTTATATTTTATTTTGATAGCTATAGTAATACAGGTTATTTTTTTAAAAGACAGTAGAAGTTCTTAGAAGATATAAATAATATTGGCGAAGAGTTTTCAAAAATTAGTGAAAATGAGTTTTCTGAAAATGAAGATATATTGGTTGAAAATAAGAATGAGTTTGATTCAACAGATACTGACGATGAAGAGGAAAATATTGTGAATGTATAGCGCAATCCGAGTTAAAGATCAAAAATGAAAATTTGCGTAGAAACCACTAGTGTTCAGACTATTACTTTAATGCTAAAAAGGGCAAAAGACTGCTGCTTTCCTAATGAATGCACATTTCTTCATAAATATAATTTTTTAATAATATATTTTACCATAATAAATAATAATAAAAAATAATTATATAGTTACAGTGTACGATAAGCATGACCCGCTTGCTAACAGAGGGCGGCACGCCGTTCGTTGCAATACAAAGGTAAGGCCCCATGTGCAGTCGGTTCACCCGCGTTATACTAAACACTGGCCCTTCGACGCTCAAAACACCTGGAAGGAAACAAAACAATTAATTATGATGAATCGAAGGACTATTATAATTTATAATAGTAATACATTTACTAAATCACTATGATAGAGGGTCCATAACTTATATTACCACAATAATATTATCGAAATGATAAAATAATATATAAATCCACTTTTATTGGTCTAACTTTAAGTATTTTATTTTCTAAAAACCAGAGATCAAATACAGGTTTTCCCTCATATAATAGTTTTCCCTCATATAATAGTATAAATATATTTATAAATAAAAACATATATGAAATGGGGAGTAGCACTACTTTTAGATTTCTATCAAAACTGTTATTTTATATAAGTAATACAATGTAAAATAGAATAGCTGATTAAATTAATCGGCCAGCGGTGGCGATATCGGTTATAGCGTGGGCTAGCAGCAACTAGTCCCAGGTTCGCTGGTTCGATTCCCGCTACCGCCGTAGCCCGACATCAGGCAGCTTTGATGTCAAATTTCCACTTAGGGTTATCGATCACAATATAATTCCAAGTGGAAATCGTCCTTCGTCATAATAGCTGCAACACCCAATCACATGTGAACAATTAGACGTAAGAGCTAATATCAAAAATATCCCCCACTTAAAAGAATGGTAAATCGATGGATTGCCTCTCATGAAATAAGTAGTCATAAGTCTTAACCAACAGCTTATAAAACATATAAGAGTTCTGATTGCTAAATTACACTAAAAAAAATTAATATGTCAAAATCAAACAAAGAAAAAGATAAAATTTTGAAGCAGACCATAAACTAATACATCAAGATCTTAGTATTCTAATTGTGGAAAAAAAATAAAAATTTCTGCTTCAGATACAAGGCACGGTTAAGCCGACATCCAAATCAACTAGCATGTGACCTGCTCAAGCCTTCACCACCAAAACGTATTAAAAAAAGAAACTGTAATGAATTATTACATCAGTTTACGTAAAATTTAATGCTATAATTAAAGAAGGTGCTATCACAGAATAGCTATCCTTCACAAGCATGAAATTCAAATTATCTGTAAAATTAGCTGATTTCAATTATCTGTAAAATTAGTCATTTCAAATTATCTGTAAACGTAGCTGAATGTACTTATTGTATAGTTTGCTATCTGAAATAAAACTACAGTTTGCTATCTAAATGTCAGACATATTGTTAACGCCAAAAAATCAATCTTAGTCTAAAAACGTTTATATACAATTATTTCAATACTTTCATACATGATAGCAATGATAGAACCTAATTCTTAAGTTGCTATTTTAAAATATAAAATAACAGAGTTCTTTTGTATCGCATTCATTATATTTTTTTTGTCAAATTTCATTTGTTAAACTTGCGAAAATGAAGATAGAACATTAAATATTAGATGCACTAAAAACAAATATCCTATTGTACTAATCATTTTTCTTATAGATGAAAGAAAACAAATAATTAATATATCACCCGTAGATCCAATATAGTTTATTTATAAATTTTCTTTTCTCCATATTTGTCTTTAGTTTTTTATATTAGCTCTAGTAGATACGCCATTCTCTGCTAAATGTAATTATTTTTATAGATTGCATAATAAAAATAAAATAAAATAAAAAAAGAACTAATAAATACAAGACTCAACAATGACACATATATAGTATAACTTTTGCTCAATATTCGAATTGTTAATTAATTTAATGATCTATTAATAAGCTAGTAGAAGAATTATTAGGAGTTTTAAGTTTTGTTGTTAATTTTAAGTTTATGTTAAATTAGTTGATTTGAAGTTTATATTACAGATATCACAAATTACTTTTGTGATTTACACCAAAATTATATATATATATATATATATATATATATATATATATTATAATATAATATATACGCACGTACTGATAATAAATACCAAATATAATTATTCCAAGGAAACTAGTGAATCAATGATAATTAGTGAATCAATAGTCTTAATTTCGACGTCTCATCAGATACCTTTCAAAATGTGCACTATCGAATTTGGTATTCCAATAAGCGCATAGAGCTTTGGAAATAACCAGAATTAAACCGTTCCAAATCCGAGAAGTAATCCTCCACATGGCCGGTGGATAGATAGGGACACAGTCCAAGCAATTCGCGATCTAACGCTGTTTGCAACCTATCATATACCTACGTTATTCTGAAATCTAGAGATATTATAGTCATACCCGAAGTGCAATCTGTGACCTGAATATTTGAATTAATCCTGGACTGTTCGGTAAGCCTGCAATAAGCTTCGCCAAATGTTGAATCTTACACGAACAAGGGGATGTGCGCATTCGTGTAGGCATCGTGTTTATGCTACAATGATTCATTGCATGGCAGAGTGTGCAGTTTATTTGCTTGTGCAAAATTACGAAGTAATCTTTAGTTTGTAAATAATTTATTTCTAATTTACTCAACTGTGAAATATATCGTACTTAATCTTTTTGATAGTTACATCATTTACAAAGCTGCTAATTATTATATCATTTTATTAACAACGTCGACTGTTGACTACGAGAGTATATCGCACTAGGATACCAACTACGGGTTATTTTCTAATAATACAATGTGATTAAAACGTGTTGCTATTTTTGACCAGATTTTTTAAAATTGCCTCGGCAGTCAACGTGTTAATATAAACGTAAAATTAATTTAATGATTACAATGTCATTTTATAAATATCAACAAATTAAACATTTAATCTATTGCAAAAAAAGTTCTGTTTACCATAAATCATTATATGTTTTGTGAACCTAATAATGTAAAATTTACCTTTACGCTGTGTGTAACCATTAAAGTATCTCAAAACATTAATAACCATATTTTAATTCAGATACATATCTGAAAGCAAATCAATCTCATTGTTTTTAAGCTAAATTACCAGCGACTGCGTTTTACAATTTAGAAAATATTTTGAAATCAAATACAATAGAATTTCGTTAGTCCGGCTTACTGGGAACCCATCCCTTTCTCGGACTATCGAAAATTCCGGACTATCAGCCATAATTATAAAAACAATTAAGTTAATAATTAAATCACGAAATCAGTAGGAAATACAAAGCAAAACAAATAAGGGTTTTATAATTTTTTCTCCATAATTTATTTAATTTATATAATTTGTATTATCAATAATGTTTCGATTATTTAATAATGAATTGTATTTTCATCGTAAGATAGATATACAAAATTCTTTAATTAGTCACATGTTCTTTATGTAATATAATATTAAATAAATAAATCTTCTCAAACAAAAAAACAACAAAGCGTATTTTACATTTATTATATTTTATATATATATATCTATCAATTTTTGTTTAAATTTTTACAAAAAACAAAATTTTCATGATTTTTAGCCGTTCGATGATTTCTAGATTCAGATTTAGAGTTGGTGTTATGTGCTTTGGTTTCTCTCCTTTTAAATATCAAAGCTTAAATTTTGAAAACATGGACACATCTAGGTGGTTAAATGTACTGATAAATGTGTATTGTGCTGCTGTAATCAGTAGACTAACTTAAAAAAAAAAAACGAAGTCTTCATAGAACGTAGGGGCTACGTATTTCGTAGAACATACTTTGTTCATGAACCTAGACGCTACTAAATTTACCATGGACACGACGAATTTCGAACAATTGTGCGTCCTTGCAAATGATTCCGAACTACCCTAAAAACTTTCCAATAGTTCTCGAACATTTTTAATAGCTATAAATGCACATTTTTGAAAAAACGAAATTTTAGAATAAAAGCCGGACTATCAGGCATTTCGGACTGGTGCATGCTTCTACTAAAATACATTGTGATAAACCATAAAACATAATAAATTTATTAATTTTGCTTAACTTAATGTCATCATTATGTATTATAAATGGATTATCAGATGTGGAAATTTATATTATTAGTATCAATTATAAACTTCAAGTTTTACAATTAATAAATTTGCTAATAAAAAACTACCAAAAATAGTCTAAAAAAATATTATTTTGGTTTTACCATCATTTTGAGACATCAAGGGTATCAGTTCACCGCCTTCTCTCCGCCAAACTATGGTTGGTGTCGGTGACCCAGTGGCGGCGCAGCGTAAGGTCACATTGCTACCTTCACGAACGACCATATCTGCACTTGTTGGATAGTCTAGAATATCAGGCGGCACTGAAAAAATAAAATAAAAAAAATATTACCATTTGTATATTTGATACCAACATAAGCTAATTTGTGTATTTTTGGTTTATCAGAAAAATGTACTGCAAAAAGATGTTTTTAATTATATAGACTAATTAAAACTCATGCAGATAAAATGCGTTTCAAGTCCTATTTTACTACTACTTGGATTAGTGATTAAACAATTACCAACAACATCTAGGTATCCGACTTGGCTCTTCATGGGATCAGTGTTGATCTGACACATGTACCATCCTCGATCGGACTCTCGAACGTCCCTCACCCTCAGAAGCCACGAAGTGCGTTCCGAGTGCAGGACGCCGATACGATGGTTCTTGGTTATCACGTGGCTGTGGATTGTCAGAATTGTTTGGGTGTCCACTCGTAACCAAGCCACCTGTTGCAGAATATCATTATCAATATTGGAACATCAGTGAAAAATCATCAAAATAATACTTATAGTAAGTATCTCATATAAAACTTAAATTAATTTTTTTTTAATTTATATGAGTGAATAAATTTGCTAATAACAAATTAATCAATTATATGTAATATCATTCTTATATTTTGATTGATATTTAATGAGCTCCAATTAGGTTTCATTAATAGATATAAAGTAACGCTTTATTGTTATACAAATAATATATTTACAAGTGATAAATAAATGTGATAAGAATATTAGCTATAATATAAAGAAATGCAATTTGATCAAAGGCGTAGTTTTAGTTTGAGATTCGTGGAAAGATGGAAACTCAAATCGAGAATTTTTGTTGTATTTTGCTTTAGTTCCCGCTAAAGTAAAGAAGCAGGGTAAACTAACAAAAATTTGGAATTCTCAATAGTGACCTAGCCTTGAAAACAACAATGTCAAAACAGGTTTGCCAAATTTTGTTCTGGCGACATTTCATTCATTTATTATTATTATTATTATCTTACTATTTCTATTATTGTTATTTTGTTATATTTTATTATTTTTCTAGTATTATTTTATTATTCAGAAATTTTATTTATATTATTCATTAATTTTATTTTTATTATTATTTGCTTCTACTTTATATTAAATCATCATATTACGGATATTATTTTCATGTAAATTATATCCTTTGCACTCATATTTATTTAAATTTATGTTATTATTTATCAATATTACTAGATGTTAATTATTTAACAGTTGTAATAATTATTGAAATTTAAAAAAAATCATTCGAGGATAAAGCAGATTCAACAGGAATTTCTTACTTCTACTCTTATCGGCTAATCTAAGTTTGATGTCTAAATTGAACAACTAAAAAAATCAGACAAAGCAGTCGATCGATGTATCGATTTTTATAAAATTCTTTGTATGGTAAACTAATCAATTATTATGATAGTGTCAAATAGCACTTGTTTCAATTTTTTGCTAATAAAAACCAGTAGTTTTATAAATGCTAAATGATGATGCTGCTTGAAAGACGAAAATGGAAAATTCATTACAGATTAAAGTTTTATAGTTTCATGAACAAATGGTCTTTGATTTTCTTAATTAATAACATATATTCATATTATTATAACAAAATTCTGCACTAACTTAGTTGCAAATTTAATATTTATGATAATCCGCGTGAAATGCATTATAATCATTTTTTATTAAAATATCTATTTTTCATAAATTTATTCATATTACTGTAATAAACAACTATATTTTTAATTACCTAACTACATCGTTTTACAAGAGTAAAAAAACAAGGAGCGTGAGATGTTGCAGACAACTTTAATTACGTTATAAAAATAAGAACTCTACAGAGCAATAAATTTTACAAGCAGTGTTTTTTTAGGAAAATATTAACATTTTAGTTTTCTTTTAACAAACATGTAGTCTTATTTTTTTTACATTTTAGGTTTACAATAGACACGTTCGTTAGTGGCAAGATTGATTGGTCCTGGATCAGAGGTCCTTGGTTTGATCCTGCTCCGAACAGCCTGTTATCAAGCAGTAGTGATAACAGTTTTTACTTGTAAATATAGAAATCGATATTTTTGTAAGTGAAAGAAGGCCCTATTCAGAATTGCTGTACAAATAAATATTAGCCCTACTATAGAAATTGTAATAATAATTGATTACACAGATATAGGACAACTTAAGCCGAACTGAGTTAAAACAAATTAGCATAACAGCTTACTTGAATCCTTCTGATTGAAGTTTAAATGATTTTTAAGTATTTTAACATCACGATATTTATGTATTTTAACACAATGAAAATTTATCTGTGTCAAGATAAATAATAGTTGTCAGGGAAACTATTAGCAAGATTGAAGACTTTTGTTATCTGATTTATGCGGCATATCTGAAACGACGGCAGGTATAAAGATATAAGCGGGGAATGGAAGAAAATGCCATATAAAGTCACACTAGTTTAATTTATGTTCGGAGCTAATGGAGACTACATATATCAAATGAGGAAGAGGAACGTATGCACAGCTAAGCCAGGACAGAGCATAGAAAACCAGCAGAAATATTTTTATTCAAGTAAATTACCTTATGTTTATGATTCATTCAGGTTTTCATTAGTTGATCAAGAAACTTTAAAATAGTTCTTACATATTTTATATATTTTTTATATTAAATAATTCATGTTTGTATACATAATTTGAAGCTCAAATCACCACCAGTTTCCTCAAATCAGTGTCATCAAATACAAATATTTCTATGCAGTTATATTTATCTGAATAATTATCATATCCGCATGAGTACTTTAAATATTTACAATAAATTACATTGTAAATACTACTGCATTTATTTGATTAAATTGTGTAAATTATAAATTGTGATGCTTGCACATTCAAATTAAGTATGAAGTTCCTAAATTGACACTCATATGTATATATATATATATATATATATATATATATATATATATATATATAATTCTTGCTATATGCAGTTGAACTATTTACATTCTCATCTACTAATATTAACATTGTTTGTTAATTTTGAAATGATATGCATACATACATGTATACATATATAACTAAATAAATATTTACCACATGTAGAAACAATAAATGATTAGTAATGTTCATATTTACACTACCAGATATAAACACGTATATGTATTTCGTATTTATCCAAATTATACAAATAATGATACAGAACAAATTCATTTAGTGGTAATACACAAGATTACATACGTTATTTAATTCTTTGAATTGTTCTTTGAGAATATTGATAGCCATTACAAGTGCTAGCCTAAACTAATACTAATTGCATTTGAATTGAAATGGCACATTTTAAAATTCAAATCCGATTCATTTTTAAGTTATGCTGTGAGTTGAATCTAAACAAATGGGATTTCAAAAACTATGTTGAAAAATTTACATATTTGCCATGGATTTGTATGGTACCTCACCTAGTTTTCTCTCAAAAACTATTGTATGTGAAGATCAGCTTCATCTCTTCATCTTTTAATTACAAATAATGAAAAAAAAATTGGCCAAAAAACTGAAAAATATACCAAGGGTGGCCAACCCTTACAGTTAGGGATGTAAAAAATAGATGTTGGCCGATTTTGTCATTCTGATCGCGATTATAAACTTTCATAAAAATCGGTCCAAACCGTTTCGCATGAGTATTGCGACGAACATTATGGCACAGAAATATATATATATATATATATATATATATATATATATATATATATATATATATATATATATATATATATATATATATATATATATATATATGTGTATATATACAGGTACAATAAGTCTCTTTCAAACAATCATAGAAACTCTAATTGGCTATGAATTTGAGAACAAAGGCGAGCTTTCTGAATAGTAAATGATGCCGCAATTGTCTTTCTAAACTGTAGTATAAAATAAAGGTGCTTTATATTGGCAATTATTGCTAGTATTACATTTTAAAACAAAATGTTCTCATAACAGTAAGAAAATATTACAAGTTATTTGCCCTATAGAATTTTATACATTATTGATATATGAACCATATACAGATCAAACTAATATTAATTAAAATATATAATTAAACATATAGACTTCAAATGTAAAACAAATGTAAAAATATAATAAAACTAGTTGGTATTAGTACTTAGCCTTGAGGCAAGTTACATGAACTTCACGATATGTGTAAATAATCGGCTCAATCAATAATAAACAAACTAATTTATGAGTGATTAAAAGTATTCCGAGTGGTTTTATTACACATAATTGAAAACGATCAAACACGTTAACTCGGTGTATTTTCTAAAAGCAAATTTTCACAAATCAATAATTTTTATAATCGAACCAATTTTTTTAGAACGTTAATGGTATAGTATGTTCATTAGGACCAAGTAATCAATTATTATACCAAGTAAATCATCTAGTTTTAATTTTACCAAACGTCAAAAAAAACTACTCATTTTCTCAAACTTTGATGAATTTTTAAAATTAAACTACTTGTCGTAAGGCCGTAATATTTCAGTAAGTTCTATAAGACCATGATATATATCGCCACAAAAAGTTTCATAAAATTCGACTCAATTTTTTTTTTCAACAGTTAAAAACTAATCAGTATTATTCCCAACTAATATCTTTCGAACAGTTCTTGATTTTTTAAAATCGATTTGGTAGTTTGAGCTTAAATGCGGACGAAAAGTTTAACACTTTCTTTCAAATTACAAAGAAACGACTCGGCAGATCGTCCCACAAAACTGACAATATATAGTCCTCATTGAGATACATCAAATGGCTTTTAAATTTATGAAATCGTTTCAGGCGTTTTTGAGAAATCGTCGATCAAATGTTTAATTTTAACAAATGCCAAAAAACGATACTAATTTTTGCAAACTTTTACAAATTTTAAAACTTTTACGAATTTTCAAAGCTAAACGAAATATCGTTGGGCCGTAATATCTTAGTATGATCTAGAAGACTATGGTATCTACTGAAAAAATCAATCCAGCCGTTTTTGAGAATACTTCGATTTACGGCAAAAAATCTGTTCACACACACGCACACACACATACTTTTTCCAAAGTTCTGCTCATTCGATTTAGAATGGCTTGAAAAGTCGAGAAAACATAAAATTAGCGAATCGGATTTTTTTCATGAAAGCATAAACTTCTCCTTCGGGAAGTTAATAAATATAAATAATTATAACCAGTTAACGATTTGTTTTATATATAAGTTTGTATGATATGAAATTGCAAAGTTCAATTAGTTACCATGTTGTGCTTTTGCCTGAACTTTGTGTCTGACAAAAGCGTTAAGGTAAACACAAAAAATCACGTCTGTAAATATACCGCATAAGCCTATTATTGTGATCGCATACGTTATAACTTCTCATAGCGCGGAATATGAATTTTAATGAGTTTAACTTTTAATAACGCCACGCATACACGCGGATTTATATTGCGCCATATATTCGCTTTTGTTTAATCATAAAAATAAAGTAAAACTTTCAAGCTCGCACGGAACACAAACAACAACAAATTCAAAAACCGGCGATGCGCGGCATCAAAAGCTCTAATTATGATTTTTTAATTATGGCCCCCGCGTACTACCACCCACCTCACACGATACGTAGCTGCTTTGTTCATGATATAAAATAATTTATTCGGAAAGTGCTAAATAGATTTAGTTGAGTATCATATGTTGTCTGCACGCAATTTTATAATATTAGATTATTATCGTATATAGTTAGTCAGGAAGCAGTCCATCAGATAAGGCGCTTAAAATTCAATAAAATTTTGTACTTTTCAGCTTTTAAAGATATGTTTTCAAAACCTCATTGTATATCTATTGTCGGAGTGAATAACAACCGTGTTGAAATCGGGTATGACTTAAAATATGCCACATATATTATTTATTAATGAGACTCGATCAAATTCCAAGTAATTAGTGGAAATACTAGCACGCAGTCCGATTAATCGTGAAAATATTGAGTAAATATTATTTAAATTTGAATATTTGCTACAACTGCAAAAAAACATTAGATAATATTAAGTTATATATTTAATATCAATTAATACTGAAGAGATAATAGTTTTTTATCAGCACTCCCAAATTCTGTTACAAAACACGTAATATTATGTGTTTTTTCACAGTTGTAACAAATCAGCTACACTTAACAGAACATAAGACATTTTCATGAAATTTCTTAACATCGCATTATTATAGACAGACGGTTGATCTATCTCTATCTATTGTATTTCCTTCTTTGAAATTCTTTAATACGAATTTCATGCAGGAATGCAAAGTGGCTATTTTCACTTGGTAATATAATTCCATCATTATTTTCTAGTGAATTACAGATTGATATCAAGCTGTCTGAGCTGGATATCGAACCTGTAACATTGGGTTGCAAGAATAAAAGCTCTTGTCAGACAGCCACTGTGAAGCCCATACTAAATTATACTCAATATAATCAAAAATAAATGGGAAAATGTATATGTGCACTGAGATACTCGTAATTAATTATTTGAAACCAAGGAAATGCACCAAAAGCAATGCAAAAAATGTTAAAAAACAACTGATAATCAGATGGCAATGCTTAGTAAAGAAATTACTTTTAGCACTGTTTGGTTAGGTATAAGAGTATTTTTTTCAGTAAATTGTAATAATTTACATATATGTGTGCGAGTTTATATATATATATATATATATATATATATATCTCGTCTTTTACATGACTGTGACAAAGCCATTATAATTTTTATGAAAACTAATGCCTCACAGTGTTAGAATCTTTCTATCGTTATATCCCTTTCCTGTTTCTCATTTCTCTTTTGGTTCTTACAACCCGCATCCACTCACTCTACCATACGTGCTGCGTAACCTTGATCAGTTTTCATAATGCACTGCGATTGAACACATACAATATAGGGGGGCAATGTATGTTCCTTTAATTCTTTGTTTATCAATATATTAGTATATTATTCTTTCACACAATTTTAATGTTCAATAAATTTACATGATTAATTCATATATATATATATATATATATATATATATATATATATATATGCGTATAAATCATATTCTGCTTAGATCACATAAAACATTCCGCATAGAGTGCTCGACGGCGTCAATGCAGGCTTTAGCGGGCAATGTAGCGTTATTAAATGCTGCGCACATGACAAAGCTCACGAAAAGCTTTAAAGTGAAATTAGAGCTTGTTAATATAAAACGCACAGAGTCATCTGTGCACTGCGGCGTGAAATAATTGCCTACGTGATGGGATGATATCTTCACTTGAAACAAATAGAAATCTCTATAGAAGTGCCTATAATGTATATACTACATTTTTATACCAATATAAGACATACGATTGGTCGATTTTATATGAAAAAAATTTGAGTACTACACTTTCCGCGCGAATGGGTAATTGTACACCTTTTTTGCATAAAAATCTGGCAAAAACAATTGTTGTTTTGTATACAGAAATCTATTAATTACTAAGTCTTTTTGACCATTGTCTTAATTGTGATTCGAAAAATTTAAAGTGTGCTTGTTAACTCCCCGATAAGAAGCACAACAAAAAGCCTAGTATATAGTTTATTTCATGAGGTTTTATATTACTGATTAAGTTACAATGTAGCCTTACTAGAAAATAATAATCTCGCCAACGGTCATCGACATCTGAACATAATTGCAACCCAAACACAGCGTGTATCACGAACGCATATCGAGCGGTTTCAACACCGCTCTTTGTTTGCAAAGTGTCATTATTAATTAGTTCTTTTGAAACATGTAAGGGTCAATTAATTCACATGAACATATTGGAAAAAAATATGAAATAGATAGTAGATAGTAGCACAATAATTTAAAATCGACACATTTAAAAATCAAACGGACTATGCAGAAATATTAGTATTAAATACACATTGGTTTCATATGTCCATGCGTTTGTTATTGAAATTTTAAGTAAGGAAAATTGCAGAATTATTATAAAATTTTGAGATGTCTAGATATTGTATAAGTTCTGCGGAGCATAATCACATTAATGGACTGATTCTGCCGCATAACAGACCAATGTTTTTGCAAGGCTATGTTATGAAAATGTTTCTATACAAATTTGTTCTAAATTTTTTAAAAGCCATGTGGTTGCTATGCAGTCAGGTGTATCTCTCAGATTGTAAAATAGAAAACCTAACCTAGAAACCGCACAAATATAAAAAAAAACAATCTTAGATAACAGGGTCTTTCTGACTCAGCTTCATAACATACAAGTGGCGTTGCAGTTTATGTGTAAAATGCCTGAATGCACAGCAAATGCATGATATTTTGACAGTATTTTGTATAATTCGACTTATAAATCGACGATGGCAAAAATCCCTCCGAATCTACGGGCCCAAACTAACTGATGTCACTTACCAGCCATGTCTATGTGTACGATGCTCGTGACAACATAATTCGTTCGTTAAACTAAATACTTCTAAATTACTATTATTATTATTATTATTATTATTTCTTTCTTTGTTTATTTTTTCTTTTTTTTTTGTTTTATATAACTGTTATTGTTATATTGTTATAATACTTAATAATTAGTTAATTAAACACTTACAATTTAAAAAAACAAAAAAATTTTGAGAAACTTTTTTTTTTTTTTTTTTTTTTTCCCCTAATTATTATTTTCAAAAGACTGTTATTGTTAAAATACTTAATAATTAGTTAACTAAAAACTTATAATTCAAAACACTTTAAAATTGTGAAACAAAATTTTAATTTTTTTATTTTGACTGTTATTGTTACAATACTTAATAATTAGTTAAACAAAAACTTATATTTAAAAACACTTAAAAATTGTGAAACAAAATATTTCCTTCATCAAAATACCTAAAAATTTGTAAAATAAAAAAAAAATTGTAAAAATATTTAACAATAACAATTAAAGTGATAATGATAGTATTAATAATAATAATAATTACAATAATATAAGATACTTAAATTTGTTAAAATATCATAAAATAACCTAAAATCTGTTAATATTGTAAAAGTATGTATTGTAAAGCTTATTAAAATTACTTATTAAATTTTTAAAAACACTTGTAACAAACAAACTAGTTATATTTTAAAAAAAAAAAATTATAATTAAGTAAATATAAATAGGTTTATAGTAAATAAATTAAGTAATAAAATAGCTAATAATTAATTAAATTATATTAAACCTATAAAATATTGACTTAAGCCTTATTATAATATTAAATATTATACCGACGGCTTGTAAATAAAAAAAAAAAAAAAAAAAAAAAAAAAAAAAAAAAATCAGAAGCATAATGTATGCAAGTTTGAGCGTAACATGGACTTGCCATAACATTGGTCTGTTGTGCGGCAGGATCGGTTTATAAGTAAAAAAATATAGTAACATTACTTTATCTCTATGGTAAAAGCTTGGTTCTGCTAATACAAGTTCCACTTTGGTCAGCTTAATATTAAGTAGTAATTATATCAGTTTCCAGTTAAAATTACAGATCTAAAATATAATTGGAAATGAAAATAGCATTTCGGTGCATTGCTCTAATATATATCACCACTAATAAAAAACAAACTTACCAAAATAAAATTTTGTCTTTCAATAAAGATTTGAATCACAAAGGCTGATAGATACATAGAACACATAGTTCTGATGGCTGTTTATTTAATAAGTTAATTTGAAAAGTTTATTTGATAATAAAATTGTCATTAGAACTTTACGGATTGATATAACATACTTTTGGCCACAAAGTATGTAATTTTAACATTTATGATTATCTGCGATATATTGCATCCCCCTTCACCAAAAATATAACATATATCACGTATTAATCGGTCGTGGTTACTCACTCGTACGATGAAAATATTTTGAATTAATTATATTTTTAAACGAGCTCTTTGGTTAACTTGATCTGAACTGCTTTTATATTTTGTGTATATGTTTCATATCATCGAACACGTTATTAAAATATATGTAACTCAAAATAGGCATAAAAATACAGCATATTTAATTTTTAGATAAAATTAATCATGAATTTTGTGAGACTGTCTTAAGGGCAAAATTCTTAAAATAATTACTTATAACATAATCATAAATCATTTAAATCCTTAACAAACCCTCAATTGGCATAAAAACACAGAAAATTCAATTTCTGTCAAAAATTAATAATAGCAGATTGAGAGACTAATCTTATAGAATAATCTTATAGAAATACCTCTTAAAATAATTATTTTTTACATATCTAATCATAAATCATTTCAAATCCTTATATATTCTTTTTGGAAAAATATGCTACAATTTGAACGATCAGTACTTTTATGGATTGAAGGACTAAATTGCTGTATAAAATTGTCTACCATGACATTGCTCATATATACAAAAATTGATAATATTAGTTCAACTTTCCAGCATTAATTATGTCACTTATTAGTAAATTTTTAAGTCAGCCTAAAAATTATATATTTGATGGAATTGATATGTAGATTGTCCATAAATCAATTACAGTCTAAAGCGTCGTTCAAATACTCAAATATCCAAGAAGTAAAAATTGGCAGGTCTATAAAAATTGGTTTCAAAGATCGAGTGAAAAAATTTAAAAAATAATATTTTGCGGTCAAAAATTATCATTAGTCATATGCGAAAAAAAATTATTAGGTATTTCATGAAAAAATTAATAAGTGGAAATTTTGTTTTCATTTTTATGGGTTCCATACGAATGTTTATTCGTTACGACGCGGCGCTTACTCCCCTCGATATTTCCTGTTTAAAACAGCCACGCAGCACGATTTCTTCAAATATTTCAAAAAAATTCAAGATATAAAAAAAACGATTTTTTAAAAAAATCGTTTTTTTTCAAAAATGTCAAAAATCTAATTTTTTTTCAAAAATCTTATCATAAATTTAAAGCTTTTTTAAGAAATTAAATTTTCGGTACAGAAAGTTCCTGCAATTTGCCTTAAGACACGATGCCATGCTCCTATTTTAAATATGAATAATAATGTTAGAGAAAAAGATGAATAATGCCGACAACCGACAGTTATCCCTGGCGTCAATCTATTTGCTGCGTCTTGACAATTACATAACCGTATAATTAAAATGCATTACATACGAACATTATTACATTGCATAACTATGATATTATAGAAACCGCACAGAGTCTCTCAATAGAAGATAACCAAACATCGATGGTTTCGAGTAAATTGCGCTGATGGCAAGATTAATTCCATATAATTGTCATTGATAGCACCATTGTCAGCGAGTACACGATTATCGACGTATCTCACGTATATTGACACATTGCGTTTCTGATCTTACATTCTGATAATGTAAATGAACATCAATTATTCATACGCGAAATTGAGTCAACAAAGTTTACTTTGGCACTGTTTAAATACATTTTAACTTTGGCATAAGTACTTAATTTTATTATTGTGATTTGGATTTATTTAGATTTGGATAATAAATTGAAAATAATATTTAGTGGAAGTTGAGAGTAGGATAGAACGGGGCACCAAAGTTCAATTTGACTTTGAACATTTATATTGTGAAAACCAAACTAATTACATCACTACAATTATCACATATTAATCCAACAACTGTCTGACTATATTCAGTGAAATTTCTAGCTAGTTTATCATTATAGAAATTTATTATTTTACTCTTTTTTTAAAAAAAAATGTCTCCCACAGGCGGAGTAAAATGACACGGCTAGAAGGCAAACAGGTCTAAAATTTTATTTTGAATTTTAAACGAATTTTACAAAATAATAGCTGCATTATTCAATCAATGCAAAATTTAAATTTCATGGAAGAAATTAAACTTGTTTCATTTTTTATGCAGTAAAGCCAGCCTCATACAAAACTCTCATAGTGATGAATTATTTCAAACTCTCAATTTCAGATTTGAAAACCGAACTTGATAAAAGAAAGATTAAAAAATGTTTTCTATACTGCTCAAAATATAACTAAAAACAAAGCGAAATTTCTCTTCAAGTGAATATAAAATGTTTCTCGACCACATGATATTTTAATTCTTCTCTAAAAACGATGAACGGAGAGTAGAATTTTGCAAATAAAGTAAAACAGGGTTTTTATTTATTTATTTATTTATTCATTTTGCAAGCCGCCAGTCTAATGATATCAGTATATTAAGGCTCATGTCAATATTTTATAGATTCTACATAATTTATTTATCTATTTTATTATTTATTCATTTTACAAAACGTTAGTCTAATGATATCAGTATAATAAGGCTCATGTCAATATTTTACAAATTTTATATAATTTATTTAACTATTTTATTATTTATTCATTTATTATTAATTAATTTATTATAAACTTATTTATATTTAGTTAATATTAATAAAATAAAAGTAGTTCGTTTTATGAAAATTAGTTTTGTAATATATATATATATATATATATATATATATATATGCAAGTACTTTTTTACAACAAAATAATACGTATAGATACTTTTACAATATAATTATATTGTATAGCACATTTTTTAATACGACTATTTAGTTTAAATGTATTACATTATAGTTTTTTTCTTTTTTTAAAAAAATTAATGTATTTATGAAATATAAGTATTTACTTTTAAAATTTTTTAGATATTTTAATGAGACAAATAAAATTTGTTTAACAATTTTATAAGTAATTTAAAATTATAAGTTTTTAGTTAACTAATTAATAAGTATTTAATCAATAAGAATTTTGTATAACCAATTTATGAGTATTTTTGAGAGTTGTTATGATATAATTTTAGATTTAAGAAAAAAAATTGAATTAACTATAACTGTTCAACTGTTAATTTATATAAAGTTATGATAAAATAATCTTCAAAAATCTAAACACAATATATTGGATAAAATAATTGAAATGTTTTATCACTTTTTGTCATAATTATTGAATGAATGGAATTAATATATCAAAATTGATAAAAATTATAACTTGATGATCACATAATAAAAATTGGTTCCAATTAGATAAAGTTGAAAAACAAATTATTGCTGATTAGAAAATACTAGGTACAGTTAATGTTATTTTTGCTACATATCTGAATTTTGTTTTTTTTTTAATAGCAATTTTTAATGTACTACGTAATTTTCAAAAATAGTATGTACCGTTAAGAAAAGCTTCCATCAGTACAGTGCTTCCTCTGTATTCAGACCGTTTTCACGATTGAATAGTAGCTAATAATACTAAAATATAGTTTCCGATAATTCGGCAATACGTCAATTACAACAGTCAGAAAATACCTCAGTACATAATATATTGCGACTGATAGGGAATACGCGTGCAGCGTAATATATTTGCGAATAATACCATGACGGACGATTTAAATGACACAAATGACTTTGATATGCGTCCCACGAACATTGGTACATGATTGAAATATTACTTTGATTCGATAGTTTTTGATTAATATTTGATTTAAAGCCGATGACAAAATGGGTGTGGTGCGAATTTCGATTCTGACTTTTTGCCACGTTTGTTTCATTTCATGGGTAGTTGAAATATGATTTCATCATTCGTGCGTAGAATAAAATATTTCAATCAGATCAGGATTTATTTTTAGAATATACAAGTTTGAATATCTATTCTTCAAGTTCAAAAAAATGGGGATGTTGAAGCAGAATGATTAGTGAAGTGAATTATAACTTTAGAATGAATGAAATCATCTAAATATATTATCCATGTAACTCAATATAGTACAAATTGTTAGTTTATTAATATGATTTAAGTAAGATAGGTAAAGAATCTATATCTTTGTTGACGAAACTAAGAATATAATAATGATTAAATAATTTTTAACTTAGCGAAAGAGAAGTTTATGAACAGCGTAAATCGACGTTTTCTCAAAAACGGTTGGACCGATTTCAAAACTTAAAAGGCACTCGATACACTTCGATGAGGACTATTGCTTGTCAGTTTTGTGCGACGATCGGCCAAGCCGTTTTCTTATAAATAGCAAAAAAGTGAAAAAATTTTCGTCCACGTTTTAGCCCGCAATTCTGAATCGATTTTGAAAATTCAAAAACCGTTCGAAAGATATTGGTTGGAAATCGTGCTGATTAGTTTTTGGTAGAGATCGGCCGGGCCGCTTACTTGTAATAAAGTGTTTACAATTTATTTTTCGACGATTTTTATTATCATTTTTTTGACGGTAGAAACTATAGTCTTCTAGATCATACTAAATTATTATGGCCCTATGACAACTCGTTTAACTTTAAAAATTCGTCAATGTTTGCAAAAATTGGTATCGTTTTTTTTTGGCATTTGTCAAAATTAGACCTTACATCGGCGTTTTCTCAAAAAACGCCAGAACCGATTTCAGAAATTTAAAAGCGATTTGATGTAGCTTGATGAGGACTATTATTAGTCAGTTTGGTGCGACGATCTGCCAAGCCGTTTCTTGGTCATTTGGAAAAAAGTGTAAAAGTTTTCGTCCACATTTAAGCTCATGCTACCGAATCGATTTTAAAAAATCAAAAACTCTTCGAAAATTTATTAGTTTTAGGTCAAAATCTACCGAGTCGTTTTCTTGTAATTAACAGCTGAAAAAAAATTTAAGCAGATTTTTATAGAACTTTTTTTGGCGATATAAATCATGGTCTTATAGAACTTACTAAAATATTACGTCCTTGCGACAAGTAGTTTAATTCCAAAAATTCATCAAAATTTGAAAAAAATGAGTAGTTTTTTTGACGTGTGTTAAAATTAAAATTAGACGATTTACATATAGTATACATATAGGTATAACGATAGAGTACATGTTCTTAATGAACATACTAAACCATTAAACTCCTATGGAAACTGGTTCGATTATAAAAATTATTGATTTTTGAAAATTTGCTTTTAAAAAATACTCCAAGTTAACGTGTTTGTGCGTTTACAATTATGTGCAATGAATACACTCGGAAATACTCTCAATCACTCATAAACTAATTTATTTTTTATTGATTGAGTCGTTTATTTACACTTATCGGGAAGTTCATGTGATTTGACATACGGCCATTTTAGAATAATATGTCATTTTAGTGTCATACATACTTTTTCAATATATGTTAAAAATAACAATGAAAAGTTCATATTTATCGATTTTTTGTACGAACAAGAGAAATATTTACAGTTTCCAATATAATATAACAATATTTCAATTTTAATTAAACATTTTTCCACATAAATTGAATACAAGCATTATCCTCAATTTTTTTAAAATTTTGAAATTTTAATTTTAAATTAATTTTGAAATTTAAATTTTTAATAAATCTCTCAAGTTTTAAAATCTTATGACTATTGGAGTTATATATATATATATATATATATATATATATATATATATATTCGCTTCTATTTCTTTGACATAATAAATTTGAATTGATCAATATCATTATCTAGTTTTTTGTCGCAGCGATGTAGGTTATCGTTTTCTAAGTATACTTCTAATTTAGTTTTATGTGCATAACACTCAATTATATTTCACAGTTTCGGCGACATTCTTTGGACTCTCTGTCGGGCATAGTATGAAATTAGTGAGAAGCTCGTTAAAGAGATTAATGTATTCCCGCGAGCGTAGGATTTGTTAATCACCAGCTAACCGACTTGTATAGCGACACCGAATCGCCTCTGTGTTAGTTCGAAATACTCGTTTGTTGTTATTAATATACGCCCGAAATAAGATCTTACTCATCCAAATTAAATACGATATTTTATCAGAGTTATCTCTGATTTAGATAATGAATCAAGATGCTTCTAGCATTTTTACTCGGATTCTTAGGGTAATGGTAAGGAAAATATGAATCAAGAAAATATATTACTTAACAATTCATCCCACATTACTTTTGTACAATTATAAAATCTATTGATTATTATTATAAAAATATTTGCAATTAAAGTTTTAACACCTCCATTATTTTCTTAATTTTTACATTTAAATGCTAGTTTCTATCACAAGCTTATAAAAATTGTATTACAGATTCTATGTAAAGGATATCCCTGAACTCAATTGATGGACAGAGTTTAAATAGAATGATAGTATTGACTAGAGTTTGTCGGTTTTCAAAAACTGGTTTTAAAAACCGTTTTTTTGCAAAAAATATGGGATTCGAAAACCGTTTTTTTAGTCGGTTTTGACTGTATAAATGGAAAATGACAAATATAGCCAAATGTACCAGATGGTAGCAAGCGTTTTGATTTTTGGAATCATATCGGTTCAATAGCATTTCGAATCTCACCAGTCTGCTGTAGTTCACAGAAAGATTTTCTGTAACCTTTTGTCTAATGTATATATTAATTTAGACTTTCATACCAGTGTATATATTAATTTAAATCAGTGTCACTTCTGCTTGAAGAAGTAACTTTCTCTAATCAAACTTAAAAAAAGAGTTTTTGGTACTAGAAGCCACAAACAAAAGAACAAAAACATTATTATATGGGGCTATAAAAACAATTAAGCCTAGTTCGGTCGCAAGTAAGAAAGTATTATCTATTTCGGGAAATGTTGTGTGTAAACAAAGGACTGGTCTAAGTAACAAATCTATAGACGTCCTCAGTTTTTAAAAATATTTTATTAAACAAAAAACTAATTAGAATTTTTAAAATTAGTTAATTATTTTTGCCCGAAATATATAATTTATTATGAATTTAATACAAACCCAATGGTAACAATCGCTTTAGAGACAGTCATTCAGTTTATGAGTATATTCATTGCTATGATGTTTTCTGCATAAAAGTTTTACTATCATTTTTTATGTCATCATAATTTGACCGAATAAACAATTACTATGATGAAGTCTTCCACAAACATATATTTTACTACATATTTATGAATATTATCAAAATTTAATTGATACACCAAACGGAAAAAATGTACTTTCATCAGTTTAATAAACATCATATGCATAGGCCATGAAAATTTTAACAATTAGCCAATTACATAAAATCTCTATTAAATTTCAATTTTTCATTTTTATATTGTATATGCATTGGTAATTTTTCGAAGAACAATCGCTTCATTACGAAAGTAATATTCGGGTATAAAAAAAATAGTATGGAAAAGAAGTATTATTATATTTTCATATCTTGTCTTTCATAATAATCTATCACATATCTTCTCTTAAAACTATCACATAAAGGTGATTTTAGTATTTGAATTTTGAATGCTAGGATCTAGATTCAAATAGAATTCAGAGAATAACCAATAAATTGTGTGAATTATTAAATAATGAAGATATTTTTGATATACGATTTATTAAATTGGCTTGTTAAATTCAAATTGGGGTACTACATCTCTACATCAAATCATGTCGGCATTATGAAAACGCTTTATGATATGCATTTTAATTTAGGAGTTGTTTATTTGCATATGATGCAAACACATAAAATATTGGATTTTTTAATTTCGCGTAATTAATAGATGGAGAATCAGTACCTACTGATAAATAGCGTAAAATCTGATATATACATATATATATATATATATATATATATATATATTCAATTTTTTGTGTGAACAAATGATATGTACAAGTAGATTATATAGCACGAATATTTAAATAAGGCTGAGTAATATTTAAAATATATTGATTTATTTTTGTGAAAAAATCTATATATATAAAAAACATATATACTGTATGAAAGTTCATTAGACTTTTTGATTGTTTTTGTTTAATCAAAGAAAGCACTAATAACACTGAAATCGATCATATGCAAACAATATATAAACAATCACGATATATTCGAATCACATGAGCTTATAGCCAGCAGCAGTTTCTGAATAGATTTTCGGATAATTATTTTTATGTAAGCCCATTAACGCTAATCAGCTTATGAAGCTAATTCCACAGCTATTGTATCACCAGCTTTCACCAGAAACAACGTGACCGCATTACGATTCAAAAGCATTTCAGAGGAAAAGTATAAAATTTAATTATAATAGTGATGTTTTAAACAACACTTGATAGTATTATCCCAGATTAAAAGGATTTATATAATTAACATACATAATTCAAATATAAATTGTCAACGCATTTGTGAATTTATACAAAATAGTCAATACTAATTATTAGGGAAATAATATGTACGAATGAATTTATCTATAATGCTTTCTGACAAAAATAATTCTAATTTACTTTTTTGCATTTTGAAATTCACAATACACAAAATACAGGTAAAAGTAACACTTTTCTTTTCTATTTTTATATTAAAAACAATCGTAAATTTGAAATTAGAAAACAAATTCGAAAAAAAATTGGAGACTTATTTTTATTTCATTAAAATGAATCTTGGCATTATATTCCAACTATATATTTTAATAGATGATGTAAAAAACCTGGGTATAAAAAAGTGCAATTAATGCTAAGCTCAGTTTTTTGTTGTATTTAATTATTTTATTTCAAAAATATTGAAATGTTCAGATAGTGCAAGGAAGTAAACATCAGAGTGTAATAAATGCACATTAAAAAAATTTAAAACTAAAAAATTAAAATTGTTTTCCAAAGTCTGATAATCATGTGTAACACGAAAATCATTCCGTAACAGGTTAAAATATGTATCATATAAAAAAATTGATACTTGTAAATATCGAAAAACCGACATGACCATTTTCTACCAAAAATTAATCAGCACAATCCTAGTAAACAGGTAGACAAAATATTATACCTGAAACGTTAGATTATTTCATTTAACACATCAAATTATTTATTTGGTTTTCGGAAAACGTTTTAGCAAATTATTTTTAAAAATTTTAACTTATTCACTTAAAAAAATCCTTGAGTAATTACATCACAATTAGAATTACATTGAAAAATGAATAAACAAAACAAGTAATCTTACTTGTCTACCAGCCGAACTGTCTAGTTCCCTACTTTTCTACAATTTTACCTGTCTACTTGTTAATTTGTCAACATGCCAATTTATTTATTAGTCTATTTTTCTATTTGTAAATTTTTCTATTTGTCTACTTGTCCGTCTTTTCACTTATTTACCAGTCTATCTGTCTAATTGTCTACCTGTCCACCTGTCTCTGTTATCTGATTACCATGACTTCTACGTGTATATCAATCAAATAATAATGATTTGTAATGATTATTTCTGATCGCTAAAAGTCAATTTTTTAATTTTTTTATACAACTCCAAAATCGCTCGAATCGCCAATAAAAGTGAAATGTTGTTTGAATCATTCGAATCGGATGCTCTACTCTCTCAAGCAACTGCAATTTTTGCACTCATTGCTTTGAAACTCTGAAACGGCTGAATCGATCGTCTTTGCCAGAAACTAGTCAGCAAGTCTCCCCATGAATAGGAATCAAATGTTGAACGAATCATTTAAATCGGTTAAACCGTGCTCTAAAAATCGACAAAAAATTTAACACACACACGCGCGCACACATATATACATCCAAATATACCAAGGTATGCCAAAATTTTCAGGAGGTCTTGAAACGTAAATATATGTAATATGTATAAGAATCGATAAAAAGGACTTTTAGTGATCAATTCAGACCATCAAATGTCAATTATTTAACTTGGAAAACACTGAACCTGCCTTCGCAAATATTATGTCGTTCCCCTGTCTCAAAAAACTGCTAACTGGAGCTGTCTTTGGTAGAAACTGATCAGAACGTCTCCCCATGAATAGAAATCTAATGTTTATTTATTCATTTAAATCGGTTGACCCGTGCTCTCCAAATTGTAGATAAAAAATGTATCCATACAAAACACACACACACACGCACACATAAATATGTCATTCTAAGATATGTCAAAATTGTCTATAGATGTTAAAACATACGAGGTCTGTTCAAAAAGTACCCGGAATTACTAATAATTAAATTTCGCGGGTCTGGAGTGTCTGATTGTCAATTTTTTTTTTATTGTGTTGGTATACATGCCCCTAAAGTATGATGAAATTTTCAGCTATATTCACTGTTTACTTTGTCTGTGGTAGTCGCTAAGGTTCGACGTGTTTTTCTGAGCTCGGCGATTTTTACAATGGAAGAATTGAAAAGTCAAAGAATTTGTATTAAATTTTGCGTAAAAAATGAAATAAAGTGTTGCAAAGTGCAAAAATTCACCAGATATGGCTCCGTGTGACTTTTTCCTATTCCCAAAGTTGAAGAGACCCATGAAAGGACGGCGGTTTTCCTCGATTGAAGAAAATCGCTGAGAGTGCTCAAGGACATATCAAAAAGTGAATATCAAGGGTACTTCGAAAATTGGAAAAAACGCTGGCATAAGTGTATTATATCTGGGGGGGACTACTTTGAAGGGGACCACATTAATGTAGACGAATAAATAAATATTTTTTTGAAAAAACGAAAATTCCGGGTACTTTTTGAACAGACCTCGTATATGTGTTAAAGCATATATTAATAATTTCGATATTTTTTTCGATTACTATAACTTATCCCGCTGGAAATTAACAATGTTACAAAATGCAACATTAATGACATAAAAAAATGAGTGACCTTTCTGGTAAAGCTGTTATAATTCATAGCGATGATCACTAGATAATATTTAATTGCTTTTAAGTCCTATTTATAAATAAACAATTTTCCCATAATCTATTATATTTTTTATTAAGAGTCAAATCTAAAATTGTTAACTAAAGTACCTTGCACCCGTTCAATAAATGTTGCTGAAGCAAATGAAAAACATGAATATTTTTCAAGCGTCACAAGTTAGTATCGTTTAATAATTTTTGAAAAAGATATAATAATTCACGGCTGTGATATTCGGTATATATATATACATATAGTTGTTTATAAGTACAATTTATTGTCGTGACATAAATCCGGCTTTAAACTATTCAAATTAATACGTGTTCCACACAAGTCGACACGCATGCAACACATAAACGCTACAATCCAGATTCGGGTTCTCTTTCTCTCCACCGGTTTACAACAACATGAACTATTAATTGAATTCCTGTGAATTATAAAGTTTGTTAAGTGGAGTTATGTCGAGAGTTTTATGTTTGTTTATAGCGCAGAATTAATACAAACACGGGCATTTGAACGAACGAGCCTCGCAGTTAGGACCAACATTATCAATATTAAGTTTTCGTATGTTGGATTGCGGCGAACGAATGTAAATGCCAGAGAAAGGTAATAAATAAACACAAGTTGGTCGTAATTATCTTTTATACGAAATCTATCTGCCTTGTTGAAATGTACTATAATAGAAATATTCACTTTTGTTGTTGTTTTGCAGAAGAAGGCTAAGGAAAAATCTAGAGCCGAGTCGAATGGGAAACTCATTTAACAGGATATTTGTTTGCTCGAACTGCTTCAACATTTTATTCTGCTGTTCGTCAATGTTTAATGCTCTTCTTTTTAACTTCCCGTAGGGTAAGTTATTGTAATCGTCCAAAAATCGAAAATTTTTACATTTCTTAATGTTTTGGAAAATAAAAAAAACTTCAGTGTTTCACTAACATAGCGCAAAGTTAAAGGTTATGATGAATTGCATTGTGCATACAAAAATATCTCGTCGTTTATTTTTCTTAAATGTACGTTTGTTGCAATTATCCTGTTTTGTATGTATAATGTAGATTATCATGTCATTTACGTATTAAAAATTAATTACAAACATTAACGGTTACCAGTAGTGCTAATACAGTACATATTTTTAACATTCCTAGTATTTATGAAAGAAGTTTGTTTTCGCCAGAAAATCCGATTACCTAATTTCATGACGCGTATTAAGACATCACACCACAAAAAAACCCATTTTGCTATGATTTTGACAAAATTTTGTATGTGATATAGTTTGTTATTTTAACAAACTATCGTAAAGAAGTGAAGGACTTTGAAAATTGATTTTATTATAAAAATGCAACATTGTTTGAAATAATGAATGCGGCAATCATAGCGTTTTGAAAATAAATGCAAAAAATTCGTAACATCATAATAATTTTCATGGAGTTTAAATTGGAATAGATGTTGAATGAGCTATTACAAATGAATTTTGTAATCAATCTGCGATTTTTAACTTCTCGTAGGGTAAGTTATAGTAATCGCAAAACAATCGAAAATGAAAATTTTTATATATTTTTACGTTTCAGAGGTTTCTGAACATTTGGTATACCACACAATGGATGTGTGTGTATATGTATGTATGTATGGATACAATTTTTCTTCAACGTTTGCAGGCGCACAGATCAATCGATATCAATGGTTTCAGAAAACATTCGATTCCTCTTGATAGGAGATGTGCTGATTAGGTTTTGGCAAAGGGAGGTCCAGCCGTTTTGGAGATACGGAGCAAAGAGTGTAGAAAATAAAAATCGAAGCTAAATTAATTAGTGGTAATTTTGGCTAAAGTTCTAAAACTCATATACTTTAAAAGAATAATTTCAACTTTGTAATTCAGTTTATATAACTCTTATAAATATTAGACAATGTTATATATTGCAGTATTTATAATAATATATATGAAAATATTTAATATTGCTCGAACATATTTGGTTACGGTACGAGAAGTTCTAGCAATTTGCCTTACGGTACGATGCTATACGCCACTAATTATTTGTATTGCTTGTCTATTATGTATAAAATTATTCATAAACTTATATAGAAAATTGCACAAGTTGCTTACAATGTTCTAACATTGAAAAGACTTGCTAAATATATTGTCGAGAAAGTGTAAATAAAATATAGCACAAATATCTTTATGCATATAACTAATTAATTTCTGAATCATAATTCTGAATTCTAAATATAATGTGTCTATATTTTGCTTTCCATATATTATTATCTTTGTTTGTTATGTATAAAATAAATTAAGTTATTTAACTAATTTAACTAAGTTAATTAATAACCTTGATTGTTTGTAAAATTCTTGCTTGTTGAAACTTTAAAGAACGTTTGAAGAACTTGTTGAAACAACTCTCAAATTAGTACATACTAGAATATAAAATTCAACATCATTCAAATTTTTACTAATAAATTTTCCAATTATTACACATAATTTGTTAGTTAATAAATTAAGTTATATAACGAATATAGTTAATTAACGAATTGAAGGCGTTGTTTGTAAAATTCTTGCATTAAAGGAACTTGTTGACACAGTTCTCAAATTAGTACATACTAGATTACAAAATACAATACCATTCAAATTTTTACTGATAAATTTTCTAATTATTACACATAATTAGTTATTGTAAAATATATTACTGAATAAAATTCAAAAGTCATATAAGTAAACATATAAAAATAAAAATATTTTATATGTAAATATGTATAAGTAAAAATTAAGTTAGGGTTGATACTAATGAGATGCCTGAAAATATAGTTGCTATTTTCATCATACACTGAAGACATGTTATTAAAAAAATGGTTTTAGACATAAATTATTAAAAAAAAACTATTGAATCAAAGGTAATTTAGAAGGGAGTTAAAAATTTAATAATTGAAAGCTATCAGTATGCAAACAAAAAAATGTGGAGAACTTTGATTCTGACCGCCATTTACTCGTAAAATAATTCTTAAATATAATAAAGTTTTTCACCATTTCAGATTTGTGAAAAGATATCGAAAATTTCTAAACGTATCAAATATTTCTGATCTACTTCTCTTACTTTCTGAAACTGCCATTATTTCGTTATATGTTTAGATAAATATGTTATAGAATGCAAGAAAAAAACTAATATTTCAGAGTAATAGATAAACTGTACTCTGTAAGTTTGAAATGTATGGATAACTTTTATTAAAATCTCAACTTTAAATAGATTAAAAAGAAATACTGTATAGTAAGAAATGTCGTTTCAATAAGAAGGATACTTTCCTGTGGTACGATCTTTGAATCGCGTCTGCACTTTAAGATATTAAATATGGAAATATTAACATAGAAATATGGGTTTCTTGACGCATTCGGCGGCAATAATTTGTGATAAATTCATATCTTAGTAAAACATGTTTTATTTAGTTTTTTCCTGAAT
Source organism: Ctenocephalides felis (assembly GCF_003426905.1). NCBI lineage: Eukaryota > Metazoa > Arthropoda > Insecta > Siphonaptera > Pulicidae > Ctenocephalides > Ctenocephalides felis. Next base: position 27,415,693 of record NW_020537646.1, read on the forward strand.
ATCTAAGAATGTTTTAAACAGCTACTTATATTGAATTACGTGTAATTATTATCTCAATTACATAAAAGTATATGAAAAGTATAACTTTTTTTGTTTTCTTTTTTAGTCTAATACAGTTCTAGCCGTTAAAAAACGGAGCAAAAAGTAAAAAAAAATAGCAATTATTGTGAGAATGAATCACCTGATTTGTTCAATTAAAAAAATATCTTGTGCTTGTGCTGACAGGATAAAAAAATTATTTGGATGATTTTCGGAAAAGCAAAAAACATTTTTCCCAAAATTAAAAAAAAATTCAAGATTTTTTAAAAAATTAAAAACCGAATAGGATATTGAATTTAATTCATTTAAAAGCATTTGAAGCATTTTTTTCCATCTAAAAGCATTTGAAATAATTTGAAATATAGAAAGTTTCAGCAATTTGCCTTAAGGCACGAAGCCATGCACTAGTCACTGCAACAATAATCATTTTTCCAAAAATTTAATGAACTTTTATAAATAAACCACTTCTCGTAGTCGAGCGCATTTTGTATGTTTATTAAGAGCATGAATATTATTCCAATGAAATGCTATCAAATCTATAAACTTTGTATCATATTTTTTATATCCAATGTAGGTTACCGCATCCGATTATACGAAAATAAAATATGATTTCGAACAAATATGGAATTACATTTTACTACATCTACTTTAATTTCCTTGCATTAAATGCTAAGATCAAAATCTAACAACTTTATATTATATTTATTACATCCAATGTAGTTTCGTATGCGTTCCCTTGATAATCTCTTCTTAACAGCTAGTGAGAAATTTTGCAAGGATTTAATTAATTCGCCACGCTGGGAGGGTTGTGAGGATTCTATCTTAAAATCACACATACATATTTAAACTTGTATGAGATCGTACAAAATCAAAATTACTCACACCTGGATATTTTAGACTATGAGAGTGCGTCTAGGTTTTTAATTATGATTAAACGTCGACTTGAATGTTGGAATTGATTTAAGTGATATTAAAGGTTCATTTACACGTCTCGATGAGAATTTGAACAAAGATTGTAATGAGATCCTATAAAAATTGCTTGAGAATGAATCAGTACTAAAAATAATATAGTTCAAATGGACTGATTGTTGCAAATTAACCATTGAAAGCTATATAGATAAAGTATATTACGTTGCTTGTCAATAACTATTACCATTTGCTTATTATGATTTATTTACTTACTATTATTATTATTACCAATCATAAGATTTTTTCATATAATATCTCAAGCAATTTAATCAAATATTATCACTAAATAATTTTAAGTGTACCATATAATCAAATTCCTATAGCCATATACTTACAAGCATGCTAGCCAGATATCTAATATAAAGTTTCTAATAGATACTTTGGCAAACGCCCGGTGGAATATCAACTAATTTAGCTTTGCAGTGTTAATGCAAAATCGTGCCTGTGTGCATGATATACTAACTTAAAGTTTGACTGGACTCTGGTGATAACTGACAAAATTAAACAACATGATATCATATCAACTCAAAATTACATATTTGATCATAACTTTCCGCGACTTAATACGAGCAGCTAACTGACGAAGTTTTTGTTCAAATACTATAAAGATATTAGTTTAACAAATGACGTTTTACATTCACTCTTCATGTGTTTATATATCATTTGTGGGCTTTGCTGAGTTACACAACTACCGCGATTCCAAATTCTTTTCATCCAAAAATTTCCAATAGATATTATCTTAATATAGTGCTTTGATCATTTGAACAATTACTATAACTTTCCTGGTCTGGTTAACTAGTCTCAATCGATTCAGAATGACTTGAAACGCCGAGAAAATATACAGTTTGCAAATTGGATTTTTTTGAAAAAAAACTTAAAAATATATACATATATTATTTGTACGTATATAAAAGTAAATAATAAGATTACCTTGTATGTTTGTAAATTTTCAACAACACATGCTAGTACTGCATCTCTACCCATTGGTATAGTCACATTATGTATAGGACCACCAAACACTGGCAAATCTGAAAAAAATTATAACATTTGTTAATTAAGAACTTTTAAAATGATTGAATTAATCAACATATTAAAGACAATATTATATGCATAATGTATAAACAAGTTAAAATATTTAACTTGTTGCTGACTAAGATCAAGAACGTAATAATTTGTTGTCTACGAAGACATTGTTTTATCAAATAATATTCTTTAATACTAAAAGTGCAGTTAAATAGTGATGATGCAACGAGTAAAAGCAACCCTCTAAGCATGTTACCTGATTACTTATTTCTGCTCCCCTAAAAGAATCAATATAAATTCCCTTACACCTTTCGTAGTCTGCAAGGGATGTAAAGAGAGCGTTGGGATGTTTTTAGTTCTGGTTAGTTCAATTACGTTCTAAGTTTCTGTAACTGTTCTCTTCAGCGACTAAACTTTTATGTAAAAGATAAATAGAAAAATGACAAAATAAAAAAACACAATTATGAAAAATTTGTTATCAGTATAATTAGAAGAATCAATTCAAAATATGAAATCAGTCTATTGTATTTATTGTCTTAAATGGTTGAAAAAATATGATAAATTACTATAGTCATACAATCGGTCTATAAATAATATAAAATTTGATACGTATTATTTTCAGTTCAAGTTAATTGTTACATACTGTACATTATGTCGCATACTGGCGATAACTGTAAATTAAAAAAATATAAAAATTACTTATTATTTATTTTCAGAGTTCTATCCAAATTGACGTCTACAAAATTTAGAGACTCTGTTCATTTACTTGTTTGCCAAGAGGGTATTTTTACTGTGCCTCAGCTCTGGTGTTTTTTTATTTCCTTAAGGTCGATATTTCGCGCCGATAGGCCGCCACATTTTGAATACAAATCGCTTTATTTAAAAAAATATTCCGGCCAATTTCAAATGTAGACATATTGCAAAGCGGCTGCGGTAGACAAAAATGTAAATATCATAATATCGAGTTTATCTCTATTTCAGTTTTCTTCGTCTGCTGTATCTAATACGTGCAATTGTTTTTGTGTTTGAAATATTCATCTCTAGTTTAATACATAGATGCTCATTTACGTAAGTATCAATTATTTACTACCGATGATAATGATTTCTATTACGAACTAAAATATTATATACTTGCAATACAGAATTTACAGAGCATTTTGTACGTGGCGTCTCCACCGTATACTTAAGGAAAAATTTAATTTGCTAAACACTTTCATATATTTTTATAAATATATTTACTAAAACTGTACAATATTAATAAAAAATTGCAAATCCAAAAAATATTAACCTAATATAAATAAATAAATAAAGACATTTTATCATAAATAACTAACTTCACCATTTTTATAATATGTATGCTTCATTAACCAATAATTTTCAGATGTCGCTTGCTTTAACAAATCTCCGGGCAATAACATCATATCTCAGGGTGATAAATGGTTTACATACATTAAACAATGTATAATAAAAATATTCCCATATTTTAGAAAATAACATAATAAATAACAGAAAAAATATTTAATAACGTTTGCACCACGTACGCAAATTAACTTTGATGCATGGTATGGTAAAACTCATTAGAAACTTTCCGCTCAAACAAACCCTAGATTTTATAAAAATTCCACATCGGAAAACTTTAGTTCAGTTCATAATTATCTCATAAATAAACAGTTGTTGAGCTCACATCATTCAAACAAGAGGGCTTGTTTATTTAGACCGACCTGGAATCCTGAAAAGAATGTACCTATCGGGATGACGAGCACTCGGGATAGTAGGATACTCGGTGTAATATTTACATTAATCAATTAAATATATATATATATATATATATATATATATATGTGTGTGTGTGTACCGAATGTCCCAGAACTCAACGCCAAGTCGAAACTGGATAGCAGGATTAATTGTAAATATCTTGAAACCTATTTTTTTAAAAATAGCCCATGCCATTATTGATGAAAATATCAGAGAATTGTGAGTTAGTTGAGTTTTGATCAAACTGTAATAATTTTTTTTCTGGTTATTATGGTTGATTTTTATTATATTTTTTCATTAGATTTTTGGTCAAAACTAATGATTTGTTAAACTTTTTATGAAAATGTTTTACATTTGTTCGATTTTAAAAAAAAATTTTTTTTTAAAATTTACTTAATGCTTTGGAATTAAATTACGGTTCTTTATATTGATTTACATATGCTAATCGCAAAAGTGCTAATTATATAATGAGGATTTTTTTTGGATAACTTTATACTGACAATCAGTTTTGTGCCATAAATATTATCATTTTAAAAATGACCTAATGTTTTGAACTAATAATAATTTTTAAATCTGCATGTATAACAAAAATCATTGTGTAAGAGACTAGATTACCATATATATCGAACTTTTCTTAAAATATATTGTATTTTTCGTTGTTCTTTCCATGATACTATAATTTTTATTATACTTTGAATAATATTTAACTTTAAAGCTCTCGTTTCCTTTAGATCTCTGTTTATTTTGGGAGTATAAAATGTGAGGGACGCTCAAAGAAGAAAAGAGGAACCGAAACGCCATTAAATCAAATCGCTCGCGAAAAGAAGTAACATTATCTTGTACGACGTGGAAACATCTTTCTTGCGGAGAATAAAATAAATATGAAATCCCAGAACGACGACTGGGGAATAATCTAATATCTCAATGTCAAAAAACAGTTTGTCACCCTTTAGTATACAAACGCAGAATTGTGCACGAAGGTAGGTGTGTCGAATATAATATAACACACTTTGCGGATATCGCTTTATGAAAAATACAAATACAACGCAACGATTCACATCGATTGAAGATTTGAAATATTTGCTCAATGTATTATTTTAGTGTACATTCATGTTCAATAAATTTCTGATATTATTGATGCTCAATTCTCTATAATATTTTATAAGGTATTTTATTTCTCTTCATACATACTTTCTCCATAAAGTTTATATCATTTGAAATTGTATTTATATTATTAAATAAAATTGTATATTTAATAATTATATTCTTTTCATGAGAGAAATACAAACGACTTTCTTTGAAAATAACATTTGAATAATCAAAGTGCCATAAATAAGATAGCATCATAAACAGTTAGATGATAAGATTACTTAAATTACATTCACAGATTACTGTCACTTATATATTATATAAGTGACAGTAATCTGTAAATAGTAGAATAACTTTGAATGACTAGTATAGTAGTAATGAAAAAATGAATGAAAATATGAATTCATTGCTTGTTGAATTATTTATTGACTACATTTCAAATGATTTTATTATTATTGACAACCTAAAAAAAAGTTTATATATTTGCCAGATGATCCAATTTTCTATATATATATATATATATATATTTTGATCCCTTCAGGTCATTCAGAATTTTTTGACATAAATACTGGACAAAGTATGTGGACCAATTTTTGACTTGAATCATAAAGTTCATGATCAAATAAATATTTTCTAAACATAAATTAAAATATAAACTGTTATTATAAATAAATTATACTTAGTTAATTAAATTACAGATAGAAGTTTGCGTTAATTGAAAATCGCATTGTTTCGTTTTTTTGCAGACAAATACTTAATTTTCAAAATAAACTGTTGAAAATCATTTAAATTAAGAGTATAGTCGTAAGTATTCTCAAATATATAAAAGCTACAATAAAATATTCGTCAAATTTCCTCAATATTATTTGTACATAATATATTTGTATCAATCTACGTAATACATTGTTACAATATATGTCAAAGAGTAACAAACAGCGTTTGGTTATACTGCTCCAACTTGAAAAGTTAAGACTTCTTACACGGATGTTTAATTATTGAATTACAAACATTTCCGCAATTGAGTCCACAACTTTATTACCGCAAGTTTATGTACTTGTATTAGATAACCATCGTGAAATAAAATCAATAAACTTCTCAAAGAAACTGCAAAATAAATTAAATAAACAAGAAACTAAATAAAAGCTGTCTCTGACATGTACGAAAGCACATTACGGATTTTATGTATAATGACGGTTTTAAGTTATCAAGACATTCTGTCGTCTCCTATTTCGCTTCATAACTGAGAGATTAATAACTCCGTTTCTCGGACACTTTATAGCAAATTGTGGACTGTACCTACTTAGATATATATATTTAATGAAAAGATAAACTTAATATTAAATAATTTATTCAAATTAAATAAAGAACAATACTTGGATTGGATTATTGATTTTTATTATAACAAAAGCGATGTTTTTCAAAACAAGTGCTATAACTCAGATTATCACTCTGATTTTTACTAATAACTCAGAAATTATAATAATTATTTGATGTATATTATTAATAAATATCAGAACAGAGTAAAATAAACATTTTCATAGATATCAGTTTAATATAGAAAATTATTTATTCAATTATTACTTTCCTGAATGAGAAGCCAATGTTTTCGTGACAAAATCCGATTTGCAAACTGTACGTTTTCTCGACGTTTTAAGTCGTACTGAATCAAATGAGATCAAATTTGTAAATAGTATGTGTGCGTGTTAATGTGAACCGATTATTAACTCTTTGGCGACGTTTTCTAAAAAAAAATCGTACAAAATCTGCAATAGTTTTTTACATTTTGCACTCTACAAGCCAGTCTACTTATAAATCATACTCATAGATTATTATATTGATTCCTTGTTGATTAAGTCAATTATTTACATATGTCGGTAAATTCATGCGACTTACCTTAAGGCAAAATGCCACTTACAAATAATGTAGTTCTTTATTTATTTCCATGAGCCTGTTGTAATTAACAATATCTCAGACTCTAGTCAGAATAATGCATAATGAATATTACACAATTTTCATTATACAAAATATTAGTATAATGTATGAGAAAGCAAATGTTATGAAAACCAAAGAGCCTTTGAGAATAATAATTTTATAAAGTAAATGTATATTTGCATTCAATACTCGAATTATTTTTGAAGAAAATCATGAATATATATGTACGCAATTACTTTGAAATTTAATATGAAACTTTTGAATATCAAAGTGATAATACTAAAAAATGTTTACCTAGCAAATATGAAATTCAAAAACACTGTATTTGGGTTGAAGTAAACATAGGTTTTGTTCAAGATTTAATATCAATGAGCTTGTACAAAATTCTACTAACAAAGATGAATCATATGAAAGTTATTCTGTAAAAATATTATGTTGATAATTTAATTTAGAAAAAACGTTGATCATAACTTTTTAAGTAGATATAATTGAGATTTTTGATTTCATTAATAAATAATTATTCATTTTATTAATATATAAATTATAGATGATAATAAATCAATTAATTTTAATAAACATTTGAAACGTTGAAATGTAAAAGCAAGTGAAAGCCTAAAGAAGATATAAATTTTCATTACCAAAAAGAACATACATCAATATTGACACATATATCAATTCCTCGCCACCAGGAAGGCATAGCTCATTTAGCAGAATATTTCGGCGTAATATAAATAACGTTCTTATCAACGATGCATTACTGAAGTGACAGAATTTAATGAAGCGTGTGTTAAAGCCAAAGAAGAATGCGAATAAATTCGTATAATCGTGATTTATTGCAAATTACGATTTTTCACGAAATCTTATATTCGGAATATTATTTCAGTCTATATAAATGCAATCGTAATGGATAATCCGTAATGGTAATGATAATAAATGACACCTATACTATAAAGTACTAAAAATTGTATTTAATGTATAAATATAATTTAAATAAAAGCTTTTATATACTTTTGATTTTTGAATTTCTTTTCAGATTTTTTAATGTAATCTATTCATTTGCCACACCTATTAATATTTGCTATGGCTTATTTTTCAACGTGGCATAGTAATTTAATATATTCATATATGAATGACAGAGGATTTTATAAAGATTCATTTCTTATTCAAATTATTCATATTTTACACACTTCACAGTTATTCATATTTTCTGTCTTTGTTTAAATTATAATAAAATACTATACATTAAAATGATATCAGTACTATTTGTATAAAATGTAGAAATAAATAATAGTACTTCACAGTAAGTAGAAATAAAGATTTATTTTTTGAAGTGTACAGTGACTACTTAAAATTATAACTAAAATATATTTATATGTTAGGAATTCATATTGAATTCGTATTTCAGGTTAATTTTGTTTTTTAATACAAATCATTTTACGCATATAAATTACTTTTTGTAAAGATTTGTTCGTTGTTCATATGTATAGTGATATAATATATATTTTTTAATTTTGCTTCAGACACTAATATAAGTACTCTGTATATGAAAAAATATTTTTTGTTAATAAATTAGCTTTTAAAAATTTATACAGTAGCTACTAATAATCGTAGTCAAATTATTAGTAAATAAATCGAGCAGTATTGTAGTAAGTTTTCATTTTTATATCAAATTACGCTAAGAATTTTAACTTTATAGAAACAAGAACAGGATTGATATAGAAAAGTTATTACAACTAGTAAAGTTGACGTAAGAGATGATTTTTTTAGTTCGAATTTAGGTAGGTCTTAGTGAATTTTATTCAATTATTAATACATTTATACTTTTGAATTATCATTTTCTTGATGGAGAAATATATCTAGCTTTTTTGTTATCTAATTGATAGTTAGATTTACAAAGGGATAATGTTAAAATAGCATAATTTTTTTTATAAAAAAAGTCATTATCAAATGATAGTATTAACCATTGTGATTAATTAAGACATAGTATTAACCAAATAAGTTTTCGTATTTCAGGCTTAAATGCTTTAACAGCCGTAAGGCATTTGTTCAAGGGGGGAGGATTTGGAATGCCATTATTTTATTTCTTAATTATTTGGAAAGCTGTCTGTACTAAATTGTTCTATAAGTTGTTGTAATGAAAACCCTTAACCTGAATGTGTACGAGAACGCAACCTGAAGTCTCTAGACCAATTTTTTAACAAAGAGCCATGACTACATAAAAATACAAAATATTTCGTGCATTTCATTTATTGGATCAACCATGGTTATAAATTATGAAAAACCTAGTGCATCCATATAAAAGACACCTGAAGTGTTATTATTAAACTAGAAACAAACACTCAATTTTATCATTCTTCGATCAAAAAACAGTTTAATTTAATCGCAAAAATTTATAATGCGATCATTAGGAAAGAATCTTTCAAATCTCAAGCCTAGTGTTTATTAGATCGACCCCAAATCGCCAACGTAATCTTCAGATATTAAACCGAAATCTAGAGGTTTCTAGACTAACTTTTTCACAGGGATCCATGACCAGATCAAAATACAAAATACTATATACATTTTATTTGTTGGACCAACCATGGTTATAAAATACGGAAAACCGAGTGCATCCATATAAAAGGCATCTGAAGTGTTATTATTAAACTAGAAAACAAACACGCAAACTTATTATTCTTAGATCTTTTTTTATTCTCTATTTAATTTGGTGACCAGTTAAGGACATTACAATTGTCAGTCGTATAGGGAAATTGTATACTAAATGGAAATTTTAAAAAACAACTGCATAGTTGTTTTCCCATTTGGCATAATATTAACAATATTTTATTGATAATGATATAATCTTAACTATTTACTTACAAACAATTTCTTATAAATACCGAGCAAGTTATTTCAATCTTTATAAAAAAAATTGATGAGTTAAATCCAGTGGCGTTTTGTTTTTCTTTTCAACCCACGTCGATAAATTATCGACGATAATTCTTTGTTATTAATATGTTTGCTAGTGAATTTGGGAATCTACAAACGTTTTAACTCAATTGCAAAAATTTATAATGCGATAATTAGTGAAGACTTTTGGCCCTTTTTCTCGGGTTTTTTCTCCTAAAACCGATCCCATATTTCATGCTCCAACCGGCGTTAGCCGCCACTCAACAATAGAAGGCGCGTACTTTTATGTTTTACATGCAATTAAAAACTTTCTTGCCGGCGGAAGTCGATGTTAAATAACTCGCACAAAATCAAAAAAAGAAGAAAAAAAACCCTGAAAACAAAATAAACAAAACGGAACGAATGAAATGTGTAGGAGCAACGTAAATAAAATTATTTTATATATTATATAAAATAAAGAATTTTCCTTCACTTTTCGCATAGAACTTTCAGAGATGCGATGTTGCCCGCTTCGATTACGAGAGACTGAAGGGAGCAAATATACACTATGAAGTGCAGCTTGAAATATGGAAATATAGAGACTAAGCATATACAACCTCTCATCTATCTACAGTGTCAGGTGCATAGCAAATTTCGCTCAAAGACACACTGTCGAGAAGAAAATGATGTAACGACATTATTATCCGATAAAAAAGAATTGCATTCTGATAGGTTTTTGTTTACACCCGTTTAGATTTATAGTCTATACAAAATGTAATGAAATTTGTATAGATAATTAAATAATAATGATTGCAAAAAATATAGTTCAGGTCAATAAACTTAATCATAAACTTTGAATGAAACGAATGTAAGTGGTTGAATTTAATACAGAAAAATGGAAATGAAAACAATAGTTTATTATTGAAATATATAATAGTGTCATATATATATATATATATATATATATATATATATATATATATATATATATATAGATATACTAGCAAACCCGACGAACTCCGTTTAGCCATCAGATAGTTTCGTGAGAAAGATGAAGAAATTTTTTGTTTGTTTTATATTTGAAAAGGAAAAATTTGATTTTATTATACAACAGTAATGAATTTATTTCAATTACAAAAATAAAGTGTTTTTTAGTTGAACTTCTCTAAGTAAATGAAAGTGAATCCGCAAATTATCCGTTTCATTGAAGTGCTCTTTGGTAAACTTCATTTTTTGTTTTTAGCTCTGACGTTAACACAAACAAAGCAGATAGTTTTCCAACTCGTGAAAAGGCAACGTATAACTGCCCACGTGAAAAACAATGACTTTCTAAATAATCTATTTGAAATTTATCCCGCAAACACTAAGCGATTGGCCTTGCGACTTGTTATTGCGAACGCAAGGCGAACTGGAAATTGCAATCGTTTGAAGTCAAACGGAAGACCAGTCAGAATCATTAGTATGTCACCAAATCACCAGCAATTTTTGATTGAATGGTGAAATTCAGAGCGTGTACATCATTAATCTTTGCGGCAAGAATTGCTCGTTGACTTAATCGAGCATAATTCTGATAATTCTCACTAAATTCATTACTCGAATTTTTAATTACGGTGCGTGAAGTTCCAGCAGCTTGCATTAAGCACGATGTCATGCACAACTGATTTACTTAGCTATAAACCTTGCGGAGTCCGAGACCTTTCCAACAAATGCAAAATTGTCGATATCGGTTTGTGCGTTCCGGAGTTACATCGTCAGGAAGAAAAACCCGACTTATTTTTATATATATGTAGATAATCTATTTGAGATTATTTAAAACAATTATTGATTATTTTCATTACTCGAATTTATAATTTCGGTGCGTGAAGTTCCAGCAAGTGGCATTAGGGCACGATGCCATGCGCCACTAATTTTCTTAGCTATAAACCTTGCGGAGACCGAGACCTTTCCAACAAATGCAAAATTGTCGAAATCGGTTCGTGCGTTCTGGAGTTATTTCGTCAGGAAGGAAAACCCGACTTATTTTTATATATATAGAAGATAGAAGATAATCTATTTGAAATTATTTAAAACAATTGTTGATTATTTTTATTACTTGAATTGTTAATTACGGTGCATGAAGTTTCAGAAATTTGCATTAGAGCACCTAATGTTAGTTACAATTACCTATGTAACTAAGTAAAATAGTACAATATTTGATAGTTTTACAATGAAAATCTAGTCAAATAAAACTATAAAAATATCCAACAGTATGACAATGCATTTTAATCTGCTGATCCAACTTTCCATCATAAAGCTTTCAATAAGAAACATTTGAAGTTAGTGAAATTCGTTAAAAAAAATTGGTTGGTTTTAAAGTTTTGATTTGTTTATTTATTATTAAACTAACAAATACTATTTTATTTAACACTCTGAAGTTTGTTGTTTTTATAAACCAGAAGCAAAAATTATGCATTTCATCATTATCTCATATCACAGTAACGAATTTAACGTAATTCGATCAGAATATATTATGCGAGGTGCGTATATCCTCATATATATTATAGAATTAGTACAATTCGAATACTTCAAAGGCAACATGGGCTCATCAGAGACGAAGATTTAATTATAATAGTGATCCAGGCAGTACCACGTTTGGTTCGGTCCGGACAGTGGAGAATTGTGGACAGTGTATGTAAGGTAATTAAATCCCAGCGATAGCCCATTGAATATTGTGACATACCCTGTGTGTATCCGGTACGAATTCAGTGGCATTGGATTTAGGTAATTACGGAACCCGAGCTGATACATTTTTTAATTGATCTTAGGTCATGTAGTATGACGTGGGAGGTAACGAATTAATGGATTTTAGTAGAGATAAATTATTTTTAAATAGTTTTTAGATTTAATAATTATTCTAGTGATACTAATATAAATTTCACGTTACTATAGTTCTCAGTTGTCTCTAATCATTTACGGGGAAGTCCCCTAGTGGCGGACACCTAAGGTTATGTATAAATAAATCAAAAAATATTTTAGGAAATGTTTATTAAATTATGATTTATATAAGATAACAAAGTCAGAAATCAAACTAAATTAAAAAAACAGCAATCTTTGCTAAAAAATAATTAATACAATCAATCAAACTTTGATAGCAAATAATATGACTTTAAACAGTGGCACCTAGTACCGGACATTTCAAAATAACCTGCATTGATCATATATGTAGTCATCTCCACACTTTGGAATGTTTGCACATCTTAGATATTGCAAAAAAAATCACTATTTATCCACCCTTTTGGCTGGACCACACCGATGCTCTCAGCTGAAGCATTCATCATAACATTTTCATTCTTTGACCAGGAAATGCTAAGAATAGGGGAATGTAGTGACCGTTAGCACTCATACAGAACAAAATTAGATAATTGGAATAAATTGCGTAGACTTAGTGTCCGGTGCTAAGGGACATTTTCGTTCATTTGGTGGCACCTACTAAAATTGGTTAAAAGATCTAATAATATTCATCATTTTATGGATAACAAGTCATCAAGTACAACTTTTATCTTTGCATACCACTCAAATGTAAATGCATAAATATGCTAAAATCACTTCCATTGATATTTAGGTGACGCCGTGATTTTGCGCCTAAAACAGGAATGGGTTGCTCTCACCGTGGCCGTGTGCGTCACAGGCAAGGCTTGGCGCGTGATCCTGTATCTGTGTGCCCCCCATGCCCCTTTCACTTGTATTTTGAAATGAAAAGATTTATACTCGTTTAAATAATACGGGTTAAATAGAGTGTCCGGTGCTTGGTGCAGTCCGGCGTTACGGGACTTCCCCCTATTAAAGGATCGTATAAATATTAAACCTATTTTTATGAACAAATTATATAAATTTCACATTACTAGTTTAGTATTTTGTTGTTAGAGATATATATATATTAAAGTAACTGGTGTGCAGAATAATATTTATTGTTAGCAATTTATTATAATATTTTTCTGTAAAGCTTCATGCAATTCAAATGAGCCCATAGTTTGACATAGGTTTAGAGTGTGATTTCTGCAAGCTCGGCTCGTTATAATCATCTGAATATTTCTGCGTCCCAACTACTACTATCTGAATCTTTGATAATAATCAGCGGCGCCATCCAATTTATGCAACAACAATACCCCCGATGCGGTGCCACACAAACAGTAGGCGCTCGTGCGCGCAGGTGAATACGGGGAAGTTTATTAATATGCATATTATTCTTGACGCGTCAGTGCTCCGACTATAAAGCCATTCTAGGAGCTTTGAATCATAGTCATAATACCAACACCTTGCACTGGCCCATATATGTACCTGTAGTGTTGCTACCCGTAGAGTGCGTGCAGGGAATGCTCCTTGTTTCGGCCTAGAGTACACGAGCTTTTTTATTAAAAAAAAATAATTCAAAATTGGTTCGATATTAGTAAGAATCACTTACTATACTTACTATTGGAAGTACTCATGAGCATAATATTTTTTTCCAAAACTAATAATTTTATCTTTAAATAATATAAAACTACAGCACCTACCTACTCGTACATCACAGAATATCTAACTTTTAATTAATATTTTGATCAGACACTGGAAAGTTTTCAAAACTAATAATTTCTTCATAATTAGTAAAAATTAATAACCGTATTAATAGAGGAAGAATATTAAAAGTTTTTAAGTATCTAAAGTTAGTTCATGTTACAGCCATGAAAATACATAACGACGTGATATATAGGTTAGATAATATTCAGTTCAGTTTGTATATTCAGCTTTTATTTATTTATTAACTACGATTATAAATTATGACTTGTTAGTACATTTTGAAACATTTTAATATTTGTAATGAATAGATAAATATTACACTAGCCATACAATAGCAATATATTATTTTTGATGTAGGATATACGCGATTCATTCATTATTGTTTGATAATATATTGATAACCTTATTTTTTTTATTACATAAATATTGGTTATTTTCTTCGGATATATTATTTAAATTCGTTCTTCTCAACAACTCACATACTCACAAATAGGTAATTTTTTAAAAATCACTGCTCTCTCAAGTATCTCGCCACAGTTTCATTTTACAATATTCCGTGAATTCTCACTAATTAATGTTTTTCATTTATGTTTGTTCATTATAATTATACATATGATACAAAAAACTACTTTCTGTAAACGTAAAAATGTAAATGAGAAAATAACAATCTAAATATATACTTTTAAATAATAGTACATATAATATATATATATATATATATATATATATATAATAAAATTGTTTCTTGGGCATCCATCCAGTAATTAAAAAACAGTTTTAATGAAAAATGTTTTTATTTATAGAGAACATACGTTTCGGGTCTGGATTTGACCCATCTTCAGTGCTACAATTAAATAATTCAGGGTTACAAATTAAAAACAATATAAAAAAATACATAATTAACAGACAAAAATAAGTAAAACAGTGTATATGAAAAGTATATCTTATATACTTTTCATATACACTGTTTTACTTATTTTTGTCTGTTAATTATGTATTTTTTTATATTGTTTTTAATTTGTAACCCTGAATTATTTAATTGTAGCACTGAAGATGGGTCAAATCCAGACCCGAAACGTATGTTCTCTATAAATAAAAACATTTTTCATTAAAACTGTTTTTTAATTACTGGATGGATGCCCAAGAAACGATTTTATTATATTATTTCACCATCTGAAGAAAAACCTCTCGCTTTATATATATATATATATATATATATATATATATTTATATATATACATATATACACACATATATAAATAAAATGCTCGCACTCTCATAATACACGTAACAAATATTATAAACAGTATTTCACTGGTTACTAAGGACTAAATCCAAACTAAGCTTATACAATAAGCTACTTTTATTAAAATCTTTATTCAAACCAATTTGGTGCTATGGTATACAATTGTGGGGCAGTGCTCATAATACAGAAATTTCAAAACAAATTTTCGTTTGATTCATGTCGACACGAATACACCTACCATAAATGAAGTAATAACAAAAACAGCACACAAGTATAGAAACAAGCTAATCAGTCACCCAAATTCATCAGCAAACTCCTTGATAACAGAGAACTATCCAAGAAGATTGAAAAGAAAAGCGCCACTGGATTTAAGCCATCAACTCTCCTGATAAATAATGGAAATAACTTAATCTTTATTTATAAGAAATTATTTAATAAGTAAATAGTTAAAATTATATAATTATCTATAAAATATTGTGAATTTTATATCGAATGGAAAAACAACTACTGAGTTGTTTTTCCAACATGCCCTTGTAGTATACAATGTCCCTTTTCGGTCGACTATTGCAAATTCATCAAATTTATTAAATGTCCTTTCCTGGGCAGTTGTGAATAAAACAGATGATAAAAAAAATTCCTCAATTTCTTATTTTTATTTATTTCAAATCAAAATCATTTTTACGTAAATCATTTTATTCAATATATGGTTCGTGAAGAACTCTTGGAAAGAGATCTAGGAGACCTTTTTCCAAGTTCTACCCAAATCTGGTCTACAAAATCCTAAAAATAATAAACATTAGAGATCAGAGCTAATCGAATTTAACTCCGCAATAACGCTTGGAAACAACAAATATTCTACAATCAACATCCAAACTAATTTGATTTCAGCAACTAACCAGCCATAAATGTGAAAGAATAAACTTGAGCTACGTTGATGCATTGAATCCTGTATCGAAATTGGATTAGTGCAGACGAGAACGTTTGAAACACAAACACACAGGTATTGATTACTGAATACCACATAGCTGATGCTTTAATATATAAAGTAGCTCGGGTATCACTTTAATTCCCTAGCTATAGCTCCATTCACCCCCCAAACATGTGATGGTACGTTTCAGCAGGTCTGTGGCGTTTGCACCGTACACAGAGGTATTAATCAAGACCGAGTGAACGAAATCCCAACTCACAGATACGAAAACCCCGAAAAAATCTCTTATCCTATTTACAAAGTGCCCTAGAAACATGGTGGTAAAGGAAAAGCTAACATGTGTAAGCGGTAACTAATTCTCAAGACACATATATATTCTAGGTCAAGATACAGATCATATTCTAAATAGTTTGTTGTTCAACTAGTAGTTTGTTGATAAGGACTCGTTTTATAATTATATTTATTGTATTTGAAGAACAACCTAAATATTGTTGTAAAATTGAGCTGAATTTTTACTTCCTTCAGAACTAAACCTTGGTTCATATAGCAATCCAAGAATTTAGTTAGCAGCAAAAACTATTCTTTTTTAACTTCCCGTAGGGTAAGTTAGAGTAATCGCAATAAATTGGAAAATATTTTTTTTTTGCATATCTTTATGTTTCGAAAGTTTTTACTTGTATTGACTAAATAAAGAATTCATTGAATTTTTGGTTTAACAGGTCTAGCAGTTTCGAAAATACATATAAAAATGCAGAAAAAAAAAGATATTTGGCGGTCTAAAATTATCATTAGACATGTGCACATCAAATTATCAGATAAATATTAAGATAAATTATTCAGTAAGTAAATAGTTAAAATTATATAATTATCAATAAAATTTTGTGAATTTTATATCGATTGGAAAAACAACTACTGAGTTGTTTTTTCCAACATTCCCTTGTAGTATACAATGACCCTTATCGGCCGACTATTGTAAATCCATCAAATTTATTGAATGTCCTTTACTGGACAGTTGTAAATAAAAGAGATGATAAAAAAAATCAGATATTTTATAGATATTTTAATAATAAGAATAAATTGTGTTACATTTTTTTGGGTTCCGTACCAATTTTTTTTTTTAAGTTTACTTATACGGTCCAAACAAATTTCAAAATTTTAAAAAATATACAAAGTTTTATACTTCAAATATAAATTTTAAATTTACAATGTTTACATATACAGTTTAAAAATGTATATATTTCATATGCGTTATACTACTTGTAAGAAATATATCCTCAGATGGATTCATCCGGAATCTCTTATTGTAAACATTTGCAAGTGTTTTGAGCGATAAAATTGTCACTGTATAATATATAAACGAATAAATATATAGTAATTATAATTATCTCTTCAAAAATATTTAAACAAATCATTGATCACTATTTATTGATTGTTAATTTCTTTTGCTCAACTAATTAATTGTGGTTTTAGAAGTTCCAGCAACTTGCCACAAGGCACGATGCCATGCTCCACTAGTTTTTCTAAATATTGTGATTTTTTAAAGGAAGTATTAAACCTTCTCTTTATTTGTCATAATAATATCATATATAATCTATATTTCAAATACTTATTATTATTGTTTTTAACAACAGATATGATGGACAAATTACCTATGAATAAAATGTCCAAACAAAAAAAGTTGACAAAATGTAGTGTAATTCTTTTTCAATTAGAATATTTGCTAAGAATATATTAGAATTTTGAAAACTGCTGAATAATATAACATCTAGCAACATAAGTGAATAATAACATAAATATGAATACAATAGAGTACAAAATGATATTTTTATTAAAATGATATACGTATTATGATTATATAATTCAATCTAGCAATAAAAACATGAATAGAAATACCGACAAGGTGAAATAACGACCACTAGGAGTTGTAATTTTTTAAGGTGATTTTATTTATAGTATCAGCTTTCTGAGTTTTCATATATAAGGTTTCCACTTGTTGAATTTTTTTATTCTTATATTTTTTGCTTTTTATTTTATTCACTACTATATTTACAGTTGTCCAGTTAAGGACATCTAGCAAATTTGTTGATATACAATTTTAAGCCGTAATAAAGACATTGTATATTATAGTGGCATTTATATAATTTATATGTGTAAAATGCATGCTACCAAATTATGACTAAAATCTAGAAACTCCAAATCTAGCATATAATTTATATTTCAAAGACGGTTTTGAATAACATCAATAAAATGAATAATTGTTCTACAAAGAGAGATAGAAATAGACTACCTTGTTTTAGTTTGATTATCAATTATTTATCATTATTATCATTATTATCTCAGATCTTGTTTAATGATGCAGCAGTTCCATACACAAATGACTAAAAAGTTAAAAAAAAAAATGAAATTTAAACATGGATTTGTAGGTCAAAATTGGATCGACTAGGTTATGTTTTGATACTTCTATGACTAAGTAACTCATTTCTGATTCTGTGTAAATAACTAAAAATGAAAAATATCTAAGTAAAATCATCATTAATATGAAACAAATGATAAAACATATCGGAAGCATTGTTCATCTCGTTATCTTAACCAAATATAGTTGTTCGAAGTAAAAGCATTTGCATTTGAATCACTTTTTTTTTTTAATAACAAAAAATCAAATCATCAAACAGGCTGATTTAAGAAAAGTAAATGAAATAACCTACCAACAAAACTGAATACTAATAATAATGAATGTTAGTTTTAGTCAAGTATGATTTGAAATTTTTTTTTGAAAGTATCTATTACACATAGCAATTATTTATCATAAATTTCTCATATATAATTAACCTTTTATCCAAATATCCAAAACAAATAAAAGCAGACTGCAGTAGCACTATTTACTTTATCTTCTTTATTGAATTATTACAAGAGTTGCACTAAAATCAATATCATTATTCTCTATTCAAATATGATATCATAGTGACTTAGTTGAATATGAGATAATCACAAATTGTGTTGAAAATAAAGATTGCTTCAGAATTTTCATATATTCATGGTATAAATATTACTATCTATTAATGCCGTTTCCTCTGATTTGAGGTTCTGATTCTGATTTTAATATTTCAATATTAAGATTGACCTAATTACAATTTTCTTTTAACTGATGCAAATATCTCTGTGTATATTCATTTGATTCATTCGACCAAGAATATAATCAATTCAAAGTATCTATTTGATAGAGATTCGAAAATGCACTTACATATAAAACATGCATTCATGCCAACGTATCAGATCTTAAGAGATATGTTGGATGCTGCAGAAAATAACTTTGGTCTGTATAGAAAACCAGAAGGACGTTCTAGTAATAAAAGCATGATATGAAGATATGATAGAAATATAGGCAGGGATGATATAACGACCACTAGGAAATATGATTTATTAATATAATTTTATCAATAAGATCAGAATTCTGAATTTTTGCATTTACATTTGCCCGTAGTGAATTTCTATTTTTTTATTTTTTCATTTAGAAATTTGAAAGATGTAAAGTTCTCTATAGTTAATGCCAACTTCTAACATCTTACATCAACAACAACATAATTTTTTGAATAAGTTTTCAGTAATTTTGATAACTAGCATATAACTAATTTTTATGCTTCTATATAAATTCATAATTTAATAAATAATGTCCAATTTGTGATATTGTATTAGTTTATCTCTGATAAAGGATGCAATATGCTGATATTATGCTATCAAATTTAAGGTATATGAATACATTCAAATTTTAAAGCAAACTTATGGAGAATGGTTCATCTTCATATGAAGTTTACGAAACTTAGAACAATGTACCTGCATTGGCCTAAGTATTGAACAGTTTGTGATAGTTTGCCTTACAGAATTATGGTATATAACGCACAAACACACATGCATATATATATATATATATATATATATATATATATATATATACAGTGCTGGATTTACAGTAGGGGCGATCGGGGCTACTGCCCAGGGCGGCAAATTTTGGGGGGCGGCAAAATTTGGATAGTGAGAAAAAAATTCTATACAATATAATCAACTTTTTTAACAACATTTTTTATTTCAAGAAATATAATTAACAAAACATAATACGATTGCAATGCAAAATTTGAGTTGAAATAAACGTTAACTAAAATTTATTATTTTGCCTAGCCTCCCTCTCCGAACGTAAATTATCAAATTGGTTGTTAAGTTATCAAATTTGGCAATTTGGCTAATATAAAGATCCGTAAACAGGGTGAAAATTTAAGAAAAATCTGTTCTTCAGTTCTCGAGACCTCTTAAAATGACGTATTTGTGCACTTCCAAGCTTATAGCGTCGAAAAAAAATTTAAACTAGTGACTCATGGCATTTTGCCTTAAGACAAATTACTGAAACATCCCTTACTGAAAATTACATTTTATAAAGAGCTTTAAATTTTATTGAAAAATGAAAAAAAAAATACTTCTAAAACACATTTTTTGTATATTGAAATTTTTTGAAAATAAAGAACTTTTTACTAAGCAATCGCGCTACGTAGCTATTTCAGAGAAGAAATATCGAAACTCAATTACCATTTTTTGTAATTGCCTGTACCAAAAGCTAATCAGCACGTCTCCCCATCAATACAAATCTAATATTTTTTAATTATTCAAGTCGATTTCGAGAACACGGATCAACCGATTTATGATTCAATTCCTATTGATAAGGAGACGTGCGATTAGTTATTGGTCAAGGCAGGTCCAACTGTTTTGAAGATACGGGCCAAAATGCCAAAAATGGCATTTCATTTTCAGTTTTTGAGAAAAAAGCGACCAATAACATTCAGAAAAATTTACAGAATAAATAACTGCTTAAATTTATGGGAGACAGGTTCAGCGGTTTCGATGGTTCAATAAAAAAATTTGAAAAAGAAACATTTGGCGGACAAAAGTGATCATAAGACATAGACACATTAAATTATCAGATATTTTAAAGATATTATAATAATAAGTTTAAATTTTGTTTACATTATATAAGTTCTCTAACATTGTTTATCCGTTAGACTGCGACGCGGCGCTTACGCGCTTCTATATTTTATCCCTCGCAGCTGAAGCAGCGCGATTACTTTAAAAAAAAGTTCGAAAGTTCGTAAAATTTCAGGGATGGGGCGGCATTTTTGTCAGTGCCCCGGGGCGCCAAATTTCTAAATCCGGCCCTGTATATATATATATATATATATATACATAAATGATTAGACTTAGCCTAATGTTTGTGTATCTAAAGTACTTACTCGGTATAAGCATTTTTGTCTTTCTATACAGCTACCTAGTTTAGTTTTTTTTAGAGGAAAATAAAAGTGGTATATTATGTGTGTTATTAAACTACAGTATTTTTGAATATAACTAAGTTAAAAATTAATACTTTACCTTAAAATATGTATTAATGATATTAAGATTATATAATATAAGGATTACATTGAAATGTGATTTTGTGCAATAGCAGAAACCTTACCAGTTTTACTTCTTCTACTAAATGAGAAATTGCCAAATTTTAATTAATTATTTACGATTTTATACAGATGTAATCAAACTTAAATGTAAAATTGGCCATGCATCAAGCTTTTAATATTTTGAAAGAAATGTTATATGATTAATTATGTCTCGAAGACAATATGATGTATTGATTTAACAAAATGCAATTCATGTTATCAATTATACATATATTTATGTGTAAGGTGTTAGTCTTCATTCCTATAAATAATCATTCCTAAAGCATCTAGAATATGTTTTTGTCACAAAATAATTTAATTGAGAATTTTATAATATGAATGAATGTTGAAAAGTGTTTCAATGATATTGCAAATATATATATTGTTTGTGTAAAAACTTGTTCAATGAGAAGAATAAAAATATAATTTCTTTGACTATTTTCTCACGTTGTTTGGAAATTATAAGCTTTTTTAAGTGCAACCTAGAGCTTTGGTGAATTTATGAACATTTTTTGATTATTGTGGTTAACTTTCATTAATTTAAACTATAGAACCGTAACCGTAAATGACATTTCTGTTTCAAGTTTTGAAGACTTTCAATTTTTATTTTAATTAGTAATTTAAAATTGGTCGAGTTTGAGAGGCCCATTTTTTTTAAAAAAGAATGTACTGAAATGTGTTGAAAAGTTTTATCAAAAATTGGCGTTAATGAGGATTGTATTATGGTAAAATACTTAATTATTTTATTATTTCTATTCTTTTTACTATTTTCCTTACTATCTATAAATGCCTGACTTTTCGTTATTGCAAGGCTTTTTACTTTTCTTAAGTAAGGTGGCTTGATGCATTTTAGGATAACGTACATTTTAATACCAAATATCTTGTTTACTTGTTTGAGTGAAAAATACGTGAGATTCTCAATATAAGGAGAGTTTCTAGAAGAATGAGTAATCTAGTGTTTTGATAACTAAGAATAATATCGATGTACGTGTACTTACAATATTGTAAGCGATGAATAGTATTAGGGATTAATAATTAATGGAAACGATGCACGCAGTGTCTAACAATACATAAATTATAAAAATAACGTTTTTTTTTTAAATAATCTAATTTTCATTTTGTAGTCTCGACTTGTGCTGTAGATCTTTTTAACTTCCCGTAGGGTAAGTTATAGTAATCGCAAAAAAATCGAAAATGAAAATTTTTATATATCTTTACGTTTCAGAGGTTTCTGAATATTTTGGCATACCTTAGAAAAAATGGATGTATGTGTGTGTGTATGCGGATACAAATTTTCGTCAACGATTTCGGGAACACCGATCGATCGAATTAAATAATTCAAAAAACATTCGATTCGTATTGATCAGGAGACGTGTTGATTAGTTTTTGGCGAAGGCAGATCTAGCCGTTCCGAAGATACGGAGCAAAAAGTGCGAAAAACGGTCTCACTTTTTAAGAGAACGGAGCGTCCGATTTTAATAATTCAAAAAACAGTTTACTTGTATTGACAAGATGAAGAATTGATCTAATTTTCATAAAGGTCTAGCGGTTTCGGAGATCTAATAAAAAAAGTATAAAAAATGCCATTTGGCGGTCAAAAATGATCATTAGACATATGCACATCAAATTATCAGATATTTCATAGAGATTTTAACAATAAGTATAAATTTTGTTTACATTCCTATGGGTTCCGTACCAATGCTCATCCGTTAGACGGCGGCGCGGCGCTTATGCGCTTCGATATTTCGTTACTATGCAGTTAAAGCAGTACGATTGCTTTGAAAAAAAGTTCAGAATTTCCAAAATATGTCAAAATAAAGAAAACATTTTTTTTTTCAAAAAAAATTTTGTTTTCAAAAAAAGTAATCGTTTGTCAAATTCCTAGTTTCTCAGAAATCTAATTTTTTGGAAGTCAATTTTTTTCAAAAATGTTAATAGTTTTTAAACTAGTTGGTTTGGTATTTAGCCTTGAGGCAAATTACATGAACTTCCCGATATGTGTAAATAATCGACTTAATCAAAAAAAGTGTAAATAATATACTTCATCAATCCTACTTTAAAAAAACGATAATAATTTTAGCAAAGTTTGACGAATTTTTAAAATTAAACTACTTGTTGTAAGGCCGTAATATTACAGTAAGTTCTATAAGACCATGATGTATATCGCCAAAAAAAGTTCCATGAAAAAAGGCTTAAATTTTTTTTTAACAGTTAATTACAGGAAAACGGCTCGGTAGATTTTCACCTAAAATTAATGAGCATCATTCCCAAATGATATCTTTCGAACAGTTTTTGATTTTTCAAAATCGGTTCGGTAGTATGAGCTTGAATGTGGACGAAAATTTAACACTTTTTTTCAACAGTTAATTACAAGAAAACGGCTGGGTAGATTTTCACCTAAAATTAATCAGCATCATTCCCAAATGATATCTTTCGAACAGTTTTTGATTTTTCAAAATCGGTTCGGTAGGATGAGCTTAAATGTGGACGAAAATTTAACACTTTTTTTCAACATTTAATTACAAGAAAACGGCTCGGTAGATTTTCACCTAAAATTAATCAGCATCATTCCCAAATGATATCTTTCGAACAGTTTTTGATGTTTCAAAATCGGTTCGGTAGGATAAGCTTAAATGTGGACGAAAATTTAACACTTTTTTTCAACATTTAATTACAAGAAAACGGCTCGGTAGATTTTCACCTAAAATTAATCAGCATCATTCCCAAATGATATCTTTCGAACAGTTTTTGATTTTTCAAAATCGGTTCGGTAGGATAAGCTTAAATGTGGACGAAAATTTAACACTTTTTTTCAACATTTAATTACAAGAAAACGGCTCGGTAGATTTTCACCTAAAATTAATCAGCATCATTCCCAAATGATATCTTTCGAACAGTTTTTGATTTTTCAAAATCGGTTCGGTAGGATAAGCTTAAATGTGGACGAAAATTTAACACTTTTTTTCAACAGTTAATTACATGAAAACGGATCGGTAGATTTTCACCTAAAATTAATCAGCATCATTCCCAAATGATATCTTTCGAACAGTTTTTGATTTTTTAAAATCGGTTCGGTAGAATGAGCTTAAATGTGGACGAAAATTTAACACTTTTTTTCAACAGTTAATTACAAGAAAACGGCTCGGTAGATTTTCACCTAAAATTAATCAGCATCATTCCCAACTAATATCTTTCGAACAGTTTTTGATTTTTAAAATCGGTTCGGTAGGATGAGCTTAAATGTGGACGAAAAGTTCAACACTTTTTTTCAAATTACAAAGAAACGGCTTGGCAGATCGTTGCACAAAACTGACAAACGATAGTCCTCACCGAAATACATCAAATGGCTTTTAAATTTCTAAAATCGGTTCAGGCGTTTTTGAGAAAACGTCGATCAAAGGTCTAATTTTGACAAATGCCAAAAAGACCATACTGATTTTTGCAAACTTTGACGAATTTTTAAAGCTGAACCAGTTGTCGTAGGGTCGTAATATTTTAGTATGACCTAGAAAACTATGGTATCTATCGTCAAAAAAATAATCATAAAAATCGTCGAAATTTTTTTTTTAAAAACTTTATTACAAGAAAACGGCCCGGCCGATCTCTACCAAAAACTAATCAGCACGATTCCCAACCAATATCTTTCGAACGGTTTTTGAATTTTCAAAATCGATTCATAACTGCGGGCTAAAACGTGAACGAAAGAGTTTTCACTTCTCTGCTATTTACGAAGAAACGGTTTGGCCGATCGTCGCACAAAACTGACAAACAATAGTCCTCATCGAGATACATCGAATGGCTTTTAAATTTTTGAAATCGGTCCAGCCGTTTTTGAGAAAACGGCGATTTACGGCAAAAAATCTGTTGGTGCACACGCACACACACACACACACACACACACATACTTTTTCCAAATTTGGTCTCATTCGATTCAGAATGGCTTGAAACGTCGAGAAAACATAAAATTAGCGAATCGGATTTTTTGATGAAAACATAAACTTCTCCTTCGGGAAGTTAAAAAATAATATTATTTGGTACGGGAAGTTCCAGCAATTTGCCCTAAGGCTAGATGCCATGCGCCCCACTAGTTATAACATATTTTCAAATTCATATATGAACTTATAAGATTCGCAAGTATATTGTATTGGTACACACCTGTTTATATAATACATACACTTTCGAACTTTACGTCAAAACTATTCCGCTTCGTTTATAAGTTTAGTGCGCGGGTATCGTACGTGAGCGGCTCCTTCTAACAACTTTGTATCATAGGGAATATATACGTACATACAATATTGCTCACATATATATTTATTCGTTTTCGCGTTTTATGCATTTTTCTACTCCACTTGTATGTATATATACCCACCACAATCCCGGTATATTGGCGTATCGATACGTTTTAGTATTAGTCCGTGGTTTTATTTTGTATTTCGGCGCGGAAGTGATATGTGCATTAACAAAACTTTTCGAAGCGTTGCCGACGAATAAGAAATTTTATCGTGTCACGCTGAGGATAACGCTCTTTTCAAAAACTCTCTTCGTAGAAAACTTTTATTACATCGACCAAAGATTATAAGCGCTATAATTCATGGTATAAAATGCAATAAAACAATGGGTTCGAAGGAAATATTCCTTGGAGGTGAAGGATTTAATAGTGCGTATAATTTTAAGGAGTTTTATTGATAATAGTTTGGACTCTAATATTTTAGAGTTTAGTAAATGTGGTAAGATAAGAAAAATAAGTAAGATTCAAATTGATCTCGTGTACTGATTTTGATAAGGCCAATTTGCCGATAAAATAGAATAGTTATAGTAACTTAGTACGGATCTATCTTGATATAAATTGATATTGCCGAACTGCCAAAAAGCTATTAAGTATTCTTGTGTGATCAGGTGTTTTACTCATAACAATTTATTAAAACTGCTCTTTGATTAAGTCAGGTTGTTGGGTTTTAATTTAACCCTTGTTGCCGTGGGCTGTATTAAACACTGATTTGTTGATATATTATGTATTACTTGTAGTTCATATTACAACCACTGATATGTTACTATATCTATATCTATATCTATATCTATATATATATATATATATATATATATATATATATGTTAAAGAATTTAGTTTGGAAAAAATTAAAGATTAACTTCTAACTCTTTGCCTTTTATTTGATGTATTGCCCTTCAAGAACTTATATATATATATATATATATATATATACATATATACATATATACATATTTGTTATTTATTATACATGTTGTTTTGCGGACTTTACTTTTAAAAGTGAACAATTATACCAATCAAACTCTCCTCTTCCCCATTTTCCAAGTGGTAGCAACCATACCGAATAAAAACTCAATGCCGTGAAAATTGTCACCTTCATGGTCCATATAATAAAACAAAAATACGTCCGAACAATGTATGGTGTTATCAATGAGACATTTGAAAGATACAATTATGATAAAATTGTTATTTGATGTTCCTTCGTTTTGTAGGTTAGATTATATGTGTGTAACGCCTGATTTCACAGCAAATACATAACTTGGTTGCATATAAATGAACTCCTGATACATAAATAATAGATATTCATATATATATATATATATATATATATATATATATATAAATATATATTTTCACTTTAAATCTTCAACTCGAATTGGTATTTATGATTTAAGTTCTATTGATCGTTCGTTACATTAACAAAAAATAAATAAATCTCAACTTCCCAAAGAGCAAAAAAAAACTAAAATAATATAGCTTTGGCTTTAGAAAAAATGGATGTACGTATGTATGTTTGGATACAAATTTTCGTCCACGATTTTGAAAGCACGGGTCAACTGATAGTTTATAAAATTCATTTATTTGATATTCATGCATTTGAACCAAAAATTTATTTTTCATTCAGTGAAAGATATATTAATAACCTAATAATAAAAAAATAACAAAACTAATTTGCAAATATTTGCATCTCAGGCATAAATTATCGCACTAATTAATTAGCATTACTTCATTTTTTAGTCTATTTTTGTTAATTGTTATAGTGACATTAACTCAATATTTTAGTATTATTAAATTACAATGTTTTACTATCATCATATCAGTAAGTATTCAATTAGTTTAATTTAGTTTTAGTTTAGTTTTAGTTTAATTTAATCTAAATATCAAATTTAGATAGATATCAAACTCTGACAAATATTGGATGAAAAATTTTTATTGAAGAAGGCTAGCATGTGAGCTGAAACGTATATTCATCAAATGAAATTCATACAATAATTATGTCTGTACTAAAATATTTATAGAATGTTTATGGAAGCATGCTGTCCGAGGTGTAAATTGAATCTGGAACTCTTGATTGAAATTCCATAGCTTTAACCACTAGTCCATGAAGCCTTTTATCAATATTTAAAAATATAAGTGGCGTTTCTACGAAAACTGTATAATTATCAACTAGATGAATTGAAATTATAAGAGCAAACCAATTTTCCTTAACAAATTGAATTATGCAATTCAT
Source organism: Ctenocephalides felis (assembly GCF_003426905.1). Classification (NCBI taxonomy): domain Eukaryota; kingdom Metazoa; phylum Arthropoda; class Insecta; order Siphonaptera; family Pulicidae; genus Ctenocephalides; species Ctenocephalides felis. Next base: position 27,444,067 of record NW_020537646.1, read on the forward strand.
CATAATTTAAATCGATAAAAATGCAATTAAGCGTGATAATTATCCATACAATATTCATATAATATTAATCTGTACACAAAATTATAATTCTCTCTATGAATTATAAACAAAAGCCTGACGGCTTATTCAAATGCACAATCTGCTCTTTCATCTATTTATCTGTCTGGATTAACTATATTTGAATAGATTTTTTTCGGATGCAGAGAATTTAACTTTGTCAAACTGCAACATTTTATTTCATACTGCATTTTCCAATATAGGACACAAAAACATTTTGAAACATAATAGTATATATAATATATATATATATACGAGTATATATATATATATAATATATATATATATATGTATTTATATATATATATAATTATATATATATATATATATATATATATATATATATATATATATATATAGAATAGTAATTAGATCATCAAACGGGTATTTTACCCTAACAAAAAAACAAAAATAATATATATATATATATATATATATATATATATATATGTATGTGTATGTGTGTACATGGTATTTCAAAATATGATTTCACAGTCTAATGATAAATTTCCACAACAAAGGTCGGCTTTTTCGATGAAAAGGCTTCTCAAGAAATCATGAATTCTATACAAAAGGACCAATTTATTAGCTTTAAGAAGCAAACAACAAAGATGACATTTAATAAGATTCCTGAAGCATAAGAAGGTCATATATTGACATTATAATTGATGCTTGATATACTGCCTGTCAAATAAATAGATGTATGAGTAAATATTGACATAGATTCAAAGATAAATTGCCAATTCAACCCGCCAGTTATGGAAGTGCGCAATATTTGCATAAACTATTTATGTTTTAATTAGGATCGGCATATGTAGTTCCACAGCCGATGTATAATTAGCACACAAATTTATATTTGCGGAGAGTTTTCGTGAAATATGCTTGTATGATTCCATCAACAATCATGCTTCAGGAACACTGATGCTATTTATTTACTAATAACAACAACAAGACTAGGGCCCATATTAACACACGTGCCTATATTGATATAAATATTTATTTGGATAATTAAACCCTTAGTTATTAATAGATAGTATAAAGAGAAGTTAACAACTGAAAATGCTTAAAAGAATAAACATACAACTGAAACTTTTATTAGAAGTTTCTAGAATTAATTTATTCATGTTGATAATTAAGAATTAAAATTATAACAGTAAAGAATATGTAACATTTACTAAAAAAGTGTGGAACATCAAAAAAATTTTGTAGTTCTATCATTTATAATTTATATTTCTGAATAGAAATGACGTCTGAAACTACAATAATCTAAATCATAAGTTACGAAACTTTTTCTCATGCCGTAGACCCCTTAGGATGTTTTTCGCTAATCACTATTGATGTTGATATTGATTTTTCATCAGTTTCAAATTAAACGTGTGGGAGTAGTTATGAATATGAAAGTATAAACTCCACTTGTATAAAATTATATGAAATTAATTGACTATAAAAATTAATGATATGAAAATATGACAAGTCCTATTGTTTTTCTACAATCACTAGCCTGCTTGATTTCCCCACATACTCCCTGCCCAGTGTTGACCTCACAGTTTAAAAAAAATACAGGGAAATACGTTGTAAATAAATGGTGTGAAAACAAATTATAGCAGTATTGTTTATAGCAGTTTCAAAGATTAATGCATCAAAAGACGATTTGTTGAGTTAACGAATGAAAAGAGGTTGAATTGAATTCCAATGAAAAGTCTAGGCTCCAAATTATTTTTTGTGTCAGCAATAAACACTGAGGTCTGGGTATACTAAATGGTAGTGATGTGCCGACTCGAAAAATTCCTGATTCGAATGATTCGAATCAGAAAAAAACCTGATTCGAATCATGATTCGAATCAACTCGAATCAAGTATATATATGGACAAAAAAAATCATGGATGTATTAATTTAATAAAAGTGATCCAAATTTATAATCAAAATTGTCAGTTTAACCAATATAACCGACAAAGTAGAAATTATATTCTGTAAAATAAAATAAAAAAGTAAATAAATAAAATAAAATCAAAAAGTATATTCTGAAAATTATTAAAAATGATATAATTTTGAAGACGGCTGAAACATATCTACAAATTAATTTACCATAATAAATTACCTAACCAATTGTGCATAACTAAAGTATATAAAATAATATTTGGAATCATGGGTCGATTGTTTATTTTACTATGTAATCAGTAAAGGATCGCATCTAAACTAAGAGCTGAAAGTTAATTTAATTAATGTGAATTTGCCATTACTTACATAATCAGAAGTTAACATATTATTTACTGACTTTCTGGTGTTTAGTAATTGTTTCAAAAGAGAATTATATTGAAAGATTCCCGAAACTCGTTTCATAATTTCGAGTGGTTTATTCTGATAATATTTAAAATCTAAAACACTTAATCATTATCAAAATTGGGTATTGATATTTCACGAACAAAATCGCTCTCAGCTCTCCGTAAAATAAATAAACATGCAAGAACGACGACGCATTGTATCGCCCATACGGTTAACTCATATCGCTTGAACTCATATCGCTCGAACGGCTTGAAGTCGGGATGATTCGAATCAGAATTCGGAATAACTCATAACGCCGCTTGATTCGGTTTGACTCATATGAAGTCGGAACAACTCAGAACGCCGCTTGATTCGGTTTGACTCATATGAAGTCGGAACAATTCAGAACGCCGCTTGATTCGGTTTGACTCATATGAAGTCGGAACAACTCAGAACGCCGCTTGATTCGGTTTGACTCATATGAAGTCGGAACAACTCAGAACGCCGCTTGATTCGGTTTGACTCATATGAAGTCGGAACAACTCAGAACGCCGCTTGATTCGGTTTGACTCATATGAAGTCGGAACAACTCAGAACGCCGCTTGATTCGGTTTGGCTCATGAAGTCGGAATAACTCATATCGCCGCTTGATTCGGTTTGAGCCGTATGAAGTCGAATGATATAGTTAGTCGATGAATGCGGTTAAAGTCATATAAAGACGATTGGAGTCGGCCGATACATTTAAGCATATTAAAGTCGGGTGGCTCGCATGATTTAATTCATTATTTATTTTTTATATTTATGATATTTATTTTTTATATTATTATAATATTGAATTAAATTAAAACATTTTTTTTATATTTATATTTATGAAAAATTTTATATTTATGAAAAATTTGTGTTAATACATATTTTATCACAGTAAATATTTTGCGGCTTGATACGAGTTGATTCGAATCAAGTAAAATCTGATTCGAATCAAGTCGTTAAAGGCTTGATTCGAATGATTCGAATCACTTGATTCGACTTGGCACATCACTACTAAATGGGTATACCAACGAAAGTCCGGTATCAGATAGTAAGTGCGTTAACTACGATGAACCGAGGACTGGACGTACCTTATAAGTAGTCACTGATGACCAGTGATTATGGTGCTGAATCAAATCTATATTTTTTAAATCCTCAAAAATCCTTGTCTTCATCTCAATCGTCGTGGGTCACCAATGTGGAAGTAGTAATGTATATGATAGTATAAACTCCACTTGTATAAAATTATATCAAATTTATTGACTATAAAAATTAATAATATGAAAATATGACAAGTCCTATTGTTTTCCTACAATCACTAGTGTGCTTGATTTCCCCACAAACGAATAATAATATTAAAAATATAGTGTGAATACGCATGTTAAGCTGATGCATTTTTTAATGAACAGGATGAATCTGATGTGGAATAGTAAACTGTTAACACCTACTATCCTTATTTATGTGCACATTTTTGCAGGCATAATCATTTTATAATTATTTAAAAAAATTTAAATTTTACGACTCTCTACGTATCTTGTAAAAATCAATAAATTATATAAATATAACGATTAAAATATACACTAATAAAAATTATTGTCACAAAATGAGTTGTAATCGTAATATATTCATTAGTGCAAGAGAAGAGTGCGATGAAAAACTTTGTCATTATATATGCGTAAATCATATGTGGTATATACATTTTCAAAATGATATAATGAGCGTATCAGCAAATCAAACTCTCAGCACATTCTAGCCTAATCAGCTAAACTTTAAACTATATAAGGATTTAAATTCCAATCATTTGATAATCACATGAGTTCATAATACTTCCAATATATTGAACAGCCATAATGACTCATAGTCAAAGCCAATCGCCAAGCTAAATATAATCGATTCCGGGTATTATTCTCGTCATTAAATTTGTGATTAGTGAATGTAATGCAGCCGACACAGTACAATTCGTTGTACATAGACATACATATTTTCAATAGATAGATGGTTAAAATTGTCTCATTTTATTTTCAATAAAAAGTTGGTTATAATCATTTCATAACATAACCATTTTAAATTCATTGAGAATAGGGTCAACTTGGCTTATTTTACCACTACGAAAAACTAAATTCTTAACCCATAATCTTAAAGCGTTTTGCGCTTATTGAATTTTATGTTCGTCTGAAGTAAATTTTATTATATTAATGTCAAACTAAAAACAATATAAATTATATATTGAATATTGTATTTACCAAAATATTGTAGAAACAACATTTAAAATAAAACATATAGGGGTCAATTTTGACCTAAAACAGACCAATTTTATGCCAAGGCTATGTTACGTAGCGCTACTCATACGAAATGGTACTAAATACTGCCAAAATGCCATGTGCTTGCTGTGACACATTAATATGATAAGGATCTAGTATAAATCCGATGCCCAATTCATCAACATGAAATCAAGCAGTTGTGACATAACATTATCACTTAGAATTATTAATCTAAAATTTGATGTCAAGTAAAAATACTCTTGTGTGGATCCAAAAATCCAAAAAAATCTCATCAGATATATAATGGTAAATTATCAAGTTTTATTCTATTAATACTAAATTTAAGAGTCTCATTGCTGTTGAAAGTTGAATCTTAATCTTTAAAACTCAATTTTGGTTGATTATGTCATCTATGGATTTAATTACATTTATGGATTTTTCTAACTTGCATTAAGGTGAAATGCCACTCTCAAGTAGTTTGTTCATTGGTATAATCTTTAACCAATTTAATGTAATCCAGTATAAGCAAAACAAACGTGACAAATTAGTTTTGAAGTGAAAATATGGAAAGAAATTTGAAAATATGAAGAGAAACATTATAAATATGTTTAAAAACGAATGCAACTATTTAAATACAGTGTTTAACTTAACGAATGTTGGAAACTACAAACATTATTTATTTAATACTATTTAGTACTGGTTAATTACCTACATTTATCAAAAAGTTCATGCAACTTCTAGACAATATGCCACTTATACATAATTAGTTCTAATATTTTCTCTAAATATTTGTATACAGAGTAATCTATTCACACCCTACCTCATTATTTATTAAATATTTTAGAGTAAGTAATAATTCAGAGGTACATATTAAAATAAATATCTAGTAGTGGTATTTAACTTATCTTTTTAGGCAATTTAAAACACATTTTTGTCAAACAAATTTATTTAAAATGGACAAGTTAATAAAGATTTAATCATGCTCAAAAGTATTTGATTAAGTACAAAATATGTGGCTGATAACATTTTTAATTCAGTTGTATTCATATACTCACAAACCCTCGAATGATCAAAGTTGCTCTCTAGTATATGATTTGCATGCAGCTGATTCTTACCTGAAAAGAAAAAGGTATATTAGTTTCAATACTCTCGTGATTCATCAAATATTATTATATAAATATTAGTTTGATTAGATATTTTACCTATAGGAAAATGTGTTTACACCAATTAATATGAAAATATATTTCACACAGACACCCACACTGTGTATTAAAGGAGGAAATTTTATTTAAGAGAGAGAATCATAGCATTCTAGATTCTCCCCCCATAAAGTGAAGCCTAACGGCGGTTTTCGTAAGGACTAGAGGTGAGAGATGAGGAGGGGTTTTAGTCGACAAAAGACCTAGTCTGAGATGCATAAAGGCATTTCCTTCGCTATACCAAAAATTTATTTTTGCATATATATATATATTAAATGTTTGAAAACAAATTAGTATCTCAACCCAATTAGTTTAGTGTAGTCAATAAAATAACTCTCAATGGTATCTCTTGACAGAACTCATATATAAATTTCGTGCCGAGATTAAACAGTCAACAATAATATGAAATCACATTAACTACATGGAAAACTTTAAGAGCAATCAAATACACAGTTCATCGAATATTGTATTCCTATAAGGACCTTACCATCATTTCCGCACAACTGAGTCCGATCTCGTCTACTCAGGTGAACACAATTTTCCAAAACATGAGATCGTTAAAATGTCAGCATGTTTCATTACGCGAAGTTATTATGCAGTCAGCATATGCAGGTACGTACACGACCTTTACGAAAGTGTTCGCGTTGCGGAAGTAAAATAATGCGTTTTTCCGCGACGCAACGCGGCTTTCGCATATTAAGCGCAGTTTGCCGGTGTAAACATCAAAAAACTGTTAGAGAAATAACATGGAGAAGGAATGCTACTGACGTGAAAATGACTAGGTCTAATAAACCTATTATTTTATATTATAGTTTCGGTATATTACTTATGTTGATAGATTAAATCAGTAGCATCCAAACTTTTACATTAGCAACAAATCTCTATGAAACATGTCCAATTCGCCTTTGCAATTATATTGTGAAACACATACCAAACAAATAACTGAGTAAAAATCCCAGCTTTGTTTATTGTAGAAAAATCTCATCATTGCAGAAATGTGACTTTTTTGCTGTTTTGAAGTAAAAAGTACAAATGCAAAGGAAGTCCGTTACGCCCGAAGTGTTCGTCATTCATTCTCGATGAGATTATTTCTATACGGGTCGACTGTGATTAGTCGTCGTGTATGTGAATAGAGATCTGTCGTTATATGCGTACCGGCATCAACGTTGTATGCGTACCGATACCAACAAGCAAATCGGCATAGATAAATAAACATTTTAAAGTTATATCGTAGTACAAATCTTAATTTAATGAAAAAGCCTGAATCAGAAGAATATTTAACTCTGTTCCTTGAAAATATTGATTAACAAGATTAATGATTAGTAAGTTTATTGATTAGAAATTATTTCTTTATTATTCGTAGTTTCTATAAACCTTTGAAGCTATTAAAGAAAAAAATATTCTTTAGACAAGAGAGATATTACAGCTGTTCAAAGAATGAGATTATATCGCCAGCAAAAAAGTAAAACATACTCCACTGTGTGAACAAATATTATAGAATTTAATAATCAGCAATTACTTCTTTTCTAAAATTAAGGTTTTCTATTCATTTCTAAATGCTAATTACAATGACAAACCGATCATTTCATATTTGAAATATGACTTCAATTACATTGTTGTTTATATATATATATATATATATATATATATATATATATATATATATACATATATTGTTGATGCTATAATAATTATATAAATTACAATTTATTATTATATAAATGTGTATAATGGTTGAAACTAATAAATGTGTCACGAGTGTTACCATATTACTAATAAACATTATTCAAAATTGTTATATGATGTATTTATTTTTACTTAACATAAATTTGCCATTTTGTGCAGTAGCAAATAAGTTTTACTTGAATCACGTGTGAACCTTACGCGCACTCTTTTTTTCAAACATTTGTAACCTGGTTTTTACCTCATAGGCGAGGTAAATTGAGACGGTTTCTATTTAATTTTAAAGGGATTTTATAAAATTATAGCTACTTAATTAAAACTAATGCAACAAATATAAATTTCGATATTGCATTTTTACAAATATAACACAGTAAATAACCTTGATCTGGTATTTAGCCAGAAAAAATTATCAGCGGAATTGGCAAAATTATTAATTTAATTTATCACTTCCAAAATTGCTTTTTAACTTACTCTCCTTTTCAATTTGCTATTTTTTATTTTTTACTTTTTACATTTTTGCAAGGGTAAAGATTCAGTTGATTCTTCATACTCCATTCAAGTGTTAGTTTTAATATTGTATAAATAAAAAAAATGTTGAATCTAACTGGAAATTAACAATACAACTTATAAAACAACTAAATAAAATCAAGGTCTTGTTTTAATTAATAACAGAAATTATATTAATGTCTCGTAAACTGAACAACATTACTCACGACTACAAAAACTCAAGCTGATGGCTGGTTATACATCTTTTTCTATCTACTCTCAAATATCGTTGTTAAAAAATCTTAACATTGCTGGTTTTTGAGATATTGGCGATTGACCTTTTTACCCGTGAACTTTCAACAACAAATACAATTTGGAGATATTTCAATGTTGTTATTCAACTGTCAAAGCATACTATCTCATTTTCCTGATCTTTAAGATAAGCTATTACAAAATTGTGCATTTAGATGTGCATGTTGCTCTATCCATATGTGCAACATAAATATAAAACTATATCGAAAATGAAAAATTTATTTGTCAGCAGTTATTAAATTTTTTTAATGAAGGTTCCTGTCTTTTAAATACTTATTCCAATGAGATACCATTATTTCTTGCTGGAGGTTTTGATATCAAGTTTCATTAGATATACTCCTAAACAATTATTGATTTTTTAGATAATTAACTAAATTTATCAAAAAATAATTCGCCATTTCAACCAACTATGAAAGATGGCGCCACTTTTGATGAAGTTTTCTTATGAAATTTAGACAATTTGCAGGATGAGTTTATGTTTTTTGCTTCAGTCATATCAAACCAATAATATCATATTTGAAACACGATGGTAATTAGTTCATTATTTTAAAATATTAGTAATGTGGTTGACATTAATTATTAATTGACATTAATGAACGTGTGTATTACTACGCAGACTACTTGATATATTAACAACTATTGAGTTGTTTTGTCAACATGTCATTATGATATACGAAGTCACTATTACAGATGACAATTGTAAGTCAACAAATTTGCTAAATGTCCTTAACTGGATAGTTGTAAATATAGTAGTAAATAAAAAAAACTTGATAGTGAATAAACTAGTCAATACAAAAGGTTCTGCCACTTTTCTATAACGATTGCATTTATTAATCAGGGTTAACTGGTCTCAACATAGTTCATTAGAGGGTGCTACAATATAAATTTGTAATGCTACAGGCAATATCAATAATTGAGTTTGCATGTTTTTTTAAAAAAAGATCATTGTACAAAATCCACTACTTTTGAAAGTGTTCTACAAGCCAAAATCTCGTATGTCAAGCCAATTTTTTCCGTCGCTTGCATATATGTGCGATTTATCAAATTGTCGCGATCCTATGTACACGTGAGACTGTTTGATAAAAACCGGAACGAGGACGTAAATCGTGCATCGAAACTACAACAATGCCGGAGAAATCGACCGGCAAACCAATAACGATTTGTGCATTTGTCAGGTCAAAAATCCATGCCGACAATGCAACGTGTGCTCGTTTTGTTACAGTTGTAAATCCTTCGACGGATAGTTCTAGAAAGGAAAAGATCACTGAAGATTTTCTGAGAAAAGGTATTTATTCCAGATATATCAATAAATTATTAACCAGTAAACTGGGATGAGTGACAACTACACTCGTCATGGAGTAGTGACCGAATTTTGTGCATACTAATCATGGTAAAACTAGCTGTAAGTGGAATTCTGTCTTAAGGCAATTAAGGCATCGTGCCTTAAGGCAAATTGCTGGAACTTCCCGTACCAAAAATTATTATTTTTTAACATTTTTGAAAAAATTTTACTTCGAAAAAATAAGTTTTTTTGAGAAACTATAAATTGGACAAAAAATTACTTTTTTTTGAAAAAAAATTTTTTTTAAAAAAAAAAAAATTTTATTTTTTTTTTTGAAAAAAATTTTTTTTTTTTGATTTTGACATTTTGTGGAAGATCTGAACTTTCTTTTCAAAGCAATCGTACTGCTTTAACTGCATAAAGACGAAATATCAAAGCGCGTAAGCGCCGCGTCGACGTCTAACGCGTAAACATTGGTACGGAACCCATAGGAATGTAAACCAAAATTATACTTATTGTTAAAATCTCTATAAAATATCTGATAATTTGATGTGCATATGTCTAATGATCATTTTTGACCGCCAAATGGCTCATTTTTTTACTTTTTCCTCCATATCTCCGAAACCGCTAGACCTACCTTCATGAAAATTTTATCGATTCTTCATCTTGTCAATACAAGTAAAATGTTTTTTAAATTATTCAAATCGGACGCTTCGTTCTCTTAAAAACTGAGTTACCGTTTTCGGCACTTTTTGCCCCCTATCTTTGGAACGGCTAGACCTGCCTTCGCCAAAAACTAATCAGCACGTCTCCTTATCAATACGAATCGAATGTTTTTTGAATTATTCAAATCGGTTGATCCGTGTTCCCGAAATCGTCGACGAAAATTTGTATCCGCACATACATACACACACATACATACATACATACACACACACACACACACACACATACACACACACACACACACACACATACATCCATTTTTTCTAAGGTATGCCAAAATGTTCAGAAACCTCTGAAACGTAAAGATATATAAAAATTTTCATTTTTGATTTTTTTGCGATTACTATAACTTGCCCTACGGGAAGTTAAAAATTGCATATTTTGCATTTAAAAAAAAAAACATAGTCTCAAATTCCAAGATGTTTGGATTTCAAAATAAATAGTTGTTAGTGGCATTTTACCTCAAAAGCAACATTTTAACTCGGGTCGAATGACACAAGACGCATGTCAATGATTAACAAGACGTAAGTTCAAAATTTTATATAATTATTGTGATATCGAAGTATTTATGTATTAAAGTATCAATGATTATGTCATCTAATTACTCATTTTCATACAAAGCAAAAAAATTATTAAATTTAATGGCATATTTAACCCAAAATCCTATATTATGATATATCCCTTTAGTATTGATGATTATAAAAAATTATACATTTGACTTCCCTTAAAAAAGTTTACGTATAAATACTTAGATTAAAAAATTTATATATACTAAATTATTAATGTTTTTTTAATGTAACACAAAAATATGTATGTGCAAGTTAATGTAACTTGTCTCTGTTTCATCGACGGATTTTTGAATATTATAGTACAAAAATATAAGATGTAAAAGACAAACAAAACAATTATTTGAATGACGAATTGTCAGTAAATTTAATCAATAATGCTTAAACAGATTCTTATATCTGATTGGAAATGATTAATTCCTTCACTGTAAGATTCTGTTACTTTGTATGTAAGGAAAATGAAGTATAAAGGTTTATTTAAAACTCTTAGCAAAATCTATGTTAGATTAGAACATTCATAACCTATATAATAACACGTGATCAAAACAAGGACATTTCAATATCTTATTCTATATTATTAAATAAATTATTTTTGATCGTGAATATTTCGAAGAAAAATAAGTGTATACCTATACATTGTCAAAAAACAACGTGATCAAAACAACAGTATTTCAGCGCTTTACTCTGTTATCATTGAATCATTATTTTTGTTCAAAAATATTTTGAAGAACAAATTAATATAGGAGCCAATTCTCCGATAGAGTAGACCGTTATGGCAAGGCTATGTTACAATCCTTCTTTCATATAAATTGTTAGGAAAATCTATCAAAATGCTATGTATTTGCTGTGTAGTCAGATATTAAACCTAACCTAGAGAACTTTTTTTTTTTGACTCTGTTTTATTTAGCAATCAGAAATAAATAAAGATTCCGATGAGCTAAATTGACATGATTTAAGAGCGATTCCTAAGAAGATCTCCAATAAGATCTTCTCAGTTTATCAATTGATAATATGATTTATGATAATATTATATTAGATCTAATCTAAGACTAAAGGCCATTGTCGTTTCAATCTCCTTATGCCAAACGGTTGAGTAATGTCAACTGTTGATGGGTTCGAATATGAGTCCAATTTGCCTTTGTATTTTTCCTTGAATTCTTTGAACGTTAATTGCACCGTTTTCATGTTGACTCGCTGTGAATGGTTTCATTTATCACGTACCACTGTGAATTAAAAATTTTACGTAAAATTTTTGATTGAGTTCTCTGCATTATAGCTATATTTGATTTGTAAGCACATCCCCAGAGCTCAATTCCGTAGGTCCAGATTGGTTTAATGATAACACATATGTGAAATTAAGTTTTATGTCTGAAATATCTGATCGCACCGCAAACACATAGCGTTTTGACAGTTTTTACAATCAAAACAGGTAAAAAGTTAATAGCATTGATTTACTTCTATAGGACTTTCTATTCTAATTATCACGTAAACCTCTTAACAAGTTACCTGTGTTTAGGACATTTAATAAATTAGAAAAGCGACTGAAAAAACAAGTTCCATATTCGTCCTTGAAAAGCCCTTTGTTCTAAATATAATTTCTGTTTGTGTGTCCTAATGTGATTACTTAGCGTGGGGATTAGCTAATATTCCACTATTTCCTAGACATAAATAATTAATTGAAGCAACTAAAACACTTCGTCGGCAACGCCTTTTAAGAATGCACAATCGATTAAACGGGTATTAAATAGCATCGGTTTAATTCCACACCATGCCACGCGCGTTCTATATAATTTATAACGGCCGAGCGTAATCCTCACCCTCTTCGGCGAGCTTTTACTTCAGCGTTTAACGCCGGCGGCTATAATTAGTTAGCCTGCGGTTAAATATTAGCGGATCGCATGCGAATCGTATTTAGTATTTAGATATGCATTCATATGTGCACCTGCTCACGTGAGCAAATCCATAGAACAATGTATATAGATTCAAACGAGTATCTTGTACATGTACCTGTGTGCTTTGATGGAAGATGTTTAATTGGCCGCAATTTAGATTCGCAATGCCCAGACGGATTTCTATACCTGATTGCGGACTATTCGTTCTATTGTTGTTGCGCGTAATAGTTTTTTCCTACTTTACATTTAAAGTTGCAATGGCTTATTTCAGACGAAAGAGCTGAGGAAATGTGATTCGTGAATCTTTGTTGTACATAGTGTTTACAACGCGTTTTAAAGATTTCATTAAGCGAGACAGTTTCATTAAATAAAATGACAAAAGTAATTTGTATCAATTCCCTCGGACAACTGTGGATATCTACACTAATTACTGAAAACTATTTTTAAATGAACTTTATTGTTTTATATAAATACAGTAATTCACAAAGATGCAATTTGTATGGCTAGTTAAGACAAATACTGTTTACTTGCTATTCTGAAGGGCGATGGAATACATTAGTATTACAATGATTTTTGATTACAAATAAATGTATGATACAATTATTCAATTTGAACAAGATTAATAATGTTTCCATGAGCATGAAATCCTAAACGTTCTTCTGTGCATTTTTCTCCTAATTACCTTTCGTATTATATATAATACTACCAATCTGTTTAATATGAACTGAGTAGTATGCTATTTGATTCAACAAATTGCCATCAAATATTAGAGAATTAGAAAATAAGAATTTTTATGAATTACTCACTAATACTTTTAAGTGTAAGTATTTTTAAAAAGTGTTTTTCTGAGTTGTTATTTCTGATTGTAAGCTTGTTGCTTATTTTCCCAGACCTAAATATAATTTTTTGGTATAATTTATTTTGTTGTTTTATAAAATGTATTGTTAATTTTAAGTTACATTCAACAGTTTTTTATATAACCTTTATTAAGCTTATACCTGGGATAGGTAAAAGGGACCAACTAAGCCTTCACCCTGGCAAAATAAAAAGTAGCAAATGAAAAAGTAAAGTAAGGTAAAATAATATGCTAACTCTGATAAATATACCTGACAAAATTCCAGGTTAAGATTAATTGCAGTATTATCTCTGTGAACTTTGCACCCATAAAATTTATATTTTGCATTGGTTGAATAATGCAGCTATCATTTTGTAAAAACCATTTAAAATTAAAATAAAATATTGGACCTCCTTGCCCCTGGTCGCTGCAATTTACTTTGCAGTGACCTGGTCGCTTTGCAACTTACTATGGAGTGAAAATTGCCTAGTTACAAATTTTTGTAAAACTGCAAAAAAGCACATTTCTAGAATGACAAATTAGCTGGTATTTGAACTGAACATAGTTAGATAATTGTTTGTTATATATATTATTTGTTATAAGATAATTATTTTGGTTTTTATACTATAATTGCTCTTACTATAGAAACTTACTAAAAGCTTCAAAATTTGTAACAATTTCTGTAAATTCATTAAATTTACTAAATGTCCTTTACTGGACAGTTGTAAATAAAAGAGTTAATAAAAAAAATCTGTTTGATACATAAAAAATAGTGTGCTAAAAAAATATTACTTGCACATTTTCACAAATAAATATCATAAATATTGATAAATTAAAATTTTGTCAATTTTTTTTCTCATTGAACAAGACTACTACAAATTGAATATTGAGTTTTTCGTGAATAATTTTTTATTATTTTTTATTACTCTGGAAATTAAAAGATTATTAAGAAAGAGATGGATGAAAGTGAAGCAATTAATAATTTTGTTGTATTTGCAATTTGAGTTATATTTTTTTATCAAAATAAATACATCGTTCTCCAAACACAGACTCGATATCGAAATGCTGAATGCATATTTTTATTGCGCATTCAAATCACTTATCGCGCCAGCTTTATTTTCATCCCGCGGCGAAATAACGAGAGGACGACGAACGCCCCGCACAGGTGCTTGTATCCGAAGCTTTTGTAAATATGTGCATATACGCGTTTATTTGCTTATCCGTGTTATACATATCAAAAAGCCCGGATAAGGTGTCGTGGATATGTTTAACGGAAGCAAATACAAGGAGTCACTCGGTTGCCATGAACTTCTTTAGCAGCTCAGGTAGTACCACGATGAATGAATATATGATCAACGTTTATTGATATTATTTTAGGAATAAACAACATATCAAAATATAGACACATAATAATCGTTAGTGCTGCCCTAGGGCAGGTCCGTGAATTGATGTAAATTCCTCGTTTTAGGAAAGAATAATGTGTCAGATTTTCCATTGCTATTTCTCAGCACAGTGCCTCAAATGGGCTATTTTCAATTGGAAATGTATTTTTCACCTATATTTTCAAAATTAAGAAGACACATCGCTGCTGTCTGATGTCAGCTTGCCAGAATGGGGTCTCAAATTCGCGACACAATTTACGTGATATATATGGAAAAATATTTATGATAAATTTCTAATTATTTATTTTTAATCTAGAAAAAACAAACCATCAGATCGATTGTTAACTTCTATAAAGAATAAAGCTAAACTAAAACATAACTAGGTGTAAGAGGTATTTTGTTCTAAGGCAAGTTGCATGAACTCTCCGATAAATATAAATTAACGATTGAATCAACAAATATTTGATTTTTATGTGGTATACCTGTCTAACAGTCTACTTGTTGACAAGTCTAAATTCCTACCTGTTTATAAATAAATTTGTCCACCTTTATACCTGCGTACCTGTCCATAAGTTTACCTATTTGTCCACCTACCTGTCTGTCGACCTGTCTACTTGTCTACTCCTCTACTTTTGTCCCTGTCCACCTGTTTATCTGTCATCCTGTCTACCTGCCATCTTTCTATTTTTCTACTTATCTACTTGTATACCTGTCTACCAGTTTACCTGTCTACATGTACAATTGCCTACCTGACCACTCGTCTACCTGCCATCTGAGTATCAATATTTCTATAATTATATAAATCATTAATAATGATGGTAACATGATAACAACCAATGTTAGGTTTCTAAAATTTTCTGAAACTCCAAAACTGCTGAGCCTGCCTTTGCCGGAATATAATCAATTCTTTAATCCGTCAACCAAAGCAAAATATTATTTTTGAAAATAGTTTTTAGCAAACTCTAGAAAACAGCTTGTCCAATCGTTTACCAAAAATAATCAATGCTAGTCTTAATCGAGTTTCATCAAATGGCTTTTACATTTTCGAAATCAGTTTAATTATTAGTGAGAATATGTCAAAGCTAGGTAAAATTTTGGCCCACATAGACATACTTTTTTCCAAATTTGATCTCATATGATTTAGAATGACTTGCAACATTGAGACAACAATGGCAAGTCGAATTCCAATAAAGGAAAAATCTCCTTTTTGTAGTTAACAATTATTGAAAAAGTTAGGACCGGTAAGTATTGAATACATAAGTAAATATCAAATGCAAATTCACAGTAAATTAATAGTCAGCATATACTTAACCCTTTGCACTCCCACTCTCTAAAAGTTCATATTAAATGTCACAAATAAGTCGACCATGAGGTGCAAAGGGTTAAGCATTCTTATGATCAACAGTGAATTGATCAATTAAATTGCTGAAATCTGTAGAAAATCAGTGCTAGTGTCAAATCATTGTGCTCATTAATAATTTCTATCACGAATGGAATAATGAGCTTGTCGTGGATGATTCTTTGAATTCATTGTAAGGTATCATTATTACTTTATATTTTATTATTCGAGCATTTAAGAAATTATTCAGAAATACATTGATACAATAAACATATTATATAGTTAAGATTTAAAATCAGTTTTAGTTTAAAATAGATAATTGTTGTTTAAAACAAAACCTTCATTAGATATAGATATTCGGTTTAGGTATTTTATATTAAGTACGCCTATAACAAAAACCAATCCAATCTGATCAATCTACATCAGTCTAATAAAGTTTTTTGGATGCACAAATCACAAGAACTTGACTAATCTAAATTAAGTATTAATATCAAATGTAGTTGTTTGCACATTGTACTTCTACCAAGAAGAACTGATCCCCAGTTGTTTGAAAGATCCATATACCAGAAAATGTCATGTATAAATATTTCTTCACATCGTTGAACCTATATATCCGTGACGACGTGTGCACCCCCAAGCATTGTGATTTGTGGCACGTGTTGAAGATTTTCCTTGGATATTCAGTGAAATAAGTTTGAAATTTTGGAGATTCGAGTAAGATTTGAATATATATTGGTAGTTATAGATTTCAGTTTAATTAATAGAAAGAAGTGAATTTAACAATTTTTGATAAATATATTTTCAACCCATAGCATCTCCTAGTTTTACACTGATTTTCTTAATTGAATTAATTGAATATTTAGCAGAGTGTAATAATTATAACCATTACCATATCTGTCAATTATACGGATGCAATGTATCCAATTCAGGCTCAATTTATTAAATATCGTACATAATGCAGTTAGTATTGAAACATCTATGCCTCATATGCTTGTGCAAATTAATTCAATTAAATAGATGCTATGAATTCATATACGCGCATTTGCTAATTACGACGTATACATAATTAAACGACGAAAGATATCATTGTTAACACAGTAACGTGCAAAATATATTTTCATACACAATTTGCACAGTAAAGAATATTTGCTGTCTTCTCATTATATTCGTTAATCTGCGTATACTAAGATATTTAATAACTGTCTGGAAATATAATACATATTACACAAAATTGTTTTCTTTGCCTACTGGCTTTCTATAATTAGACGATATGTACACTTGGAAAATATATAACTCATTTCGGAAAATATTAACAATACAAGCACTAAATAGTTTTGCAGCATTTATTGATAATATTACTAAATTGGAAACATATACAAAATTTATATTTGGAAGTGCGATTATGCAAGATAAACAAATATCTGCATTCTGGATACTTATTAAGAAAAATACCTCGGCACCTTCTGTTTTCTAATGTGATTTTTTCTAATAAAGTTTTTGTACTATAGAGATATTATTAAATTGTGTAATAAGGTTGATTATAGATTACCATAATATTTTTTTATTCTCATATCTTAACAGCAATCAGAACTTTATGTCCTATAAGCTCTTGGACTGAAACTTCTCCTCGCTTCGTATTTTTAGATGGTAACCCAATGGTTAATCCATCTATATTTGATGATTTTATCATTAGAATGTATCTAATAGAGCTGACTTAATATAATAAAATGTATAATTGAGTAATTATTCCACACTCAATATGTGGATACACGGATTTTTGACAGACACAAGCATTGACTTATGTTGAAAATTTCATAAGATATAAAATAAGAATTAAATATCTATTGCACGTCGATAATTAAATGCGAATTTCTCTTCATCAAATAATAAGAAACCATAATCAAATTCTTATTTGCATAGTTTCATTGCTAATAAAAATAATATACATTTTTAAGACAATATGCTGGGTGTAAATGCATTTAACAGATTATCTTCTATGAGATATCTCTTTTTTATTTCTTGACATCTTATTTAAGATAGTATGGCCATTTTTTGTTTCAATTTTCGAGTGGGATATTCCTCGCTTAATTCTTTTAAATATATGTTTGGGTGACCTGGTAGTTTTTCGTGGTACTTTTTGCTCCTTTCTTTTATCATTCCATTAATAGTTTTTATTTTTAGGTCTCTATGTAGGGTCTCATTTGTAACATACCAGGGTGCGTCTTAAAAATTTCGATTGCGCTATTTGTATTTTTTATATTTGAATTGCTTGGGCACGCCCATAGCTCAATTCCGTATGTCCAGATTGGAATAATTATTATTTTATATAAAAAGAGTTTGTTTTCGTGGCACATAGTTGAACTCCTGCCAATTAGCCTATAGAACTTTTTGAACTTCTTCTCCATCTATTTTGTTTTCATTTTGATGTGCGTTGACCAGCTTAGATTTCTGTCGAGAATAATCGAATTCTTGTTTTTCAAAACTGGAAGTATTTAAAAAATAAAATGACTAAATATTTTAGTTAATGAATTAATAATTATTTCATGTCCATATAATTTATGTTCAATTGAAAATAAAGATAACAACAACAATTTTTTTTTTATTGAACCAACTATCAATGACCGCCTAGATTCTAGTATTTTTTTTAATTCTACATATTTCGTTAACAAGCGTTTTCAGATCTTTTAAGAGTATTACATATTAATAAACAATTCGTTTCAAATTGGAATAGAAATCTAGAACTTAATACGACAATTCACAGTATCCATACCGTCTTAACTACAATTTAATTATATCCGATTTACTCGTGTAAGGAGGATCACGCGACTGGGATCATACTCGTGCATTGGTGAAAGCTGGATCACTCCCTGACCTACTATTTCCGATCAGAGGTGTTCAACACACCTGATCAACACATAGTCAATCATATATCAAGTTAGCTGTAATATTTTTGCAAACATGTTAAATAAGAAACAAACTAGACATGGATCTATAAAAATCAATTTGAGTATCGAATTATTATGTTGGTTGAATTAATATTGAAATCGGGCAGGTTGTAAGATGTGCTCCATTTGTCCAATATTTTTTAATGTATACTATAATATAAGTATATTTACTATATCTTATAAACAATGCTAGAAAATAATGCATTTGTAAAAATATACACAAGTAAATGATGTGATTGAAATCTAACGCAAACAAGAATTAATTTGATAGTTGACAATGTACAACAAATGAATTGTTGTGAATTGCAATGAAAAAATCAACTATTGAATTGAAGAAATATTTATCTCAAAAACTTTGTAAATAAGAATGTTCTTTGCTGTACAAAATGTGAGAAATAGTAACAAAAAAATTAGGAACCTGTCACATTATTATGTAATTATACACCTCAAACTAAATGATTTTTTGAGTTTTCAAAAGCCCATGCACTATTGCTACACAATATGTATCAATATTTTAAATAACCAATAATTTGTATTTTCAATTTAAAATTAAGGAGATCCTTCTACTATTTTATACCGACAACAACAAATTATTGGAAAATTTCAACACGATTGTAGAATAGCCTATTTTTAGATTAGTATATTCCTGGTTCTTATTATTCACTACAAAAACAGTATAGAAAATTATTGTAGAAGGTCAACTTTTCCTTACTAATTTTAATTTTCGATATGATCATGACCTTAATGTGATATGGTCAGTGCACATAAAATTGTAGTTAATAAAAGTCTAAGTCAATAAAATGTCTACGTCAATGAAATGTCTACGTCAATAAAATGTCTGCGTCAATAAAATGTCTACGTTTTTTAAATTAAATACTTGGAGATTAATTAGAAACAACTAATTAATTAGAAATCAACACGTAGAATAACGTATTTTCAGATAAGTATTTCCGGCTACATATCGTTTACTAAAAAGGCATCATGAAAAATTATTGTAGAAACTCTACTTTTCTTTATTAATTTTAATCTTTGATATGATTATGTACTTAATATGATATGGTAAGTGCACATCAAATTGTAATTAACAAAAGTCTACGACAATAAAAAGTCTACGTTTTTTAAATCAAAAATACTTGGAGATTAACTAGAAACAGTGTAATATCTTATTTTTTTTCGTTTTATTTAGTATTTTGTGTATTTGTGAAAAAATATATCTAATCCTTTCCTTACAAGCGTCGTCTATAGACGATATTCGCATTACGGCCAGTGTATACGTAAGTCGCCCATCACTGATAAATATTTATCACTGTGAGTTAAATTATTGAAAATTTTATTTCGTCATTTTCAACGACATCATTTGAAATTTTCAATACTCCATATATTTTAATGGATAGTTATTAAAAAATCTTAAAATATATTGTCTTGCGGAAAACTCTTGTATAAAAAAAGATCAATCAAACCATTTTTTTTGTATATTTGTTGTCTTTGTATACACTCATTTATACTAGTCATATACGTTTTATAAGTTATCTTTACAATTTTATTTTATTTGATTATATATAATTACATAGCGCACCATAATTTCTTTTTTGGTCAATAATGTTATAAAATTTGAAAATTAAAATTTTATTCATTCTTTTCTAGTCTCTTATTTCATAAGTTAGTTTTGCGCATAATTTGCTCATCATAATTATGATGGAAAAATTGGAAAGTATTTTGTGTAACAAATTCTATGACGGTTAACTGTCTAGTGCAGCAGCATCAATCCTGCGGAAAATATTCTAGTACGAAAGGGTTAAGCAACTTTTTTTATTCTTTACGAGTTACTTATTTTAGAAGTTAGTTTTACGCATAATTTGTACATTATTATTATTAATATTATTATTATTAGTATTATTAACTACCCGTAGGGTAAGTTATAGTAATCGCACAAAATCGAAAATGAAATTTTGCATATCTTCACGTTTCAAACGTTTCTGAACATTTTGCAATACTTAAGAAAAAATTCATGCAATAAGATCGTCGCTATATAATATGAGCGGTAAAATATATAGTACCTATCTACAATTATCTTTTTGAAAATGTTTAAAAAATAAAAATTAGAAAAAAAATAAAATAATTGTTAATAATCGTTAATTAATATTTATTGTTTACTGATTTTTTTCCTCTAATATTTATTTCTGGTACGGGAAGTTTCAGCAATTTGCCTTAAGGCACGATGCCATGCACCGTGCATAGTTATTATTATTATTATTATTATTATTATTATTATTATTATTATTATTATTAAAAACATATTTTAAAACATCTAGTAATTTTTACTTATTTAAGTGTTCGGGAAACAGTAGTTTTGCGGTTTATATCGTATTTGACTTCTTATTATCCGGCCCCGTCCAGCCAAGAAATTCGCTGCCCTTGATCTAGGTGTTGCTTCCAAATCGGTGGCAAGGGCAGCTCGTCTAAATTAATCGTATCTACTTAACACGCATCCTCAGGTCCCGCAGAAACCCTTTTCCCTTGCGATTCGATGTTCCTCGGACTCGATCCGTGCCGTAGCAGAAATTAATTAGCGGGGCGAACATCGTGCGTCTTAAGGCCCCACGCACCGGCCGAACACGTCGTCGCACAGATAATGGTGTAATTCAGAGGCAAGATGTCTAAATATTCATACCGTATTTACATGACACCTACCAGAATCATTGAATTATTAACGCCGAGGTAATTATAACTTGATAACGATTCAGATGTGTGGCAAGGATGCGTGTTATTGCATGGCTGTTTGGTTTTACATTACGTGTTAAATTCGGTGTGGTGTTGATATGTGAGTTAACAAATGTATAAAGTTGTTTTGGAATTTGAATAAAAGTCAATATTTAACGATAAAATATGAAGCATTAGAGAGTATTTGTATGCTCACAGATATATGAGTATATAATTAATTTTATATCGGAGTGTAAAATTAAGAATTAAGTGTACAAAAGTTTAGGTGTACTTAATTATATAAGGATATATTTATATATATAATTTTGAATAAAAATTATATATTAGAATGTAAGTAGCTAATTTCAATTCAAAAGCTAATAATAATAATTAAAACATAACAACATGATTGCTTAATTTGTGCTTTAATGATATTTATTACAAATGATTCACTTGCTATAGTTTCCACAAAAATAAATTTTTTGTTAAAATTAAAATAAAAATTTTTCATGTACATTTGACCCAGACTTGCATTGTATTAATAAGTATGATTTATAAAAAATACCATCAAAATCTACATAAAATAGATTTAAGTGGCTTTTTGCCTTAACGGGGTATTCTAGTGTAGAAATTCAAAAAAATCGATTTTTTTATTTCATATTTTCAAAGCTTAACTATCTAAGAATATAGGTACGAGAAGGTTTTTGAAAATTTGAATTATTTTCGGACATATAGGCGTTTTACTGACTCGGTCTCCATACTGGTTTGGCTTCACGCAAAACTTTAAATGCGTTTTTCTCAGAACAGACTTTTTCAGTACTGTTGACACGATTTCTCGACTTTTAATCGACCGATTCACTTGAAATGTTCAGAGAGTCTGTCTTGCTTATAGACCTATCTATAGCCCGAACTAGGATTATCCCCAAATTCCAATTTTTACTATTTTTAAAAAATTCGAGAAACTCAAAAAAAAACAGTAAAAAACACTATTTTCAAACAGTCGCTAATTTGTAAAAAAAAAAAATTTACTCATCGCTAGTTCGGGAGATTGCGACATCATTGTAGATTAATAATATTTTTATTTTTTGCATTTCCGATGGCTAGGAGGGCTGAAATCATGTCAAGACTGATGGACCGATTCTGCGCATAACAGAGAAATGTTACCGCATGGCATGTTACGCTCCGACTCCCCATACATTATGCTACTGAATCATACTGAATGCTGTCAAAATATCATGTATTTGCTGTTCATTCCGGCGTTTTAAGCATAAACTGCAACGTCACTCGTATGTTACCTAAGAAGAAACAGAAACACACACTTATCTAACATCGTTTTTTTGACATTTGTGCGGCTTTTAGGTTATGTTTTGTATGAGAAAACCTGAGAAATTCGCCTGACTGAACACCAACCGCATAACTTTTGTCTATATTACTATGGAAAATTCTTCATAACATGAACTTATCATAACATTGCGGCAGAATCGGTCCCTGAGTTGCCAATTTTTTGAGACCTCCCAATTGACATCAGCTGCCAATTTTTACAATTTTCAACTATTTTATTTTTTAATTTTTGTTTTGTATCTTAATAATATTAATAAACAAGTGGTAAAAAATGAATAGTAAAAACTTTTATTGCTTTCTTTTACGACACTTTAAAATGATCTAAAATTCATCGCTCTACACTAGAATACCCCCTTAAGGCATGAATTTTTCGATATATGAATAACCTTAACGTTCACAAACAAGTTGACGAATGAACAACTGGTAAAATTTTCCGAAAAGCAGATCGAACAATTTTGGAGATTGAGCGAAAGAAGATGAGAAACTATAGCATATTAACCATATTTTTAGAAATTTGCGGAACATGCCAGTTATTTTCGACAAATGATAGAAATACTATCCATTATTGAGAAACGAACACGCACCTAATCTATTCAGGAAGTATTTTCTAAGAGCACGGTTTTTTCTAAATTTCAATTAATTCAGTTAAACTACTTATCGTAGGCCTCTAATATCTTAGAACGTTCAATAAGATCGGATACTCCATCGACATACAAGGTTTCATTAAAATCGCAACAAAAATTTTTTCTTAGCAATGAATAATGAAAAAACAACTCGATTAATCTTTGCCCATAATTAGCACGATTTCCCAATGATATATTACGAAAAGTTTTCTAAAATGAGAACGTTTTTATTAAACTTTTCTGCTATTTATGGAAAGTAGCATGCCTCAAAATTTTGAAAAAAGTTTATCCGTTTTATGAAAGCGAGGACAAAGGTCAAAAATCTGCGCACGTACACACACACACATAATATAAAATTTGGAAATTTTAATAGACTTGCGATCTTCGCAAGAAAGAAAAGCAAATGGCACCAATTAGGAGGAAAGTATATTTAAGAAAAAGAATCATAACATTCTAGATCCTCCCCCCATAAAGTAATGCCTGACGGCGGATTTCAAGAGGGGAAGGGATAAGCGTAGCTTTATCCGGTATTATACAAAGGCGGTAAGGAGCCCGACATACCCAAACAAAAGATCTAGCTTGGGATGCGTCAACGCATTTCCTCCGATATATATATAAAAAAAACATAATACAAAATTAGTAAATGAATTTACTGTCGAATGCATACATTTCTACTATGGAAAATTATTAACATATTTAAAAAAAATCCTAATATTTGAAGATAAATGATGATACCTTATTTGATTCGACAATTACATGCAAAACAGAACCAATAGAAAAATTATTTTAGTTATATTTTAGCTATAGTGTAGCTTTTATATTAACATGCGTGTTACAAATTCGAAGCCTGCATTTTATATAAAATAGTAGATTTATGCTGAACTTAGTAATATCAGCTTTAGCACAATCTAACGTTTAAAATTTTGCGAATAATGATAGTATTTTTCAAAATTCCCCATGCAAGTGCATTATGCAAAACCGTCTCGTTGCTCCCGGAATCCAACTTAGGAACGAGGTAACAAGATTCGTGGCGGGCTACTTTGGCTTCATCAAATATTCATGTTACAAAATGGTGAGGCAGCACATCATTTCTCCCTAATATTGACATAACATGCTTACCGAATAATACGATGCATCCAATAATGAATTTCTAATGGTCGACATTTAGGAACACATGAATTCATTGTCGACTATTAAGTGAAATTGATAAAAGATAGAGATAGTAGTATGTATAAAAGAAAATCTATGAATATTTTGGGAATATATAATCAATATTTGAACTGACAAAGATGTTGTTTCCTACTTATATATAAACACATAGGCACAACATACACGTATTCAACAGATATTGACATGTTTAAATAAAACTATGATCTAATGTTATCTACACATTTTTGAAATAGCATAGAACGTTTTTGAAAAATCAAATGATTCACGAAACAGCAAATGATAAATTATTGTCCTATAGATAGAGTGCAATTGTAATTAAAATTACAATTAAATACAATTAAAATTAAATTAAAACTCATGTAATTAAAATACTGATAAGGTGATTACCATTTCATAGTATACTGTTTTTATATAAAGTTTACGAGAAGCTAAAAACAAGAAACTAACAAGCTAAACTCCACCACTAATAGTCTTATACACACAACTAGTAAACCCACTTTTTCTGCATCCGAGAAACCAAATAAGAGCATTTCCTCGCATTAAGTTCTTTTTACATCTCCACCGACATGTATTAGAAAAGTTTGCGCCAAGTGATTTTACGGAGATTTAAGGTTTAAAGGATACACTATTCCATTCTTTCACAAAGTGGTTTGTAATACTCACACATTCGCAATTCTGTAGAATGGATTGAAACATCGTGAGTAAATCCAAAAGTGCACATTCTGTAACATTTATTTTGTTTGTTGTATATATTCAATAATGTACACAAACACAGAAACACTATATATATATATATATATATATATATATATATATATGCTTGTGTTATGTATATAAATTCGTCTTATTAAATTCAAGCATTTTCAGATAGAAACGTTCTAAGAAAAATATTTCTAATCAAATATATAAGGAGTTATTTATAATAACTAAAAACCTAAAAAATATAATATTTACTTGCCCATGACTTGCTGTCCAACTATCCACATTCATAAACAGTAATTTATAATAACTAAACATTTACTAGTGGTTGCTTGGCATCGTGTCTTGCTGAAACTTTCTATACAGTAATTGAACATTTGTGAAATGAAAATAATAATACATAACAATTTATCAATGAGTAATAAAAATTGTTTTAGATATTTTAAAATTATTATTATAAATACTGTAAACTTCATCGTCGTATTTTATAGATTGAATGTAATATAAGTGCTTTTATTTAGGCGACGATCTTTTTCTACATTTATCTATAAGAACAAAAAGTGAATGAACAAAACCAAATTATTTCTCAACGCCGTAGATACAAGCAATATACTTTTGGAATCACTCTAATCGGATGCGCCAATTTTTCAAAAACTGCTATTTTTTGTACACTTTGCTTCGTATCTCTGCAACCGATTATCCTGCTTTCGCAAAAATGTTATCAATAATTCACTCAATCTATACAAATTGAACTGTTTCTAAATCATTATAATCGGGTGTACTGTTAACTCAAAAACTGTAATTTTCAGCACTTTTAGTTTTGTATGTCCCACACGGGTGAGCCTGTCGCTGCCAAAAACTAATCAGCACATCTTCTCGTCAATACGAATGAAATGTTTTTTGAATCATTCGAATCGGTTTAGCGATGTTTTAGGAAACGCAGACGAAAAGGTGTATCCACACATACACACACGCACACGTGTACATACACACATTTATTCCAATGTTTGCCAAAATGTTCAGAAATCTCCAAAACGTTTTTTTCATTTTTTTTTCGATATTTACCCAACTTTTATGCTCCACGGGAAGTTAATTATAATATAAAATCAGGGTTTTGCAGCCTACTATAATTTCAAAACATAGGCAAAAAATGGCAAAAATACTAAAATAGCAAAAACCTGACAAAATACTAAATTTATTGTTGATACTGTAAGTTTATACAATTTTGTTACTAGACATAAAATTAATTTCAGATAATTTATCAACCTAACTGCTTAGTTTAATTTAATAAATGTTACAGCAATATTAAATAATAATAAAAAGTTAAGAATAAATATTTCTAGTAACATTCCATACTAATTCACCTCTGTATAGACCAAAGAAATTATTTCGAATTATAAGTTGAATTTCTAGAAACTGTTTTATTGCAGTTTTATTACTGTTAATTAGCGTTAAATATTAACTACAGTTTATGGGATTTTGGTGGAAACGTTTAATATAAGTTAGATCCGCTACTTTGGCTGCAGTTTATGTGAAGGCTGAAGGGATCGTTAACTTCGTGTTATAATCATATCATGGATACTTTAATGAAACTTTTAATGCGCTGCGGATGAGCCGTAGGATATGAAATGCTACTTTCATCATAAATTTTGTAAATATGTCTAACCTGTAATATACAAATATGATAACGTATTTAACAGGTATTTTGCACTAGAAGATTGAGAACTTAGTTAATTTGCTCTTTTGCTTATGATATCTTACACCCATGTTTTAAGTTTGAAGTACATTTTATAATGTAATAATGTTATTAACAAAGTACGAAGATATTGTAATAAATTACTATATGCTTATAGAACTACAGAATTAATTATTTTATGAAGACACTGCGTTCAAAGAATACAATATGTCTTTAATTATATGATCATTTATAGGAACTATATGACCTCTGATGGTATCCAAAACGCATTTAGTACAATATTTATTTTATACCATTCATTGTCGATACTGCAGTTTAAATTCTTGCATAAAGTTAAAAATTATAATAAAAGTACCAAATAAACTCTGATCGGCGGTGGCAACGTAAAATCCACATAACTTCCACAAGAGTGTTATAAATTCCACATTGCTATCACAGCTCAAATCACACGGTATAATGCTATTTTTTAAATTATTTTCATACTAAAGAATGATTATGGATGTATTCTAGAACAGTTGAATTGTTTTTTTTTTGTCTGTAATTTATTATTTCTATCATAATTATCTGTTTACACATAGACGTACCGTTCCCTTGCAACAAAATATATCAGCCTATAATTATTAAAAACAAATCTCTTCAATATAATATTTATTTGAAAAGGTACTGCTATTTATTAAATGTCAGGTTTTCTATTTCGGAGGTCAGATCTATTTTCAGCACTGCATAAGATGGTGCATTCTACTCCTTGATATCAGCTCGTAATTTAGGCTCGAAATTTTGTAGTTGTACTCACGAAGTTTTTATCAGCTTTAATAATAAATAAAAATCAGGTAATATACATATAATGGTTTAAAAATAATGGATATTTTTTAATATTGTTTTCCTGATAACTGTTAAACCAGTCTTAGTTTTTTTGGCTTACTGCAAATTCGAATAATCTATTGTAAAACAAATTTTAATGCTTCTATTGTAAAACAAACTCTATATGTTTTAATTACTAAATGTTGGGTTTAAATTAATAACTTGGAATGATTTTTGATATTGTAAATAAATGGTTCATGTAAATTCAGAAATAACTAAATTCGAAACACGCATCGAACCATTTTATTTCTTGCCTTAATATTTTTTAGTACATGTATTCTTATTCTTTAAGAACATTCGAAATTTTTTTCATCTTCAGACATGATACATGGTAAGTATTATTTTTAATTCCATATAAAAATGTGATTATTGTAACCATATAAAGAATTCATACTATACATACATATTAACCAATTTGGTTTACTAATACAGATCTTTAGTATTTGTTATTGAAAATTTATATAAAATTAATTTGCAAAATGTTATTTTTATTTAGTTAATATATAAAATAAATTTTCATTAGATGATTTTCATTCACAAATCATATTTCCACCAATATAGTTAATAACCTCCTTAAATCAAGAACGTCCCACGTAATCTTTTAATAGCCTTCATTTGAAATTTTATCAGAAATATCCTCTACATCAAATTCTCGTCAATGGCGCAGAAAAATGAAAATCTATTTTCCTCAATAATTTCTATTCATTATTCAGTAGCCATTCACAAAAGCTTCAGCGAATATATTTTAAAACTTAACTAAACTATTGATTCACGTAGCTTTTTATTCCATCTCTTCTATTTGAAAAACGTATTTCTCGACTGATGACTTCTGAATAGAACGAAAAAATTGAATGATGGAGTTCAGAAAATGATTCTAAGTAGCCTCAAGTAGATAAATAAATAAGGTGTACTAATAAATTGTACATGAATTTGACAAATCTTAATTAAAATTAATTATTAAATATAAAATATCAGAAATAGAAAAACGTAGATCACTCATCATATATAAATAAAGTAGGAAGTAAGAGGTAAAAGACGTAAAAATGATGAAGTATGTTTGGTGGAACAAGTTTCCAATATTGCATTGATCACATTTGCATTTATCGGTAGTTTCTCTAATATATTTTCTGAATTGTTTTTGATTAATGATATAAAGCTATATTCAATGACAAAGTTACATGTGTCTATTTTATACCTTTTGGGTAACCAAAACTTAAAAGTCCATTAAACATGTATGGCATCAAAATTTGTTGTACAAGTTGGAAACAATACACTCGCTAATATATTCTGGATTTATTGTACCATATAATGACGTCAATAACAATCTAGTTCGTCGCGGAAACAAAACAAAATTTCGTCGACGCCAACTCGCAAAATAGCGCGCGAAATTCAAATCAAATGCAATTACCTGGTTTATGAATATCGCAAAACCATAAGCCGAATGTTTGTACAAGCCAATGCGGAATGGTATTGAAACAAAAGTTATAATAGGCTACTGCTATATTGGTATATATGGGTATATATACGACCGTCTGTGTTCAGAATTGGATTTTACTACCCTGACAAATCTGTATGGACAGGTAATACTCTTATTTGTTTACTAGTTTTGCTAGTTGTAATATTTATGAAAAATATTATGTATAGAATATATTATGTTTAAGAAATCTTTAAGAAGTATAATATACCTTCAGCATCGCTAGAACTTTTTTAAAGAAAAAACAGATTCTAAATTGTTAAAGATATAATTTTCTTGAGGAGTTTCTATCTTATTAACTTCTTGTAGGATAAGTAATAGTAATCGCAAAACAATTGAAAACATTTTTTTATTTATCTTTACATTTCAAATGTTTCTGAATATTTTGGCATACCTCAGAAAATGGACGTATGTGTGTGTATGTGTGTATGTGCGGATACAAATTTTCGTCGACGGTTTCGGGAACACGGGTCAACTGATTTGAATGATTCAAAAAAAAAAAAATCGATTCGTATTGATAATGAATCGTGTTGATTAGTTTTTGCCGAAGACAGGTCGAGCCGATTCGGAGATATAGGGCAAAAAGTGCCAAAAATGGTAACTGATTTTTTGAGAGAACGGAGCGTCTCGTTTGTATGATTTAAAAAAAAACATTTTATTTGTATTGACGAAATGAAATGTTTGGGAAGGCAGGTTTAGCGGTTTCGGAGATCCAATAAAAAAGTAGAAAAAAATGCCATTGGCGGACAAAAATGATCATTAGACAAATGTACATCAAATTATCTCGTATTATATAGATATTTTAAAACAACAAAACAATTTTGTGTATTTTCTATGACTTCCGTACTAACGTTTTATCCGTTAAACTGCGACGTGGCGCCTATATTTCGTTTCTACGCAGCTAACGTATTGCGAATGCTTAGAAAAACAGTTCAAAATTTTCAAAATATTTCAAATTATAAAAAAATCAAATCGTTCAAAAATGTCAAATGTTTTAAAAAAATTTAAAAACTCGAAAATTGATTTTTTTTTCAATATTCTAAAAGAAAAATGAATCAATTTTAAAAAATTTAATTTTTGGCACGGGAAGTTCCAGCAATTTGCTTTAAGGCACGATGCCATGCACCGCTAGTTTTAATTTAATTTAAAGTTGATAAACTAATAAATTTTAATTAATTAAACTGGATATAGATAGAGATTCTCAAAGCTCATAGAACTAACTTTTGTTTATATTTCAAAAGCATTTTAATTTTTATTGAAGACTATTCTCTTAGTAAAATAAATCAATTACAGTAGAATCCGTTTAGTATGACATCGAAGGGACGCCGAAATCTCGTCATATCATAATATCATATCATAATGCGAGAATAAAATCTTACAATTTGAAGTGAATTAATATTTAAAATCTTTTCAACAAAAATTCGCAAAAAAAATGTTTGTTATTTTCATTTTATTGTGTATTCAAAAGTATCATTTACTTTAAAGAAAATCTAATAGTGGAGTAAATGTTTAATCTTCATTTTTCTTTTCTTCTATTAATACAATTTTTATAAATATAATTTATATTAAAAGTAAAGAAAATAGTATATAACTTTAAAAATTACGTTTTTCTAACAAAAAGTCAAAATATTTATATTCTTCTATCAAATTTCATGTATAATATCCCTTTTGTAAATATCGAGGAATGTTGTTCGTTCAACAAGCTAAAACGCTATTAATTAAATCCAATTACGCGCAAAATAGAACCGTGTTTAAAATTGTGTTTAATGTACAGCAACTATTTTATAGCATATTTAACGAAAATTATACAAAGCAATGACAAACGCACGCGAATAATTTTAATCTTTTAGCCAGCAATTGATTTGCATTAACTAATTTGCATGAAATTTTCGCTTTTATGGAATTTATTGAACATAGTAGAAATACGCAAATATATCGAGTGTCACCTGAAATGATTAATTGAACGATTATATTTATCAAAATTGAACAAAAGATCATTTATTACTATTTTTTATAAACAAGTTAGTTGCATGAATAGAAGACTTGTATTATATAAAAATTTATAAATAAATTTATTTATTTTTTCATCAATTATTTATTCACATGAATAACAGTAGATTATTATTACTATGAATAACAATAGATTATAATCAACAATAGATAGTCAAGAGTATTAATATTATTGAAAATTAAAAAATTGTGGAGACCATTTTTGTAGGGTTTATGCTATTGTCACTATATTTCATAAAGATATAGTCTTTAAATTAAAATTTTGTGGTGATAGATATTCAAGATTGAGCTTGGAATTGAAAGATTGAAATATTATTTTGAATATCAAGATTTTTCAATATGTTAATTCCTTTCGGTTGAATTTTAATTCATGAATAAGGGCTGACAATATCATGATAATAAAGTTTTTTATTATTTTGGCTTATCTTATGAGAAAATAATTATATCAATATAATCGTAATGCATAATGTAACTCATGGTCTCATAGATTCATAATTCAAACATATCTTAGATTTTTCAATTTTTATTTTTCCAATGATTTTGTTATAGTTCTTATAATAATCAATAAGTAAATTTAGACAAATGAAAAAATAGCTGAATTGTTGAAGAAACTAGTGGTGCGTGGCATCGCGTCTTAATGCAAATTGCTGGAACTTCGGTTGACCCGTGTTCCCGAAATCGTCAACGACAATTTATAATCGCACACATACACACACATACATAGACAAACACACACACACACATACATCCATTTTTTCTAAAGTATGTCAAATTGTTCAGAGGAGCTTAAAGACGTAAAGTTATGCAAACATTTTTATTTCCGATTTTTTTTGCAATTACTATAACTTACCCTAAGAAAAGTTAAAAATAATTACATTCCCCAAATATCATATAAAACACAACGATTTAGAAAATAAAATTAGTTTTAATATTTTTATATTCATTGTACTGCAAATAGTTCTTTTCAAAATAAATGAAAAATGTCGCACTTATATATTCACTTAGGGACCGATTATGCCGCATAACAGAAAAATGTTATGGCAAGGCCATGTTGCGCTCCAACTTCCATATATTATGTTATTGAATTATACTGAATACTGTCAAAATGTCATGTATTTGCTGTGCATTCATGCGTTTTACACATAAACTGTAACGTCACTCATATGTTATGGAGCTGTATCAGAAACACACTGCTATCTAAGATCGTTTTTTTGACATTTGTGCGATTTCTGGGTTAGGTTTTCTATATAACAACCTGATAAAACCGCCTGACTGCACACCCACCGCATGGCTTTTGTCAAT
Source organism: Ctenocephalides felis (assembly GCF_003426905.1). Lineage (NCBI taxonomy): Eukaryota > Metazoa > Arthropoda > Insecta > Siphonaptera > Pulicidae > Ctenocephalides > Ctenocephalides felis. The sequence goes on from NW_020537646.1 coordinate 27,477,197, forward strand.
ATTAGTATGGAAAATTCTTCATAACATGGCCTTGCCATAACATTTTTCTGTTATGCGGCAGAATCGGTTCTTTAGTCTAAGCGAAATCAAAGAACTATTTATTTATACTAAAATTTTTACTAAATCATACTTAAATCATTTAGCATTCAAATTTTTTATACAAAAATATTTAAATCATCACGAAAATTGCAATTGTAAAGCGTATTGCAATTTTCAAATAGACGTATGCTATTGCAAAGTTAAAAAATAGACTCAATATAAATATTGATATAAAACCATTATTTTCAATAATTTGCAATGCAATTCACATAACAGTGGTTGACTATACTTAAGTAGCGAAATTTTTTTTTTTTTTTGAGAAATTTTGAGAAATGAGACTGCCATTCTCCGAACATCAGAAAATAAAATATTTCAGAAAGTAGAAATCAATAGTTATAATCACTATTTCTATTTTGAAACTGTGTGAAACCAGACCACCATTCTACGAACAACATAAAAAAGTATTTCAGAAAGTAGAACTTAATACTTATATTCATAATTTTAATGAGATTAAAATAATTATATAACGAATAGTTCTCTTCAAAGTAATGAAAAATACCGCATTTATATTGAAAGATATTTCACTATTCTCTGAATACTTATCGCTGACCCAGTTCCTGTATAAACTTCGCAGTAAATATACAACAAAAGTATTAGCCCGAACTGTGTACAACCTAATTCACTTAAAACCTGTACCGACTGAATGGTTTTTATTCGCTTTACCAAAGTTTTACTTTTAAATCCTTATCAACAGAGACTTTGGAAAAAAGCTTCCGAATACACGCCGACTATTTCTCGCTGCTTTCTTGCCACGTCTACTTCAACTTTAAAAACATTCGAAAACTGCAAATATAGTTGTACAGATGAATCTGAGAATGAAATTTAGAAGTGCGATCAATTATTTCATATGAAAAACTTAATAATAGTTTAAATGTAATATTGAAATAATTTTTTATTACATGTTAATCTAATACTAATGATATAAATTTGCATTGAATATAAGATTATTTGAGTATTTTAATTCTTTCCTAACATTTTTGAAAATCTTGAATGCTTGTTGAATAATTCAAATTGGTTCTCCCGAAAACACGCACACATCCATTTTTTCTAAGGTATACCAAAATTGTCAAAAACCTCTGAAACGAAAAGATATGCAAAAAAATTCATTTTAAATTTTTGGACAATTATTATAACTTAATAATACACAATTAAGATAATTGATAGTGAGAGTTGATAAAGATTTTAGATTATCACACTTAATAATTTTGTTGTTCAACCTAATAAATAAACTGTATAGCACTGAATCGATGTAATAACTATTATTTTCTAAACCTGGAACTTCTCGTACCTCAACAAAATGTTCGAGGAATATTTAATGTGTTCAAATCGATTATTATAAATACTGCAACAATTTTTATAATATTTATATAAACTGAATTCAAAATAAAAATTATTTATTTAAAGTATATAAGTGAGCTTTAGAACTTTAGCCAGAATTGAAACTAGAATTATTTTCAATATACAAAACAAAAATTGAATAAAAAAAGCACTTGCTTTGTCAACACAAGCAGAATTTTTTTTTGAATCATTCGAATCGGACGCTCAGTTCTCTCAAAAACTGCTATTTTTTGTACACTTAGCTCTGTATCTTTGAAACAGCTGGATCTGCCTTTGCCATAAATTGAACACCACTTCTACTAATCGTTACAAATTGAATGTTTTTTCGATCACTCAATTCGCATACTTTGTTCTCTCATAAACTCAATTTATATTTTCTACACTCTTTGCCCCGTATTACCATGACGGCTGGACCTGCCTCTGCCAAAGACTAATCAGCACATCTTTCTATCAATAGAAATCGAATGTTTTTTTAACCATTCAAATCGGATGATCCGTGCGCCCAGAAATGTGGACTAAAAATGCAGACACACAAAACACATACACATCCATTTTTTCTTAGGTATGTCAAAATGTTCAGAAACCTGCAAAACGTGAAAATATGCAAAAATTTACATTTCAGATTTTTGGCCCATTACTATAACTTACCCTACGAAAAGTTAATTAAAGATAAAATAGTATAGTACGTTTTTGCTTCTGGGGAGAAAAGAACTAGATAATAAATTTTCGACAAATTGCAAAAAACATATTTATACAATGATGAATTAGATGACAATATTAATAATTATAGTTCGATAGTAGTTTATTCAAGACGTGTTATTTGTTGGATTGGTTTTCATAATATACTTAGTAAAAGTCAAATTGTATTTTTTTATCTCGCTCTACTCTATGAGAATATATGGTCATTTTATGTTTTTTGTCAATATTGAGTACACCTTGTCTTGAAGGTTATATAAAATCAAATATTTTCCAGATTTTATTTACAATTGAACTATTCACTCACAAATATAATTAATTTGAACTGATAATGCATGTTTACATTGGAATAAAAAAAAAATGAATAAAACTTATTTTCTCATTACAGATTTTTAAGAAAATCTTTTGATTGCGCATAAATACTTTGATTTTATTCAAAGACTTCCTATTAATAATAAAAAAATTCTAATAGTATAATAAAAAAATAAATTATAAAACTAATAGAGAAAATAATTACCCAAACGATTAAATGAGGGAATAAAATTCAGAGTGAAGTTTCTCCGCTTCGAATTCTAATAAAGTTCCCACCGCGTTAGTTAATTGAATTTCAGTTTTGATTTCTATAGATTATTATTTCTCATTGAAAAACTTCTTTATATGTAAAATTATGAATCATTCAAAAACAATTGTATTGAGATTAAAATGCATCGAAAATCTTATATATTGGAAAACACAGAGCCATTGCCCATTTGCATATCGCCATGCTGCACACTCGAAAGCGGACGTGCGTGAGTGAAGAAAAAATAAGCAAAACACTTATTTGATGCGGTTTTTTGTTTATTTATCATTTATTTACTATGTGTTTTCTGTTTCCCGTACTGAAAAATACGATTTACATATCCCCATATCCCCGCCGTCGTCTGGGAAAGTACGGCGTTCGGGACGAACAACGCTGCACGCCCGATGAATAAAAACCGTGGAAATAATGAAAAGCTACAGAACGGGAAACTTTTATTTTGCGAAATCTTCATGTGTTTTCCCAAATTGTGTTTCGGTTGATGCGTTAAGAGTTGGACGTACCGCAAATTGCACTAGTCGTTCCAGATTAAAATACGACGGTAAATAATTAAAGTTTTGTTAAACGAAAGGAGGATTAGTTCATTTTAAATTTATAAAGGGGCCGATTCAGACGTAAAATAGACCAATGTTACGTAGAGGCTATTTCACGCAGCGCTTCTCATACAAAATGGTACTAAATACTGTCATAATATCATGTGATTGCTGTGCAGTCAGGCGTTACAGATAGAATACCTAACCTGAAAAACGCATAAATATAAAAAACAATGTTATCATAACTGCATTTTTGTGATACGTCGTAATTTATCTGTAAAACGCCTGATTACACGGCAAATACTTGGAATTTTAACAGTATTTAGTACCATTTTGTATGAGAAGCCCTATGTAATACAGCCCACACGTAACATTGTATATATACATAGTTTTCAGCCTATTGGATCAATTGTGATACTTCTAAAAATCATAATAATTATTAACAAAATACCAACGCAGTCTAACAGTGAAACATTGTGAGTCTTAGTGCGAGACCCATACAAATGTAAAAAAAAAAATATACTTACTTTGTAATAAAATCTGTTTAAGATAATTGCTAATTTAATGATTGAATTAATTGTAATGATATAAATAATTGATAATTTTTAAGAGGTTTTTTCTTGGATTTTTGAAACCGCTGGCCCTGCCATCCCAAAAAGTCAGCCAAATCAAAAAGTGAAAATAAATGACACAGTTTTTGCGAAAACGGAGCGTCCGATTCGAATGATTCAATATGTGGGTATATCATATAGAAATTAAAATTATACTATTGATTAAATCGATTATTTATATTTATCAAGAAGTTGCACACCACGTCAAATGCCACTTACAACTAGTTAATTTTAATTTTGTGCCTTTTTTGTGACGTGTAGTAGATTTGTTTTTTATATTTGATGCGATGTGTGAACAATATGTTCACATAAATGTGCATATATATATATATATATATATATATATATATATATATATATATATATATCCTACATATACGTTTCAACAAATTTACGGCTTTATTTAAATGCAAAATACTGCAAGAGAGAACGAACATTATACATTTAGCTGGCTTGATTACTGCATTCGTTTACATACCGAAGCCGACTCTAGGTCAAGAGAAATACGAACCATTCGCAGACGAATTTTTGATGTTTTTATAATACGTAAAATAGTATTTAAAACAGTTTAATCGAATATAAAATATGTCATTTAAAAACTAGTAGCAATTTTTTCTAAGCCATACCCAATTGCAATAAAAAGTAATGCTTAAAAATTCTTGAAACATTCTATATTACATAGTAGCGTTGTTTTTTTAATAATTTGGTTGAATTATGTTAAGTTCCAATATATTTCAGAATAATGAACTAAAATTCATTGTCAAAATTCAGAATAATGAACTAAAGAATTTATTTTTGATTGTAATTTTATCATTATTATTAAATATAGAGTAACACAATGTTCGAAGTTTATGAATATAAAAATGTATTAAAGCCCATATAGAAGTTTAAAATATTCATCCAACTCCAGAAAACTTTTAACATTCTAATATAATACTTTCCATGTATCCAATAAAGAAATGATGCATCGCCTTTAGGTAGCAAAGGCCACGAAAATCCTCATACATACTAACTCATCCTCATATATTGCAATCCTATACAATTTCTCTCGCAAACTCTTTTGTGCCACATTACGCTATAAACAGATATGGTAGTTTGCACTTTTGAAAAATTTATTTCGCACTTTTAGGAAAACCTTTATTCTCGTTCAATACGATGGGTTACCTTTCCAAAATTTGCCGGATCATTCATCTTTTCTTTCGATAACTTCTGTCATCAGTCATATCAGGATAGATGTCTAGTTCAAAGTCCCTCGTGTGATTTTTTGTATAGTTTTCCTTTTGAGTTTTGAAGACGCATTATGTGAGGATACACAATATGGTTTATGTGATAGATCTAGATTTTTTTTAGAAAATATTTTGGGGCGATTTAATATTTCTTCACAAACTCAGGTTACATTTTGGAGATTGACAAATCGGAAGCAGGATTATGAACCAATATATTTAATAATGAATTAATAGTATTAATCATGAGACATTGCAAATAAAAGAAAGGAAGATTTATGAATACAATCTCGAAGTTAAGTAATTTACCTTTATCTTTATAAGCTTTGGATCCTAAATATTGATATGATTTATATTTAGGGGCCGATTTTTCTGCATAACATAAACATGTTATGGCAAGGCCATGTTACGCTCCAACTTCCATGCATTGTGCTACTGAATCAAACTGAATACTGCCAAAATGTTATGTATTTGCTGTGAATTCAGGCGTTGTACACACAAACTGCAACGTCACATATGTTATGAAGCTGTGTCAGAAAAACCCTGTTATGTAAGATTGTTTTTTTGACATTTGTGCGGTTTCTGGGAAATGTTTTCTATTTGACAACCTGAGAAATACGCCCGACTGCACAGCAACCATATGGCTTTTGTCAATATTTAGTATGGAAAGTTCTTTATAACATTGGTATTTTAGGCGGCAGAATGAGCCCATTAATTTTACTATAAGTAATATAACTAATAGTTGCGACGAGTGTAGTCTTCACAATATAATTTTAACGAAATTTGATCATGGCTCAAATGTGTAATTAGATTATTCATACTTAACTATTATATTTGTCCCTTTTTTAATAAAAACCAAAAAGAATATGTTAGCTTATGATAAACTTTCTCCTAAACAAAGTCGCTTTTCAAAAAGTAACGCATTGAGTAACGATATAACGAGATACGATATATTTTTAAAAGGTCTCTGATTTTATGTATTTTCAATTTGATACAGTAATTTTGGAAACAAATTATGCTTACGAGATATATTTAGAGTTTTATTTTCATAAAGTGAAAACATATCACTACTGATTGATATTAGATAGATCAAAAATATGAAACCTGAAATTAAGGGGTTATATAAGTCTAAAGTCCTTTTAGTTACTTTTAAACAAATTGAAGAAATAAGTAATATTTTAGTAACAAATAAACGATTGTTCTGTGCACAAATATATTGATACCTATTTGATCCTAAAACTTTATTCAATTTTTTATTCTGTCAATACAAGTGAAATGTTACTGAATCAATCAAATCGGTCGTTCGTTTTCATAAAAACTAACTTTTTGCACTTTTTGCCTAGTATAATCAGAACAGCTGGACCTGCCCTAACCAAAAACTGATCAGCACGTCTCTCTGTCAATAGGAATTGATTGTTTTTTTGAATCATTCAAATCGTAGAAAAAAACTTGTATCTGCAAACACACACATATACATGAATTCTTTTATATATAGAATGCCGTAAAATTTTTGAAAATTTGAAACGTAAAATTCTGCAAGAATGTTCATTTTTATACAGGTAGTTAAAAATCAATGAGATCAAGAATCAACAAAGCTAGTTTAATATTTTAATATTTACATATCTAAAGTGTTATAATCGAATATTTAAAAAGCGCAATGTACATAGAAATCAAATAAACTCAATCAATATTTGTTCATGTGTATGTGAAAGCTTGATATGATAGATTAAATAAAAGCTCAATGTTAACATATCAAAACAAACAAACTTATATGTAATATATCGCTGTTATTTCTTTCAGAGATATTTTTATATGACATATTAATATCCTAAATAAATATTTACTGAATAATAAAATAAATATTTTGACAAGTAATAGATGTATACATATTTAAAAACGTAGTCGATCGTAATCCCAAAATATTGCCGTATTCGAAGCATACCCCTTACAAATTGCTACATAAACATAATTTCATATACAGAAGCGTGTCTTCCTACATAGTTTTATATGAGTAAATATTCATATGATATGAAAATAAGATTACATACACATGCACATAATCCATCGATGATAAATAACATAAAAGTTTCGTTCGGCGGAATGTATTTTCAGCAGTTTTCCGAACATTTTCAATTTGATAGATAATCCCTGCGGTAACATTCATTCAGGTATCACAATGCTTAGTCCTCGCCACTACATCATTTATACATTGAATGCATAAGTTAAAATCGTATCAAAGATGTGCGATTTTCTCCAACTCTAAAACTGAATTCGAGAGTTGAGGAAATTGTACTTGCTTAAATAACTTTGCTTTTACATTTTTAAATAGAGTTTTACTGATGTTTTCTAGATAACAAAGAACGGTTCTCAGAATTCTTATTTCGATATCGGAAAAAGAGAGTTTTTATTAACTTTACCTAGAATAGGTTTATGTTTTTGTCAGAATATCTGCTGAATTTATGTTTTCTCAATGTTTCAAGTCGTTAGACCTCAAAACTGAATAAAGTATGTGTGTATCCGAGCTAAAATATAACTTTTGTCGACATCAAAAAGTCGCTGCTTTGATTTCAAAAACTATTTGAAACTCTAAGATTTCGTATTGATAAATAGGCTGAGCCTACTAATAGTTTTTTTTAATTAAAAGCAAAATTTTTCTTCCAGGTTTTCACATACATTCCAGAATTCACTTTGTAAATTTACATACCATCATTTGGAAATCGTGTTATTAGTTTTTGGTAAAGATTGGAAAGGACGATTTTTCGTAATTGATTGTCTACAATATTTTTTATGTATTTTGATATATCTTAGCATTCATGATATTAACAAACACACATCATATTATAGCCCAACAAAAAGTGGTTTAATTATGAAAATTCGCCAAAAATCTAATCACACTTAACTCAAATAGCTTATATATGACCTGTATTAGGAAATGATATTTATTCTGATTGCTGTTGGAAGTAAAGTAATTATGGAAAAAAACAAAAGTTACAAAATATCAATTTGCATTAAGTCGATTATTTACATAAGTTTTGGCAACTTGCTTTAAGGCGCAATGCTACTTACAGCTAGTTGTATCTATTATTGAATAAAAATGAATTCGTTCAGTTAATTTTATTTGGTCACTTTTGCAAGTTGTTTTCAATAATAATAAATAATATTCCACATATTTCAATTGCCATATGTATATTAACATGTAATGATATGTCGATTTATATACATTGACATTTAATTAATATTAATTTAATTAATTAATTTATGTTAAAAAATTTTGATATTGGTAATAATGGTAAAAAAGCATTCTCACTTGAAAAGTCACAAAGCGTCATTTATATTTTTAATTTGTTATAGAGCACGTAATTCAATCGATAATTATTTACGTAATGAATTTTGTAAGGACGCGTAAAAAATTTAATTTTTAATTTAATAATGAATAATATGAAAAATAGCAATATTGATCTTAATAATAAGTTTAATATTAATAAATATGTTAAAAATACTTTCTTACTTCAAAATATTTAAAGAAGCATATATTTTTAATTTGCTATATAGCTAACATACGTTATTAATTATAATCGATTCGATTATTTGTAAAGTATTTTTTTGACTAACTGACTGAATAGGAATTTAATAAATGTTAATTAAGCAAATTACAAAACATCTGAAAAATAAAAAATTCTAGTATATTGCATATAATACTAGAACTTTTTAATATTAACACAAGAATACTTTTTAACAATTTTAACAATTTACTTAAAGTATCTATATAATAAGTAATAAAATATAAAATTAGTTGATATTCTTTAAAAGTTCTTAGTGATAGCATTTATTAAGCAACTAAAAATTTATATATTAACCTCCGTATATTGAAAATTTTCCAAAATCTTTAAATCAACATTTGATAAAATAATGTAAGTGTCGAAATACCGGCGAACATTTTGGCAATAATACAAATCTGAGCAGAGTACAAAGTTTAGAATGTAGGTCACCCTTTATATTAGAAATATGATGATTTCAAAAACATGTCCACTAAGCACCAAAAGCTCACCGCACTCTATATCGTAATAATAATGAAAGTTCCAACCGCGACGTCGCGAATTAAAACGACCTGAATTTTAAAAGCTTCTCTAGAAAGAAGTGCCGAGGCAAAGAATAAGTTTAATAAGAAAAATTAACAAAATAAGAAACTAAAATGCAATATCAGAGAGAAAACTACACACTTAACTCCATTATAATGTTGCTAATTATTCATGGAGAAAACTCCGGAATTAATTCTTAAATATTTCATTACGAACTGGAGAGGGACGCGCCATAATTCAAATTATATAAGAAGAGCGCATTAAAGAATATACACTGCGGAAAAGATAGCGATTGCAGAGGTACTTAATATTTTTACTGGTCGCATTGTCTCAAGTCCCATGGGATGATAATGCAACTAACTAGACAATAAAATGCACACAAACATCAGTTGATAGTAAAATATCAGATAAAAACCATAACTTTCTATTTGCTGCAACAAGCTGAGAATAAACCAATATGTCATGCCAGGATTTTATATTCTTGTAACCAATATTTCTTAATATTTTTTTTTACATTTAGAAATAGTTCGTCATACATTGCCCAAACAAAGAAACGCAAAATGCAAATAAGGGCTCATCAACAGTCACAATATATAAACATTGGTACAAGGATTGTGTCATTAACGACAACCAAACATCATTGCAGCTTCAGAAATTGATGGTAATTACTAGTACATTTATTAGACGAAACCACTGGTCTTCCGTCGGCCTACTTTACGAGTACGCCCAGTACTCGGGCCACCGCTTGCTATGGCATTTACTAACAATACTAAAATCCATAGTAATAAAATATGTAATGTGTTTCTGACTTTTTAGCAATAATGAAAATATATCACAACAAGCTGATTCCACAGAACTTCTTCATAATTTACCATTTCCGAATACAACCATTATCTATATATCTTCGTCATAAATTTTTGTCCCAGAGAACTGGACCAGAATGCAAAATCCTACATCGGATCTAACTCGCGTGCTCCATAAGAATATTTTAGAGGGATATGAACTCTTGATATTTTCTACCGTAAACATACAGCACTTATTCGAATGCACTGAGCAAAAATATTTTTATGGTATACCAGAGAGAAAATCTACAGTTGAAATTAAAGAGAAAATATTTCGAATATATTTATAAGTTGAATTGCTTTCAAAGCGTTTTATCAAAATGTTATTACTATTTATCCAAACATTAGTATTTATACGAACACAGAACTTTCAAATATTTTGAAATTAATTAGTTTTAAGTGCATGAGTTTCAAAAATAATTCACAACTGGTTAATTATTACTGCCCTAGATTAAATCTTACAATGTTGGCATTTTTTCATCGGTGGCTTCACAAGTTAATGTATACTTGAATTTTTTAGCCATCTCGAATGCATTTAAGTGGCGGAGAAAATCTTCTTAGCATAGTGGTACTTTTGCATTATCTGCAGTATTTTTTATTGAAAATCATAAAAATCGGGGTGTGAAATGTGGAATACAAAATTTTATGTCGACTAAGTTTCATGTCATAAACTTGGAATCGTTTTGCATAAATTATCGCTACACAGTAGACAGTTATGAAGAGCTGATTTGATAGAATATCTGCATATGTATATTATACATAATTTTCAGATTATGTAAATTTCTCATAATCATAATTAATATTTTTATGTTTGCAAAACAAATAAGTTGTTTCCGAGCATTTACTTTTTATTAAGCGCTTATAGTTATTTATATCTTTTATAGATATCTGAAACATGTACACTCTATTATTTGATATATCTGTTGTTATATTTGTTACTGCATTTTTAAAGAAAATATGCTATAATTATAGTTTAACACTCACGCTTACTTTTGATTAAGTTGAAACAATTTTTTTTAAATTGTTCAATAGCAAAATAAGAATGTAAATGTAATTTGATCGAGCATTTGATGTAATGATAATATAGAAACAAGAACTTACACATTTAATTCACTGTAGCTTTATGATAAAATCTGTTAATATTTTCAAGACAGAAACACTTTATTAGTTACATTGAAATGCCAATAAAATTTAAATACAAATGGCTGATAATAAGTGTAGTATTTTAAGTGTATTATTTTTATTTATAAAGTACTTTTTATTTAAATTTATGGAGATACTCTAAGTTAATATAAACAAATTTTATTTAATCTAAATATTGAATCTATAAGTTAATATTAGAAAAGTTTTTTAAATCTAAATATTGATCATTTCATTTTAAGTATGTATGCGTGAAAATAGTCAAAATAAAATGTTATAAAAAATTAACTACTTATTATGAACGTTTCGACACTGTAAGTGTGTCATCAATCAGAACTTTAACAACAAGAAAAAAAACATATACACAAATTTAAAAATATTGTTTGATGAAACAACAAACCATTGAAAGAAAATGATGAACTAAATGTTAAATAATAAAATTAAATAGCTGGCCACAAGACTAAAAAATTGTAAAAGAATAAACTAATTGTAAATTAAAAAATAAATAAGATTGTAGGATTTTTATACTTTTAAAGATATTATGTATACGTAGAAATAACCAAATTAAAAAGCAATAAATAATTAACTATTTATTATGAACCAGGAACATATTCTGTACTTTTACAAATTCAAACCAGAAAAAATCACAAATTGAATGTAATTTTTTATTGAAAAACGAATGAATTAAATAATAAACTAAAATTTATCTAGTTGGTATTAGTATTTTTTTTTGTGGCAAGTTAGATGAACTTCCCGATATGTGTAAATAATCGACTTAATCAATAAAATATAAATTAATTTATGAGATATTCAAAGTATTTCGAGTGAATTTATCACACATCATTGAAAACGAACGAACACTCTATCGTTTTACCAAGTAAATTGTATTATTTTAATTTTAACAAACGTCAAAAAAAACTACTCATTTTCTCAAACTTTGATGAATTTTTAAAATTAAACTAGTCATAAAACAGTAATATTTTAGTAAGTTCTATAAGACCTTAATATATCGCCAAAAAAAGTTTCATAAAAATCGTCTTAAATTTTTTTCAACAGTTAATTACAAGAAAACGGCTCAGTAGATTTTCGTTATTGAGAAAACATCGATTTATGGCAAAAAATTTGTTTACATACACGCACACACACACATACTTTTTCCAATTTTGATCTCATTCGATTCAGAATGGCTTGAAACATCGGGAAAACATAAAATTAGCGACTCGGATTTTTTGACGAAAACATAAACTGCTCCTTCGGGATGTTGAAAAATATTTTCCATTCGAAGTGCTACAGATATAAAGGCATATAATATGTAATCCACCTAAATTTTCTGCATTTTTTTGCATCTAATCAACAAGTCTTCTCATAATTGAACGAAAATATTTTCATTACGTATTAATAATTTACATTTCGCAAAATTTAATAAAGTTATTTTTATTCGTTATTTATTTTTTTAGTTATTATATATTTTATAATTTAATGAAAAACTTAACTTTGGAATTTGTTTAGAATAATTGATAATAAAGAATTAATAATTTGCATTTCTAGAGAAATTAGCTATTGAAATTAACATGAAAATCAGGCAACTTAAAAGTCACTAAACAGTAGTTTTTATAAAAAAAATGTCTTTTACATTTTATTGCATAGCCCGCAACATTAGTGTTTTACGTAAGAGTACTTCAAAGGTACGTAAATATCATCCAAATTTATTTACCCCAAAACTAATTACTCGTATAGTTAGTACACACTTCAATTCATTTCCATTAACAAGGATACTAATAGTGTTGCTAATTATACGCTGTTCTCAATTATTCCACAACCTCCCCGACTAGACTAATATGCATCCCTTCGCTTGGGTGGTTTTCTAGAACCTCGCAAAATGCTTCTGTTCCATGCGGATTAACTAAGTTAAAAACCTGCAGCAGCGAAATGTGACTATAACACACTTTGTGCAAGACTGATAATTCATCAGGCTTTAAGCACACTAATTCGGTTACCGAGCTGCTCCGAAATGCAGCAATGCACACTAAGCAAAGTTGAGCATAATTTCAATTCAAATATTGTCTCAAGACTTGTATAAAATCTGATGAGAGAGAATTTTGCTGTGTAAGCCAATTCGGGCATATCCAACAATAAAACATTGCACAGAACAATTGATATATTATTCAACTGCGGTACGCCGAAATACAGAATGCAAAGTAAATAATTCCAATATTTTCTCAAGATTTCTAAGAAATCTGATGACTAGAGAAAAAATTGCAGTCTACGATAATCGGACATGCAGAAACAAAAATTTATGAGATTTGTTCCTATTACCGAGGTGCACAAATCAAACTAAGCAGAGCTAAGCAAAATATAATTACAAATGTTTTCGGTCATGTCCATTATAACACCACGATTCAACAATAATTATCAAATCCAGAGTTTTTTATATATTTGTTACATTTTATTTTGCACTATATATATATATATATATATATATATATATATATATATATATTATAACATTAGACAGAAAATGCTGACAAATATATGATAAAGTTGATCACAACTTAGATACACCCAGTAGCGTTTCTACTAGTGCTAATTAAAATCCAGAATAAGGGATCTTTATTGGTTTATCGGGCACAATTCAAAATTAGTACTCGAAAACAAAATCCTATTAAGAATAATAATGCCTATCTGGTCATACGGAATAGAGCTTTGGGGTCTAGCTCTAGCAAATCTAATGTGGCATTCGTAGGGCAAACCCAATCAAAACTACTTTCTGAAAATGATGACAGGTGCACTCTGGTTCTAAATAAATCTTTGCAAGATGATCTGAAGGTGCTTTATATTTCACAAAAATAAAATTGACTAATCACTATCAAAAAATGGATAATCACTCCAATTCACTCGTTGCTCTGCTGTTCCATATACCAGAATCGAGAAGATTAAAAAAATTAGTGCCAATTAACTCGATCCGGAAAAATTGGATCTAATAGTACATATACCCAGTGGAGTAGCTATTGCCTATATTTATATTTCACCAATGTCAATCAAAATAACTCATATAATTTTTTTTAATTAAAAAATGTCTATCGTAAGTATCAGACAGAGCAATTGATATATTAAATGAAGATATTAATGCACACAAAGCGAGGTGATTTTTTTAAACATCTATGTAAAATCTCTTATAAAAACAATATTTTAGATAAAACTATCGGTGACCGATCATGTATGGCTGTGATTATACACATAAATGAAATTCTAAAAAATGTGATTCTTTTACATCTAGTCATCAAGATAGAAAATATCTTTTGTGTTTGATTGTTGCGCTGTATTAGATGCATCTTCGAGTTAAATATCCCAAGCATCATAATGTATAATAAAAGCTTATAAGCATATCAAAGGTAATTATACTGCAAAAACCAAACAATATAGGTCATAGCACATCGAACATCACTATCGAAATATGTTCAGAAAATTTCGTATTCATTGTCTGATTATAAAAATATGTAAATTTGCTTTTTTCTTAAAAAAATATATATGTCTCTATTTCATATATTAAATTGACACGTTTTGTGTTACCGAGTTCCACAAATCAAACCACCAAATCACAATGTATTATTGTCAATAGGAATTCTGTGTTAAGACTTGTATAAAGAAAGTCTGAACATTATAGAGAGAATTTTCATGAAAAACAAAATTACACATATCAGATATTATTATCCAAATACAAAAATGCACAGTAAATTAAGTTAAATAACCACACTTAGATTTGTACATACACTTAGATATTTCAGTATGTGATTTGTACATACAAATACAATTTAAAATTATATGTAACAATTAGCTTTTTCTTGATGCTGCTTAAATTTCACTGAAAATACTTTTGCAAAATTTTGTACTGCTTACCATACTAAGTAAAATTTTTCACAAAAAATTGATATTATTTTCTTCATTCTATTCATATTCTATGTAGTGCAAAGTGAAAATAAAGTAAACATAAAATATAGCATAATAAAAATCAAATATAGTAAACTCATGTTTTTTCTTAATTTATTGATGTTGTTAAAGTCAATCTTTAAAACTACTAAATATACATTAATTTAAGTCTTTAAAACTACTAAATATACAGCAATTTAAGTTAGATTTTAATAATCAAATAAAACTAACTTATAGACGTAGTGAATGAGTAATAATATCCTGAGACTTTTTCTTCTGCCGAATATGTGTTCATTTTATAAATATCAAAATAAACACTACCTTATATGAAAAAATTACCACATCATTTGATATATATTTACACAGAATAACTTGAGATCATTGAGAGTAATTATATATCAACTCTCACTAAGTCCTAATTCTAATGTGTTTAAAAATTACTTTTTCAAATATCACTTTTACATATACGAAAATTTAACATAAAAATTTAATTTATGCTCTACAATCAGAAGCAAATGGCAAAAAGTTTAATCTTCGATTGCGTAATTAGTAGGAGGATTATTATGGAATATATTATAGATAATTAAAACTTTTAAAACTTTAAGATTCTTATATAAAGACGTACTCTGTATTTTCTGCTGGCGTTCGAGAGAAAAATCTTTTGCTAATACTTTTTATTAAACCTCATGAATTTCGCTTAGGAAGAAAGATTCTATATAAATTTACATTTATTTTCTTATAAGCTAAATAATATAAAAACTAAAATTATGAAAATATTTTCATCAGATCAATTTAGCGAAACGTTTATAGATGGAGTTGGTGAATCAGATTATGCGTGATTCATTATTATTATTATATTATGATTATGAGTGTTAAGTCTATTTCTCAAATTAAGTGTATATATAATAGTAAGATGCAATAGGTAAACCTCAACTTTCAGAAAAAAACGCCGCAAACTATTCATCGAATCTTTTTGCCGATCACTGGTAATGAAATGGACATGGGCTGCCTTGGATAATTTTGTACCCTATATCCTTCACCGCCAATAGGTATACTATGCTGTTGGGAAAACAAGCAATCTTTCCAATTGCCGAAATGGAGAATTCGATCCAAGGACCAAATCAAGTATTCTTAGGTGACGTGTTAAAAAAATAAGACGAGCTGGAAACTTACATTTGATTATCCATGTATTGTTATTGTCACAAACTTCGAGGAGAAATGGTGATCAAATTTAGTTGTACTTCTTAATTTTCTATTAACCATATTAGGTAAATGCAATCTTCTCAAGTCTTTCCATAAATTTCAATTGGATTGATTCTGTCGTAACAGCTTGATATAGCTTTTAACTCCCATAATTTTATTTAAGAGAAGTAGCATTTTTAGTGGCAAAACTAACTCTAACTCTGAAGTAACAGACTTTTTTCAATTTCAATATCTGTTACAACTCCTAAATGACATAACAACTAGTAACATAAATATTATTTTATTGCTAATAAAAATAATATACATTGTAGGATGCAATATACTGGGTGTAGATCCATTTAAGAGATTATCTCCTACAAAAATCTTAAACTCCTACCAATTAGCCAATACAAGTCTTTAAACTTCTTCTCCATCTGTTTTCTTTTCATTTTGATGTGCGTTGATCAGCTTAATTTTCTGTTGATATGAATTCCAAGGTATTTTACGCTTTCATATACTCATTTACTCTCTTGTGGAACTCCTGACTTGATGTTACGTAATTTTGATGAGTAACATAAATATATAGAAACATAATATAAATAATTTATAGTACTATATACTTTTTTGAATACCATTATTTGTTTTAATCCTTCATATCCTTTCATGAAATTGTGTACTGACATAATATTTGCAGTATAAAATAAATTTAAAATTTCTTTTGCCGTAAATTAAGTAAAGTCGTTCCATGGTTTTCTAGACAATTTTGCAGGGCAAGTTATAGTATAGGAAACCAAAAATCTTATATTTTCAAAAAATTAAAATAAAACAAAAAATTTAAAAAAAAATCTCAAAAATCTATTATTCATATAAAGTATCCATGTTAGAGCTCTTCAAATACTTTGCCTCTATATATGGTCGAGTTTATATTTCTCAGCCTTATAATTTTGTTTTAAGTCAAGATGCTTGTTTTTAGTAGATATTTTTTCAATATTTTACATCAATATTTATTTCATAAAAATAGCATATAATTTACCACATCTAACACCCACCAAATACTTGCAGACAGAAACAAATAATCATTCACTAAACACCATAATTAAAATAGAGAAATGCAAACTAATACACAAAATGAAATTTAACCGAATTAAAACAAGTGCAACAATAGACACAAATCAAGATATACATGAACACTACACGAGACAACACAACAATTTTCACATTGAACGCAATAGAAAAAAGAATTTGAGAGAAAATGTCATATGGAGTGCTACCAAAATATATAACGAATTGCCAGACTATATTAAGATGACCAATGATAATGATAATTTTAAAAGAAAAATAAAGAAGTACTATATGGAAATTGAAGAAAAAGAAGACTGAAGAGTTATATATAGATATTATATTAATGAAATAGATATTATAGTCAAATGAAATGTAAATATTATATGAAAACTGTTTTTCATAATCTCTCATACCAGGCACCTCTGTCTGACTGAGATATGAAAATAATGTATATATGTAAATAAATAAAATAAATAAAAAAAAAAAAAAAAAAAAAAAAAAAAAAAAAAAAAAAAAAATATTTTATAGCTCAGTTCAAGATCTCATTCATCTCTTTCGATGAGTTCAAGAGATCATTGACTTACACTATTTTCTTAAATTCTAATTTATGAAATACTATATATAAAGCTCCTCAAATACTATACCTTCATATATGGCAAAATTTACATTTTTGAACAGTTTGTTTCTGAAAAAGTTTGTTTTCCGAAAAATGGTCAACGTCTTGTAATTTGAAATTTTCTCTTAAATTCCTCTAGAGCTCATAGAGTTATGGTTTCTAGAATTTGCAATTTATCGATACTAATTTTTAATACAGTATCGTTCATTACTCTGATGATTTTTTATACCTTATATTATAATTAAGACTCTGTTCTTGCCAAAGCTACATGAAGATTCAGTATGCCAGATTAGAAATCTATAGTTATAATCTTCATACTTATATCGTGAAATCATAGGTATGCATATAGGTAACTCCTGAACTATTTAATCATAACGTTATTTATATATAGTTTTATCTGAATGCATTCAAAATGCTTTATTCCTATAAATCTAATATTAAAATATATAGATATTGTAAAGTTAAAAATAAGAATTCCTATAAATTTCAAATCAACCGACCTAATTTATGCTCTATATAAATACTGCCAATAAAGAACATTTTGTGCACAAAATTTATAGCCATTGAATTTCACATTCAACTTCCAATATGTTATAAAATGCTTTTCCAATTTACTGTAGTAAATTTTTAAAGAAGCAATTTTCCTGGGCGATTAAAACCTAAGTCTAATCTATAAAACTGAGCTTATAAAACGTATCATTCAATGAGAAACAATTTAATATGTCGTCGACATACACACACACTGGAAACTACGGTGAGTGCAGAGAAAATACATTACAGAAGAACATTAATCAAGTGGCAAAGGAAAAAGTAATAAAACAAAAATATAATAACAAAAATACCGGACGCGGTCTAATAAATAATACTATGGAGAAAAGATTATTATTGATGATCCTAATAAGTTGACAATAGTTCAAAAGAGAAAAAGTTGTTCGTTATTTGATCGGATAATTACTATGATTTATTTTGTACATATGGAGGAGGAAATAGAAATACATGTCCTTTATCTTTGTATTGAATACAGAAAGGAGTCTGGCGTTGATTATAGGAATAATTGTTTTATTAGCTGCTTTGTGATTCTTACATTATTAATACATTGTTAATATCTAATTTCATCCGAGATTTCATTTAATTATCACAATCAAAATTTTGTGCGTCATAAGAACAAACTTGTGCTCTAATTATGAAAAATAATTAGTAAAAATTAGACAAAAATTAAATAATACATCATTGAATGTTGTTAACACCACATTAATTAAACGACTATAAAGAATACGCTTGCTGTAAGAATAATAATTTCAATAATAATACTTATTAAAATTCCCTTTTGTTCCAGATTTTTTTAATTATAAAATTACAATCACTGTGCCATCATTATTAAACATAATTAGTAAAATTTTTACAGAAATTGAATAAAATATTAATAGGTTTTTATAACCAAAAAATTGAATGCAATTTATGAAACTAGATAAGTACTCGCATTAATTATTATTAATTTCCCGAAGCGAATAATATTGATTGGAACTTGCGTAGAATTATTTTTGATACAGATCCACCAAGCCGTTTCTTGAAAGTTGAAACATATTTTTATAAACATAACATACTAAACTAATATAGGCCTATGATTAGAGGCGGTTGTGAATGAATTTAATAAGTTATTCATATAAAAGTTTATAATTTTATCGCTAACTTGAACGATTCTAATCAGAATCTATGCTGAAGCACCTGTACGTTTTTAGTAGTTTTTCGTAGGTACTTACTGATCACAGTTGACGTCCACAATTAATAAAATACATTTTTAAAACAAGAAATGAATGGAATAAAACGTTTTTAAGTAATTAATTTAATTTGTTAAATTATATATGTGATAAGTTTGTTTCAAGGATATCACTTAAGAATGGTTTTTAATGAAAGCGATTTTTTTATTTTTGAAATAAAAAATTGAACCTTTTATCTAAATACCTAATATTAACTCTTGTTGATAAAGTCGATTATTTATGCAATTTGCTCTAAGGGGCACAACTAGTGTGAAATTTTCAAAAAATCGAATTTTTAATTTTTCCATATTTCGATAGGTTATACATTTAAAAATAACATATCAAAATTTTGAATCGATATCTTAAATAGTTTTTGAGTTGTAGCCATTCAAAGAGTATATATATAGTATATAGTATAACGATCATTTAATCTTTAAACGCGTTTTTCTCGAAACAGCATTTTCCGAATTTGCTGCAGCGATTACTCAAAAACAAATGATCCGATCACTATAATTTTTTTTTACATGTTCCATATATAGTTCTCCGTAAAATAAACTATCGATTTATTGATCGAATCAAAAATCGAATTTTGGCAGTCCAAAAACGACCAAAATTTTAGGTAAAATTCGACTTTTTTTTAAAAAACGTCGTCATTTTGTCAATTTTTGATTTTTTCTTATTGTAGATCAATTCACAGACAATAATATCTAGTTTAACGAGAATTTTTTTTTTAATTTCATCCACTTAGAAGGCCGGAATCACTGCAGCAGTAAAGGGCCTTTTTTGTCGCGCCTAATTTGATTTTTTTCTTAAAATTAAATATTTTAAAAAAAAATTCA
The DNA here is from genome assembly GCF_003426905.1 of Ctenocephalides felis. Lineage (NCBI taxonomy): Eukaryota > Metazoa > Arthropoda > Insecta > Siphonaptera > Pulicidae > Ctenocephalides > Ctenocephalides felis. The sequence continues at coordinate 27,497,718 of NW_020537646.1, forward strand.
CTATGTATTTTTAAAACATGTATAAATATATTTCTGAAATTTTGAATTTATTGATAAATTAGATTTTTTAATATAATTTCCCAAGAATCACCTTTTTTAGGCGGTTACACTAGTTGTGCCCCTTAAAACAAAATGCTACTAAGAATTAGCTAGATTAGTATTGTCACAATTTGCTTAATCTAAATTTTTATTGATTGTCGATTATTTATACAGACTTAAACCGATATGCCACTTACATCTGGTTTTGTTACCAAATACATTACAAACATTGACTATTACCCTGTTGTCCCTTAAACTCGAATATAAACACAAATCCTTTATCATTGTATTAAGTCCATGTACATGTATGTTTTTCTTACAACGTATATCTAGAAACGATATTCTGGAAATAAAGAGAATTAATCAAACGGCGGGATATAAGAACAAGTGGATGGACCATTCGATAAATCTAAAAACCTCGATCAGTTCACGTCACAGTCTTTTATTATCTTGCTTTGTCTTATCTTTTTATTCGCTGATTGGAATCACATTGGCTTAAGCGCGAAAATGCGTGCATGCCGAAGGGCGTCGCCTCGTTGACGAATGAGCAAATTTTTTTACGATTCCTTCAGATTTAGTGGATAATTGAACTATAAATTACTAAGGAAGATAATAAACTAAAGGATTTAGGAGAGAGATCCAGAGTCCTTAATAAATAATATCCATTTTACATGATTGTTGCTAATTTTATTACGTATCTGTATCGTAAGTAGCCACTAAACGAGTCGATTGTTTAAAATAAATAGATTATGATTGTAACGTTGACTAGCTATTTTTTTATTTTCATCAAACTACAATTGCCTAAAAGGCATTCAGCAATTGTTGTAAATAATAAATACAATTTTAATTTACTACCCATTGGTAGTATTTCAAAGTTGTATAATATGTACAGAAAAAATTACAAGTATTATACTAAATATATTACTTCCCTAAATCTAATGGATCTAATCTTCTTAGTCTCCTGATAGTGTTAGCAGAAAGTAAATTATTAGCCATAATAATACTTATGAAAATTTAAGTTGGAAAGAATAACTAACTGATTGTGACTGAAAAAGTATGTGATAAATCAGTGCAATAGACAGCAAACACAAATTATATGGAAGGATTACCCACTGCAATGCGTGCCACATATGTTCATAGGGCATATTGATGGTCATCGCAAATGCCTAATTGATAGATTGATAGATAGATAGATTAATTCCGAAAATAAAACAAGTGGTAAAGTTGGTCAACTTTTGATGAAAATTAATTATTTTTCAAGTAAAATTCAAGTTTTTTTATGAACTCAACAAATCCAAACTAAAATTATGTAAAAAATATTCACTATCTGATTACTAAATTACCATTTACAATATAAGTTAAAAATAAGAAAATACTCAATTTGTTTAACAACATCTAGTTTTATTCCATATTTATTTGAATTATAAAACTATGAGTATACCCAAAATATCGTTTTATTTCTATTACTATTCAAAATTAATTGTTTACACCATAAAACCTCCTAAATTTAAACTTTCCTTTGTCTTAAAATCACTACCAAATACTGTAGATTCACTATTGAATTATTTAGTTTTGATCCGAGTTTTGTGATTTAATTAGAAAAATAATAGTTTTTTAACCTTATTTACTAGTTTTTTTTATTTCTTTATTTTTGCATCAATAAATACAAATCCATTGTGTATCTAAGTAACTGAATTATCAGAGTATGTAATTTTATTGTATTTGTATATTTAGTACAAGATATCTATTCTCAATTTAGTTATAGAAATGAGAAACAAATGTTTATATTTATGCATATAAATAATGGACATCGGTAAAGCAGGATATCAGGTTATCCAGAGTGGATTGGAACAATTGCTCTGGACAGCCTGATAACGTGAAGTAGCAATGTCCATTTTCACTTGAAAATATAGATCAAAAATATGTTTCAATTAAAAATAGCCTATCTTCGGCACTGTGGTGTGAAATGACAATAGACAATCTCTCACATTATTTTTCCCTGAATCTAGTAGGAGCTTAACTCAGCTCAAGAAAGAAAAATATATTGTAAAATATTGATGACAATTCATAAATGTGAACTTGAACATTTAGTTCCTAGTTATGATAACAAATTTAATATAAAAATGGATCAAAAGCTCTCACTTATCTTTTTACTTATTTATATATTTCTAATATAGTCAAATCTTTATTTTGAATCATTCGCTTTATAATTTTAATTGAAACGTAATGAAATTGGTCTGAGAATGGCTTCCGAATATTTTTTTTTCTATTAAATTATTGTAGGAATCATAACTTATTACAATGAGGAGTTTGTATTGCACTGATTTCATTAGTACAGAAATAAAAAACATATAATTTTGTAATACTGAAGTGGCAAAAGAATTTTAAGTTTGTATTACTAAATTTATATACTTTTTTATTCCCGCATCAATAAAATCAGTGCACAGCAAAATCCTTATTCTCATAAATCAACATTCGTTCCTTTCTAAATGAATTCAGTAGGCCTAAGCCATATATTTGTATTATTCGGCCCTAACACGAGCGATCGCGTTACCGACGTCTCTACCTACACGAGCAATTGACTTTTCTGTGATTTACAAGCAACATATATTTCAACCGATATCGCGAACATAAAGCACTTCTCTAAACCCCGCAAAAGACTTCATATATCAAACTAAAAGCCCCGGGACTCACATTAAAAGTATTAAAATATCCAGGCTATAAAAAAAGAAACGCGAAGAAGCCGAATGAGGGACTTTGTATGAAGATATCAAACATTCCGCGGAATGTACTACTGGAACGTACCTCCTTTTTCATGGATTCCGAATAGAATATAATAGAAAAGTAGAAATAGAAAACATGGAATAAATACGAGTTACCAATAATAAAATTATCCAATTTTATTCCACATTGAATTCTACCCTTCTTCGGGGAATAATGTGGCCATTTAGGTATCAGGACCTTTTCCAATTGTAATAATGGCTGGATAAATTTTTACCTTGTGGTTCATCGAATACGTACTGATGTGTTATTGAATATTATACATAGACAGAATTATAAAATAAATAAATGATAATGAACTCAAATATTTTCAGATATCACTTTTTGTGAGCATTATATTCTAATTAGATCAATCCTGAAAATTATATAAGTTAATATTTTTTATCAAACTTCTTTCAATTGTGTCACTTTACAAATATGCGATATGTTATGATAAAAAAATTTTGGTTACAATTTTCTGAAAACGGTTTAAAAGTATCAATTTTAAGTGTATCTTATTACCAAATCTGATTTTTTTGCCTATTAGTAATTAACTGACGTTATTCATCAGCAATACTTTCGAGGCCAAACAATTCTGTTCTGCAGTCTTTCTAGATGTGAGCCAGGCTTTTGATAGGGTGTGGCACAAGGGACTTTTATCGAAGATTAGATCTCTACTTCCAAGTAGTTATTGTGATTTTCTAAATTAATGATTTCTAGTGATTATCTCGTCAATAGGAAATTCAAAGTGCGTGTCAACACTGAAACTTCAACATCTCATCAGATTGAGGCCGGAGTTCCACAAGGCAATGTTTTGGCGCCATTTCTATATATTTTCTTCAGTAGTGATTTTCCAACTTTTCAATCAACCACAGAAGGACAACAAATATTTTATTAGAAATATATGATATCTTCAGTTGTTGTTAAAAAAAAACATTGATAAGAAATATGCATCTATAAGGTACTTGTTCAACATAGTAAATATGTAATTTATTGTTTTGTTATTTTCATCAGATCAGGTTAAAAAATTGATATAAAACTTTACAAGTTGCTATAAACAGTTCTAAATATTAAACCTGTTCATATTTCATATATTTATCTTAGCAAAAACTAGCATGCAAACAAAACTAGAACAAATATGTACCAATATATTTAAGTTTCGGAATGTTCTATAAAACGACAACTGGTGAAATATTATTTAATAGGCCGATAAGTTTTAAGATAAATGGTAATAACTTTAACCAATAAATTATGTCTCAAGTATAATAAATATAAACTCCAAAGACCTACATAACTGATAAAGCATTTCAAATTTAAAATTTCGGAAACAAAGTTAAAATATTTTTATTTCCCCTGAACTCACGCGATTCTTCTCACGATCAATTCTTGCATGCACCTACATAAAAATTAATGCCCATTACGGAGCTCCTGGTGGAATCGCGAAGTAAAACTGTTGATTGAGTGCTCTTTCTTGTTTGAAAAAATAAAACAAATAATAGCGATGCCAAGAAACACGGAGAAAATATAGAGAAAATGACATTAAAACTCGCCAGAAAATATTTCTTGGAAACTTTTGCAAACGCAAATAAACTGCTCTTGCAGAAAATACACTTCAACAGACGACGACGGTATTTAATATGTACAAATGAATATATATCAACAACTGGCTAATAAAGTTCAGTTGAAATAAATGAAATATATTTAAAGTTCAAGGGAACTGAATATAATATTTTTAAAATACCAAGTAATATTGGAAATTTGCTTCAAGGCGATTTCTTTATTAACAATTTGGCGATTCGTTTGATCATTCATATATTACAATAAGTATGTGTTGATTGAAAAATATTTTTACCACATGACAACAAAGTAATACTGACATAATCAATTAATTTTATTACAAACTAGCAATCACTTTATTAGTTATATTATATATAATTATAAGAAAAAAATTGCCCGCTGTTGAAATTGAACAAAAATTTGCACAATGCACGTGATTGATTTTATGGTTTCCAATTGAAATGTTAGGGAACGAATAACTTATTTTTTTACATTTTTTGCACAATTTCACAGTGAACATAATGCCGGTTTGTCACATGAAATTAACTGAGCAGAGAATAATGAGTAGCTATCAAACAAATGAGTAGCAGTCAATAAAAAAATATAAGTTTGTAGTACATGCTAAATGAAAAATGTTACGTACATATTACTATTTATTGAAATATATGTTCCTGAAATGAAATCAAATGAAAACTGATTGAATTTCAACAATATTTTAATTGTATAAAAATAATCAATTTAAAAATAAGAATATAGTAGTAGTTTATTTCGAAAGAATTACAAAATAGTAGTAGAAGTAAAGCATATGTGATCGAACTACCCAATATACCTTAGTCGTATATAGGTTAAGACATTCGACATTGGACATTTTAGATAAATGACTTTGACGACAAGACGGTGGAGCAAAAAAGTATACAACCGAACGCATGACTGAAATGGGAAATACATGTCATAAGATTCACAAATATTCCACATATATAGGAAAAACATTGAACTATAACTCATTCCTATATCGTACTTTATTGAAACATTATTGATCGATTGCCTAAGTTGTACACCGTCATATATCGGCAATGCTTATTTTATAACAATCATGAAATAATCATTATTTTATAATAACCATCAAACTAGTTTATTTAAACGAAGTATGAATTCTTTGAATTTTTGTTGAACCATTGACTAAAATATGTATTAAAGCCTCATATAATACCCCAGCATAAAATATTAATACAATTTAAATTTTTATAAAATAAATAATATCATATTTTATAAAACAAATAGTTCAAAACAAGTCGCTGTAAGCCGAAGTTCGACTTATGCTAAAATTAGGATTTTTTTAAATTTAGTTTATTTTGATTAATTGATCTTTAATATTTTTAAATGGAAGAATTCAATACAGTTTTCTAATATTAAGTTCAATATATTACGTTACAGATGATGAAACTTAGAATTTAAAATAATAATTATCAATGAGATGTGTAGCCAATTGTAAATTAAAGCATTCACAGGAAAGAATATCAAAATATGATAATTTGCAATTTAATTAAATAGAAAAACACATTTTTGCAATAAATCTTCTGAAATTATGATGGAAGTAGCAATATGCTATAAATTTATATTTTAAATAATGTATGTATAATTTATACCTTGCACGTGTACCTGTTGCTCACGTTTGTTTTCAGTATAAGCATTCCCATTAATCAGATCATGGGAATAATGTATTATATATAGCAAAGCCATAATATATATATATATATATATATATATATAAAGTGGGATTTATTTATATACGAATTTATTAATAATTTACCTCCGACTCCGTACAGCGACACAATGTCATTTCTAAAGTACCGGGTTATTGGAGCTTTGCTATATTTGAAAAATTGAACCATATTTTATCGAAGTATTTGGTGTAATTTATTTACAATATAAATATTGGATTTTCTTTGAGTAAATATATAGTTCATGAGCCATTGTAATGATCAATGGGCGTTACTAACAATATGTAGTAGAAACAAATAATTTTTTGATTTATGCCATGCAATATATTAACTATTATATATGACGAATTAAATAAAAAAACTAAAAAAATATGATGCTTCATGAAAAAATATCAATAATTTATGAAAATCGTTTGCTTTGTTAAGAAAAGTTGATCCAAATGTCAATTTTGAATTATCGTATTTTTTAAAAAAAATTATTGGCCTCATTTTTAGGTACATTCGTCAGGCTAATCCATCATTATAGATTTTTTTAAATATTTTTTTACAATTTATCATTTGATCCTTTTCACTCCATAGACGGCTAATATTATATTTTTAATTTTAAATAGGTATTATGGAATGTTTACTGCAGTATTTAATCACTACGATACAGTTTAACTATGAACTTCAACAAAAAAATAATTCATATAATCTAAATAAGTATTTTTAATCATAATGAACAAACCACTGAATAAATTCTTTCTACTATCATAATTTTCACATCTAGAGATATTTTTGTATAATTTATCATAGTCCGACTTATTAGTTCTTCAAAAAATATGTAAAAAATAAAATTAATACAAGTTTTTGTTAAAAATACACATTTCATAGGCACAGTTTTTTACAAAGTTCACACTGCATACAATCTTTGTATAAAATTTGGTCAGAAGAAGACATCATCAGATTCTGAATAACTATTAATTTTATAGATCTTTCGCAAAATTAATTTTCAGCTAACTATACTAACTTTGAATACAAGCGTGAACATTAGTTTTTATAATAACCCCCCTGTATCAATAACTGATTTTTCATGAAATTGCCAACTTACACATTCTTTTTGATTAGCTGAATGGCAATGTATATACATCTGTATCAATTGTAGTAAAAAATTCTATTCGCGCCTTAAGAAGTTTTACTTCAATGAGGTTAATACAACTACTGATCAAAATACACTTTCAATAGGCATATTTTGCAGAAAAATTAAACTGTATCTATTCTGTATGCAATATTTCACGTTTTAACCTGCTATTAAATAATACCAATCTGCGCACAGCGTATTTGTTTAAATCAATATAAACTTTATTAAAAATAGCTTCATATACGCTTATAGCCGTTTTAATTAAATATTTATAAATTAATCAAATGTAGCATGAAATGAGCCATATGTATCGATATCGATGATTTCACTGCATATTCAATTGCAGAACTTTTCACATATTGTTATACTCATTAAATTCCATTGAATTGAATATTTCCATTGTTAATAATTATTAATCTAGGTCAAATAAATGCATTACGTTTATTATAAATGAAGTGCTCGAATACCACTTGAATCATAATTTAATGAAATTAATAAAGTGAAAATTACTATGAATTTAGTCTTTCTTTGTAAGTATGTTCAGCCGACCGAGTTTGATGTTTTTCTCTTTGGCTGCCTTCGCCTTGATGACATTTATAAATCAAATCTAGCGCGTTCTGATGATTTATTTTTGAGTTTTGTTCAACAAAGCTCACTGCGCCAACACCTCATCAATCATACGAGATATTATCATCCGCACAGTGATATCTTAAATTGATGTTTTTTCGGAAAATATGAATTTTACCAAGATAAGTAAAATTTATCATGAATGTAATATAGATTACCTTTTTTGTTTGTTTTATGAAGTTGTCAGAATTCTTTAATTGAAAAATATACTTATTCTGATTTTATTTATGCATATACTGAAGTCGAGGACTATAGACAAAAATACATTTTAAAGTGATGTATGCCAACGTACCTTAAAGCCGTACCGCACTATAATTTAATTTTTAGAACTAGTGGGGGGTATGGCATCGTGTCTTAAGACAAATGCCGTAACGAAAAGTTCGAGGAATACTGAATGTTCTCAAATTGTTTATTATAAATATTGTAACATTGTCTAATATTTATAAGAATTATATAAACTGAATTGCAAAGTTGAAATTATTTGGTTAAAGTATATTAGAACTATAGTCAGAATTAAATATAAAATCTGAATTATTTTCGATATTCAATAAAAAATTTTCTTAAAAAAAAAAAAAATGAAAAAATAAGTTGAAACAAAATTTTTTTTTCCAAAATCAATTATTTTGTTAAGACAAGCAGAAAGTTTTTTGAATAATTTAAATCGGATGCTTATTTCTCTCAAAAACTGCCATTTTTTGCACATTTAGCTGCGTATCTTGAAAATGGCTGGGCCTACCTTTGCCAAAAACTGATAAACACTTCTCCCGATCATTATACTAATTGAATGTTTTTTAGATCATTCAAATTGGATGCTCCGTTCTCTCAAAAACTCGATTTCTAATTTCTGCACTCTTTGCTCTTTATCTCCGTAACTGCTGGACCTGCCTTTGCCAAAAATCATTCAGCACATCTTCCTATCAATAGGAATCAAATGTTTTTTGAACCATTTAAATTGGTTGATCCGTGCGCCCGAAAACGTGACCGAAAATTTGTATCCATACATACATACACACTCACACAAACACACATCTATTTTTTCTGAGGTATGCTAAAATGTTCAGAAACCTTCAAAACGTCTTGAAATGTAAAAATTTTCGTTTTCAATTTTTGGACGATTACAATGACTTACCCTACGCGGAGTTAAAAAAAACCTTAAAATCTTTTGAAAACCTTGAAAAAAAAAGATTTTTGAAAATATTGAAATTATTGAAATTATTCAACTTTTCTGAATATTTTGAAAATGTTTTTTATCAAAGCAATCGCGCAGCGTACTTGTTTTAGAAATAAAAACTGGAATACTTATTATTAAAATCTTAGTGAAATATCTTATAATTTGATGCGCATATGTCCAATGATCATTTTTCACCACCAAATTATTTTTTTTTTTTTACTTTTTGCATAGGATCTCCAAACCCGCTGGACCTGCCACCCCAAAAATTTAACCAGTTCTTCATTTCGTCAATACAAGTAAAATATTTTTTGAATGACTCAAATCTCAAAAACTGAAATACCATTTTTGTCACTTTTTGCCCCGTATCTTCAAAACGATCGAACATAAGTTTGACAAAACCTAATCAGAACGTCTCCCCATCTCAATAGGTATCGGATTTTTTTGAAATATTCAAATCAGTTGATCCATGCTGTCGAAATCGTGGACGAAAACTTGTATACAAACATACGTACATACATATACTACACATACACACGCACATTTTAAGGTACGTCAAATGTTGAGAAAGCTTTAAAATTTATGTCGCAAAATTAAAATCCGATGTCTAATGTAAAATCAAAAATTTAATTTTTCACTGATCATTAAATATGGAATTTGAATACGAAATGCGTCTGGTTTATGTTAAATACGCATTTAATAGTTAAACTAAAAATGTATTTCAAATAATTCAAATATTAGCAAGTATTTAAATATCTTTATTTGGAAAATTGTTATGTAATGTTTCCACAGTTAAATAGTTTTATTTAGTTATCGAGAATTGATCGAATTGAGTGATCTAGTGATCTTACGGTTTAGATATTTCTATAAAGAAAACATATGTATAAAGTATTATACATCGTTAGAAAGATCTCAAAATTATATATATATAATTTATATTTATAATTAAAAGAACTGAATAACGTGTATATAAGTTTAATTTATAATAACAAAACAAGTATAAAGCATCTCACTGATATAAAGTGTATTTAGGTTAGGTTTTTATCTTCACACTTACAAGGGTTGATGCACAAGAGGAAGAGATTGCATTTTTCGCATCCCTCGAGGCCACGCAAGTGTTGCACGATGCGCCGTCGCCAACTTGACAGTTTGCGACGTTCTTCACACGCAACGTGTCTATGAAGTTGGTATTGACGTTTCTGGTTGTTACTCTCGCCGCTAGGTGTAGGGAGACGCCATAGTTTTATTCCCATATAACGTAACTTCAAATTCCGCACGTTGTGGCCTGCAGGCAAGTTTCTATCGATAAACTCCAATTTTTAAATGGGCCACCCTATATTAGTATTTTGCGAAGTCCCTACGAGTAGAGATCTAAAAACACATATGAATAAAATGGAATTTCTATTCAAACACCCGGTTTGCACTCTCCTGAGTTTGCACAGCGCCTTCTCACATAATTTATATTCTTGTGACTCATTTTAGTTTCAATAAGTAAGAAAGAAAACTGCTGTATAAAGTCCATAAAATATATGAGCTTTCAAACATGAATGTTTGTAAAAATATGCATTCAACGTCCATATTTTTCTTAGGAATTATGTAAGGTAATCCCTGATTTGTAGGATTAATCAACTCGGTCGTAAACTAATTGTAAAAATTAACAATTTATCTTTGTATACGGGTTTTGCGTGCGTGTATTTAACATTCTAAATATGTTCCGGTTAATTAATAGTCGCACTGAGGTCGCATACTAATTCGTTTGGGTAACGATTCATAACATTTCAACCCTTTAACAGGTCATAGGCATTAGTAAAGTATGTAATGGATGGTTTTTCGGTTACATTTTAATGTAGAAACTTATACAATGTATGTTTGAAACTTTTGTTAATTAAGGGGGATTATATAGAAATTACGTGCAAATTAAATATAATTTCCAAGCGTTTACTACGACATTTATAGAATATAGATTATTTTATAATTACAGGTGTTCATATCGCTGAAAGCAAAATTATATGTAATGATGTCAGATGTAATTGAATGTAATGAAATCAGATTCAAAAGTCAACAGATAAATAAAATGTTTCTACTAGGATTTAAATGATTTACTGATATAAATGTACTTGTTAATTTTCTACTATTAATTTGAGCTTAACAATCCGCAAGTAAAAAAGTCCGTCACGGTTATTTCAAAAATAACTAAAGTATAATATTTTTAATAATATTATTTTAAAGTAAATGGCAAAAGTTGAACTAGCCATCAACGGCCTTGTATTAATATTCATGACAATTTTTTTAGTTTTTTTTTGGGCGCTTTTATTTGGTTTATTGCTCCAGAATATAATTTAGTATATATTTAGTATTAATAAGATACATTCAACAGTTTTTTTATTATCCTCTATAAAAGCTAACATGTGAATGGGGTAAAAAGGACTAGCTGAATCTTTACACTAGTGAAGGTGTAAACAATAAGAAAAAAGTAAATAAAATAGTGAACTGAGTTAGATTTTTATAAGAGATAATAAACCGAATATTGCTTTTTGATATTATTGATTTTTTTAAGTCAAATCAATCATCCACAAATAATATTATTGATTTTGGAAAGATTACCTAAACTTAGAGATATAGCACATATGTAATAATTATTGAGACAATTGCAATCTAATTAACTAAATAGCATTTGATATTTTATTCTTATTAATTATAATCATGATACTGAAAAATATAAAACCTTTAGCAAAATAATTTTAAACAGTTCTTCGTAATAAATTTAAGAAGTTACATTATTAATTTTATTCGTTATTAAAACCGTTGCAGTTTACTGCGTTATTTAAATGTATTCCATATTGTAGCAGCCAATTGTTGTTACGTTTGTAATAGTAAATTAAATGAAGAATGAAATACAAGTTTACAAGTTTAGTGGTATAAAACAATATACGGTGGTTATCCCCAAAATATTATTCTAACAATTCATTGTTAATTGAATATACTAGTGAAGAAAAAGTGACACTTTGTGCATTGCTAAGTAAATTTGTCAGGCGCATAAAACAGTGACCATTTGCTATTTAGTTTGAAATTATTGACAAAAAAATATATTCGCAAATATATAAAGTGAATATTATTAGGCTATGACTGTATAAAATAAGTAGTTTCAATTAGCCTTTCGATTTGAAGCAAGTTATATAGATTTTACGAAATAATATACTTTTAATATAATATAAATATAACTTTTAATATAAAAATTGTATAATGTATGTTTCTTCCAAATGTACTTGGCAATACTTGAATTTCGTTCAATTAATAAATGTATAAATGTATAAAATTTTATGAACATGCCTAATAAATAAATATTTGTGATGATCCTTGTATAAATAAGAATTTATAAATATTTATCATTACGATACATATACTATAAATAATGCAAATATTTTAGTTTAATAATGAATTTAAGACGATACATAGATAAAATTTAAACTTCGGTCCAGAAACCACCATTATTGATTAACATAAAATAAGAACTACAAAACGCAACAATTAAGGTAATACTTAATAAGAATTAAGATTATAAATGAATAAAATTCATTTTTGGTTATTTGAAAAATAGTTTTTGCTTTTTATGATAAACTATTCTCAATAAAATTAAAATTTAATCCATTTGTGGTTTACTACGAATGTAATATATGATTATGTTCACAAAGACTTAAAATATAGTAAGAATAATTCTTAATTTTGCAAAATATATTTTTTATCTGATATTTTAGACAGCACAAATTGCCTTGTGATTGGCGAATATACTCGTTATAAGCTAGATGTGACTGATTTATGTAACAGTTAGTTAATTGGTTAATTAGTACTTAAGAAAAATATATATTCAACAAATCAAACTTTAGGCCCTTATGTGCTGCAATCAGCTACTGAGCATATAACCAAATAATTTTACTATGTACAAATATTAATTGATAAGCATGAGATGGGTCTGAAATATTACTTATTATTATCGTTTTCGGCTGGCATCAGGTTTCAGAATTGTTTTTGTGTACAGAATCATGAAAATTCATAATTGATGTTGTGATTCATTTAATAATTATTACGGGATTCATTGTACCTCGCGTATATATCATTATTTGAATTACGTGCCGTCAAAGCAGCAATTTCTCTCGAGATCCGTCGACCGTGCTCGGCATGTCGAAAGTGCGGCAAACAGCACCCGGAGTCCCGGAGTCCCGGACTCGGCGTTCGGTGGCGATTATGTTAATGCGTTTCGCCTCTGCCGAGGTTTTGAGATTCTTTGGCGTATGACAAATGAAATCACAGAAGTCCCTAGTAGTATACGTATGTTTTATGTTTCATGTTTTATGTTTTTATATGCCGACCGTGTATAAGTGGGCTGTAATGTATTACACGGAGCAGCCGCGCGGTGCGTCGGCCCATAAATCTTTTTAATGTCTCGTCGTTTTCTTTTTGCGGCCCGTTAATGACCCGAAAACCCACGAAATCGCATCTCGGCCAAGTCCGTACTGTTTAATAAATAGGAACCGGTAGTTATTGTTTGTAATGACCTATAACTGTAATGCCAGGATAAAGAATTGCCAGATGCTTCAAATGCACTAAAATAAATCACGGTGGAGAGTAATTTTTAAAATATATGCTCTAGTTATTTTTAATACTGAACAGCGCAATAATGTGTCTAGAGAATATACTTAAGCCAAGTTACAGTTCGATAGTTCATAAATGCAAAATTAATACATGAATATTATTTATATATTGAATGCAGAGCGGGGTCCAAAGGTTTAATTTGACTTTTTGTAGTTTCTTTCATCAAACAAATAACTATCAAACTATGTTCAGAAAATTCTTATAAACACATAATTAATTTTATTATTTTTCTAAAATGTATCATCAATTCCTTTTTACACCATGGGCGGTGTAAGAAGGAAAGAAAGCCAAGGAGCAAACAGATCTAACGTTTTCATTTAATTTTAGGGAAATTTTACGAAATAATAGCTACATTGTTTAGCCAATTCAAAATATGAATTTTATGGCAACACTTTTCAAAAACATATATATAAAGATTAATCATTATATATAAACTTGATCTGCTTCAAAAAAAAAATTCATCAGTAGAAATCGTAAACAATTAATTTAATTTATTTCTTGTAAATCTGCTTTTTTCAACTTAATCTATTTCGGTATTTAGTATTTTTCATTATTTACGCGTTTGCTAACGAAAATGTATAGTTGGTCTATTCTAACCCCCCCCCCCTCTCCTCACATCAAAGCTTTTGTAGGATTTGAAGACAAACTGGTGGTATATGGCATCGTGCCTTAAGACAAATTGCTGGAACTTCCCGTACCAGAATCTTATATTCAAAAAAAAAACAAAAATCAGATTTACAACAATTGTTTTATTGTTCAACAATTGTTCAAATAGATTATTAAAATCATTATATATTTACTCGTTCATAAAATATACAGTAACGATCTTATCGCTCAAAGTACTTGAGTAAGTTTACATTAGCATCTGAGGATTCGTATTTCTTACGATCAGAGTAACGCATTTGAAATATATACATTTTCAAACTAAATTGTAAATTTAAATTTCTTATTCAAAGTATATACATATATAAGTAATATGCAGAGTAAAACTTTGTATATTTTTAAAAATTTAGACATTTTTTCGTTCTCTCAAAAACTGAATTATCTTTTTTGGCACTTTTTGCCCCGTATCTCCGAAACGGCTCGACTTGTTTCCACCAAAAACTAATCAGCACGTCTTCTTATCAATAACAATCGAATGTTTTTTGAACCATTCAAATCGGTTGTTTTGTGCGCCCGAAATCGTGGTCGAAAATTTGTATCAAAGCATACACACATACTACACACATACACACACACACTTTCTTTTTTTGAGGCATGCCAATATGTTCAGAAACCTTTGAAAAGTAAAGATATGCATAAAATTTCATTTTCAATATTTTGCGATTGCTATAACTTACCCTACGGGAAGTTCATAATAATAGGATTCAGATGATGATTCATTATTTTTAAGAAAAAAGCTTCTTAAAAGCCGTAGGAAAAATTCCATTCAATCAAAAATAAGTATTTTAAAATTCATGATTTATAATAACTATAATAACTAGCAGTTACCTAGTATTTTAAAAAAATGTTTATTAATTGAAAATTTGCTGATTATAGTATAATTATTACAATTCTTTTCTTAAATCCAAAATCAGATAATATTATTTTACTATGTAGAATCTAATCAAATAGGTAGATATAATTTCATATTTACTAACAAAATGCAGAGAATTTATCCTTTTTTATGTTCAAGTTATTTAATGAACCAATCCAGTTGAACAAAATTATAATAATTTTAGTTAATTACCTTTAAAAAAACTTATTTACTATTTCAATCTAATTTATAGTCTGCGTTTTAATTTAGTAAAGTTTATTATCTAGTAACCCAAAACTAATACCACAAATGTTTATGAACTTTTGGACTTATCTAAGGAAGTCCAATCCAACCCACAAATACCTATTCCCAAGTCTCCACATTTAGCAAACTCAGATGAATCGAAATGATTCAGCGTATTCTTGAACGGTTAAGAATACTGAAATATATTATTTCGTCCAAAAGCTTAGGAATGATTAAGTTCAATATAAAATTCTATTGAGTTTTATATTTTCTTTCACCATCATACGCCGCATATTGTGTGAAATTCATTCATAATTCACTCTATTGTGAAATGAAGAACAACATATTCATTTCCATATATTATACGAAGTGAAAGTTCACAATAGAAAATTAGTGACACGTTATTAGATTTTCCATAACTACTTTTTGCATTTGTTTGTGTAATCATGGTACATTTATGTATTTTTCCGCAGCGTTAACTAAGACAATTCTTTTCTGTATTTAATCTGCATTGTTTTGCTTCTTTAATGTCACCACATAGATAAATAACATGAAAGATAATGGTGAATCATGGTTTTCGTAGCAAATGTAGTATGTTGAGATTTATTACCGAGCAAATTTTAAATAGGTAATGAAGATACTGAAGAATAACGAATGCATTAATTCTAGCCAAATAACAAGGCCCATGAAATGTGACTTTTTGTTAGAACTATTGTACAAACAAACTTATAAATAGGATGCAAAAATATAACTTCATAGTCAGGCTAATTCAGGCATAGCCCATATCAAAAAAATAGTGCACGTAAGGATCACACACGATTGAAGTAAAACTTTTTTGCTATTGTATGAGATGACATTCAAGTTAAATATATATATATATATATATATATATATATATATATATATATATATATATGGTATAACAATTTTGAATAATGTTTATTAGTTAACACTCGTGATGTACACATTTATTAATGTCAACCATTATACAAATTTATATAATAATGAATTATACATTATATATTTATATGTAATAGCATTAAAAATATTTATAATATTTGAAAACAATAACGTAATTAAAATCATACTTCAACTATGACATGATCGGTTTTTCATTGTAATTAGCATGTAGAATCTGAACCTTCATTAGAAATGAAGTAATAGCTTATTAATAAATTCATTTACACAGTGGATTATGTTAAACAACGCCTAAAAAAATTTTACTGCTTGTATTTTTTTTTACTTTTTCGCTGGCGATACAACTCTATTCACTCCACACAACGACTGATCACAATCGACCCGTATAGAAATGATTTCATCGAGAGCGAACGACGAGCAGTTTGGGCGTAACGCAACTTCCGTTGCATTTTCACAGATTTACTCCCTAGTCACGTCTAAAAATACTGAGTGATTACAAATTACATGTCAATTAGATCGAAACATTTTGATTTAAATCCAAGCCTTTAATAATTAGAATATTAGAATAGAAGTAAACTGCACATGTATATTTATCAATAGCTATTGAAGACCAACTGGCATTTAGACCGATTCCTGGTATATTATTTTAAACACATTACATTACATTTCAAAATTACTTATACATGACTTTTTTAAATATTATTATAAACCTTAATCATAAATAATCAATTTTAAAATCTGATTTATTCTTTATTATAATGACTCTATAAATTTACAGAAAATTATGGTGCAATATTGCTACATTTTAATTTTCTAATTAAATTCTATTTTACTATGATTTTCAGAATGAGCACAAGAAAATATAGAAGACACTGAAGATTAATTAAAGAATTTTGTTAACAATTTTATAATTCTAATAAATATAACACGATCCACTTATATTGATTTTCATTCAATTTTAAATTTTCACAAGTCGTTACTCTAACAATAAAATCAAATTCCGTAAAGTTTAGTATATTAATATCTCAACTCTCCGAATACCTATCAACTTGTACGTCCGATCAAATGGTGGTAACGTAAAACTCTACAACTTTTGTTCATTTTTTCTTTAAACTTTTATCTCACAGAAAACGAGAGAACTACAACAAAACGACAGAAAAAAGCTCTCGCAATTACCTGTAAACTTACCAGAAAAGTTTCTCCCCTAACTTTGCAAAAAGTGCGCATTACGCAAGAATACACAACACCGCCTATACTTAAAAGATATTACCGCGTAATCGGACTTAATTTCGAAATCCTGAATGAATCATTTTCTCTTCTTCTAAAGCTTTGGGAAAAAATGTTGATAATGCGGTTAGCTATGCAGTTGTTCTGGTCTCGACGAGTCGTTTGTTATAAATAAAAAGTTTAGCTGTTGCGTTTAAATTAATTCCGAAGTTCGCGTTCGCCTCCGCAAATTAAAAATTGCATAACGGTGTTGGTTGACGTAAAGTGCTATGCAACAAATTAAATTTTGACAAATTAATTCAAAAGTGAAATATGTACGCGAGTAAAATATGATCTATGTAAATTTATGGCAGAGATTTTAAATATAATTCATTTACGTTTAATATTAGAATTCTAAAGATATTTTGTAGATGCTCTTTTCTATGGAGACCATAAAGATCTTTTGTTCCGGATTGATCCGATTTATCGAAAAATAATAGGTAAATTAAAAAAAATTATAAAAATAAACAAATAAGTGCTATTTTTTTCCAAGTTAATACTAAAAATTCAATTAAATATAATGGCGAGAAAAACAGAGATAAAACATAGATAAAAAGTATTACATATAATTGAATAATAAAGCTCTTACTAAAAGTCCGCAATTCCGATAAAAAAATTGATTCTTATGATAACTTCATAATTATACATATGTTATTACAGTTAATGAAGAGAATAAAATGAAGAAAAATATTACTAAAAACATTTGAATTTTCACTTTCATTTTGACTTTTTGTAAAATATATAAAAAAACATTTTTTTGTACTTATAGTTAGAAACAGAATTTTTGATTATTTCTAGTTTTTTATAAAGTTCCTTCAGATTGTATAAGTAGCTCAAGCTAAATTATGAAAAAAAATCTGTAACTCATATTAGTCCTCGTGTTATTAATCATAATGAAAACATGATTAGTTAATTATGTTTTATTTATTTCAAAATAGTAAAATAGAGCAGGACCTAAAGGTCCTTTGACTTTAGGCAATTATATTGTGAAAGCGAAACCAATTATATCGCAACAATTAACACATATCAAACAAACAACTATCTGCTTATGTTCAGTAAGAATCGCAGCTGATTCAACATTGTGAAAATGTATTTTTTTTGCTGTTTTTGAAAATTTGTTACCTGATTTTTCTTACCCCATGGGCGGGGTTTAATGAAATGGAGAGAGGGCTAACAAATTCTAGTATTATCTATAATTATAAAGGGATTCTACGAAATGATAGTTCCATTATTTAACCATTGCAAAATACAAATCCCATTGGTACATTTTTTACAAATATAGATTGTTATATCTATCCGATATTTCGTTAACATCGATCTGATATTTCGTTAGAAATATTGATCAGCAGATTTGGAATAACTATTTATTTAACTTATCTCTTGTAAAATAGCTTTTTCAACATAATTTACATTTTTATTTACTGTTTTATATTGTATACATCTATGCTAGCGTGAAGGTTTAGTTGGTCCTTTTTACCTCTCTCACGTTTAGGCTTTCATAGAAATTATATAAAAAAATGTGCCAAGGTTACCCTCTACTTTCAAATATTGTTGTTATAAATTGTTTTAACTTTACTTGTTTTTTACTTTAAGTCCCACTCCATCCTACTTAAGAACACTATATTTCTGATTTTTAGGAAGTCACGTAGAAGATTTGATAATATTTATTATCATTAGGTCTACAAAACATTATAGTTAGAAATATCTATCTAGAAAATTTAAAATTCTGAATCGTCTATTATTAACACATTCCACTCGTAAATTCCGAGATTTATATGAATTTTGCCGCGGCATCCGAGTCGAAAGGGTTAAATCTGAAAATTTCGGAATGTATTTGTCTATAAACAATAGATTAAAATGAAAGTAAAGTTCTACATTAGTCATGAACAAATTTAAATTTTATGAATAAATAAATATGCAAAAAAGTGATTTGACTAAAACAAATATAAATATATTCTTTGCAAGTAATTTTAGTAGATTAACGATCTATTAATTATTCTGAGTATGAGTAAAAATTCTTTAGTAATGTCAACTTAATTAGAAAAGAAAACCATAATCCTTGAAGAAAATGAATTAAAATTAATGGCATGAGATGAACGGACATTTAGGAGCAAACGAACGCAGATATAATAGACTTTTTAGTATTTCCTCGACACGATAATTACACTTCCCCAAATACACAAAAGTGCCGGCGAGTTTTTAAAATACGCCGAAGAATTTCTGTAAACGAGAAATGAGTTTTCTCCATCTCTCTTAAGGGATCCCAAAAGCAAAGGAATTTACAAGTGTCCCTAATCGTTCCTGAGGAAAAAGTAAAAAGAGCGTAGCTGTTATATAATTTTCTGTTCTCGCCAAAGGTTTTAAACGATTTTTAATGAGCATCTACCTACATTTTCGTTTCGCCTCCTGGTACCAACATTTCGGCGGTGTGTTGAGTTTCCTTAGTAATTCCAAGAACGATATCGGTATTTACAGATTCCGAAGCATAAGCCGTAAAGGATTAAAGTAAGGGTCGTCAAACAGGTCAATGAAGGTCTCTTGAGACTACTAAAATATACTAAATTAAAAATGTCCTCACAATCACAGTACTTTTTTATTCCATAAGAATTCATCAAAATTGCCGAAACATACTTTGAAACCGTACACGATCAATTTGTTTTCATTTACTATTATCATCTCTTTTTTCATATCACTTGAAAAATACACTAGTAATATAATACACAATTCATTATTTCATTTATAAATATTTTGATCGACTATTTATAAAATACTAATAAAAGATTCATATATAGGGTAGCGCGGGGCATAAAGGTCGAATTTGACGTTCAGCAATGATACTGTCTAAACCAATTGAACAACACATAACACGTATCAAACAAACTACTGTCGTACTATGTTTAAAAAAAATTCAGTTAATTCCTAATTATAGAAGTGTGCTTTTACTATTTTTCGAAAAATTGTCGTTTGTCTTTTTACTCCATAGGCGAGGTAAATTTGGACAATCAGGTCTCGTTTTAAATTTTGAAGTAAGTGGATAATAATAATAAAATTATGTATGTATTATTATATACTTGGTTCCAAGTTTAAATTACGGTCAAATGAGAAACGGTAAAATTTCAGCAAAATTTATGTTAAAAGTTAAATGCAAAAAACCGCACCTTGATTGCGTTATTAGTTTCCCTACGCTCCATTCTCAAAACCGAGATCACAAGGTAAAAGACCTCTTTAATCTATTTTTTTATTAACTAACTATTGGGGCGCATGGCATCGTGCCTTAAGGCAAATTGCTGGAACTTTCCGTATAAAAAAATATTATTTTTTTAAAAACAAATAACATTTTTGAGAAAAAAATTCTTCTAAAAAGTTAGTTAAACTATAAATTAGACAAAAAATACTTTTTTTTAAAAAAAATGTTTTCTTTATTTTGACATATTTTGGAAGATCTGAACTATTTTTCAAAGCAATCGCACTGCTTCAACTGCATACAGACAAAATATAAAGCGCGTAAGCGCCTCGTCGCCATCTAACGGATAAACATTGGTACGGAACCCATAGGAATGTAAACAAAATTTATACTTATTGTTAAAATCTCTATAAAATATCTGATAATTTGATGTGCATATGTCTAACGATCATTGTTGACCGCTAAATGGCATTTTTTTTACTTTTTTCACTAGATCTCCGAAACCGCTAGACCTACCTTCATGAAAATTTTATCAATTCTTCATCTTGCCAATGCAAATAAAATGTTTTTTGAATCCGTTCTCTTAAAAACTGAGTTACCGTTTTCGGCCCTTTTCGCCCCGTATCTTCGGAACGGTTAGACCTGCCTTCGCCAAAAATTCAAAAAACAGACTTTTTGAAGAAAAGTCTATTTTGAAATATTTTGGAATTTCTGACCTTTTTTTCAAAGCAATCGTACTGCGTTAACTGCATAGTGAAGAAATAGCGAAGGGCGTAAGCGCTGCGCCGCTGTCTAACTGATAAACATTAGTACGGAACCCATAGGAATGTAAACAAAATTTAGACTTATAGTTAAAATCTCTACAAAATATCTGATAATTTGATGTGCATATGTCTAACGATCATTGTTGACCGCTAAATGGCATTTTTTTTACTTTTTTCACTAGATCTCCGAAACCGCTAGACCTGCCTTCATGAAAATTTGATCAATTCTTCATCTTGCCAATGCAAGTAAAATGTTTTTTGAATCCGTTCTCTTGAAAACTGAGTTACCGTTTTCGGCACTTTTTGCCCCGTATCTTCGGAACGGTTAGACCTGCCTTCGCCAAAAATTCAAAAAACAGACTTTTTGAAGAAAAGTGTATTTTGAAATATTTTGGAATTTCTGACCTTTTTTTCAAAGCAATCGTACTGCGTTAACTGTCTAGTGAAGAAATAGCGAAGCGCCGCTGTCTAACTGATAAACATTAGTACGGAACCCATAGGAATGTAAACAAAATTTAGACTTATTGTTAAAATCTCTATAAAATATCTGATAATTGGATGTGCATATGTCTAATGATCATTTTTGACCGACAGATGGCATTTTTTTACTTTTTTTACACGTACACACGCATACATCAATTTTTTCTAAGGTATGCCAAAATATTCAGAAACCTCTGAAACGAAAAGATATAAGAAATTTTTTAGTTTCGATATTTTTGCGATTACTATAACTTACCCTAGGGGAAGTTAATAATATAAGAAAATGCATAACTTTTTTTTCAAATTTTTCAAATCAAATTATTGCAAATAAAATTTATGATCTTTATGTCCATAATGTGAAAAAAGTGTCATAACAAAAATTTACTATTTTTTTAATACAAAAAAGTTCTACTGTCAAAAAACAGTTTTTGCTTAGTTGTTTCATTCGAGGTTGAAACATGTCAAAATAAAAACAAAAACAAAATAATGTAACTATAATGTACTTAATGACCTATATGTGTGTCATCATTAAGCAAACTAAAAAAGTAAGACCAAAAAAAAAAAAAAACTTGAAACTGAATATAAAAATTGATAATAAAGTTATATAGTATATCACATGATTTAAAAATTGAAAAAAGTTTTTTCCTAAAATCAAAGGCAGGATTAAAATGAAAATGGAATCATTTTGTACGGGTATTGTGGAAAGATAAAATTTTAAATCTATTTTTAATAACCACGAATAAAGGTGACTATATAAGTATTTTAGGTATTCCACTATCTAGTTTTTCCCACCCTGTGTTCATGCAAGAAACGCAACGTTGACATAATTTCTTCCTCGGACAGATAGAGAGCGGCAAGCGACTTTTAGCGCTTTTTAAGTGTCACTTAAGCAAGTTCCGAGCGTCACTTGATTCCATATAACAGCAGGTGCGCTCGCCGACTTTTTTCCAAAATTACAATTTAATTATTGCGCTCATTAGACAGCAGACGGAATAATTAGAATTATACAGAAGACAAATTGCAACAAAGTTGAGTCGAGATGAAAATCGGAAGAAAATTTTAAATGTTTTAACTTTGTTTAATATTTGATACGCTTTGGCGTAGTTTGTAGGAAATAGCGTGGATCACAGATAGAACGTAAATGAGATAGTGGTGAGCCATAAAAAACTGAACGTGAAATCTTACGTTAAAAACGAAATAAATTTTATTTCCATTCGAAGTAAAATTTGATTTTAATTCTCAAAAATTTATTTCGATTAAGTATTTAACATGAACTTCATAATCCGTATAACTTTACTGCAGAGAATTGAATAATTTATACTTGCACCTACAGTAATCTATAGATTTCAACTTTTTTTCATTATTTTCTCATTGAAGAAAGTTGTTTTGAGAAGTAGTATCAAAGATATATTATGTGGCACTTCAATATACATTTTTTCCAAAATCGTTATTGCAACATAAGTTTAAATTATTAACTAACTAGTGGGGTGCATAAGTTCAGAAACCTTTGAAACGTCAAGAAATATAAAAATTTTCATTTTCGATTTTTTTGCGATTACTATAACTTGCCCTGGGGGAAGTTAAAAAGCAAGTTATAAGGGATTGCCTTTTAAAAGAGCAAGATTTTTAAAAAAATCTTTAAAATAGATATAGATTGAAAAACTAAAGAAAAATATTTAAGACTATATATAAACAGCTAAAAAAAATACGAAGCAAAAACAAAAACAACAAATTTATGCCAAAAAAGAAAAAAATATAACAAATAAAATTTATATAGTTTGAAGATTCAGATTGTACAGTAGTTAGTGAATTGGAACCATTTTTCGGTTAGTGTGGTCAATTTTTACTAATTTTGTCCATTTAAGCTATGGATCAGTAATTGTAAATAACATTTTAAAAAATATAGTCATAAATTGCTCAAGTTTTTTGAAATTGAAACTATTTTTTACCCCATTTTTTAAATTAAAAAAATCGCTTGATTTTGAAAAGCCCTCCATTAAAAAAAGTACAACTAAAGTGCATTGGCAAGGTCCAGCAAAAATTCGTGCTTTAAACAGGTTTGTAAAATGGTAAAATACTTGACAGTTTCATAATAAAATAGTAAAAGAAGAAAAACTTAAAATATGAGAAACAAATGCGTAAAAAAATAAAACATGCATTAATTCTAGATCCCGATTTAGCATAACGATTCAATTCTGGCTAAAATTGTTGTTGGGGCTCAAATGGTTGCAAATTGATAAAAAACAATTCTCTGAAAATTTTAGCTCTTAATATTAATTTTTAGATGGTGCGCAATCCAAACTTTGCATAAAAATAGCATGGAAAAATTTTGAAAATTAAAAAAAAAGAATTTTCAGGTATAACTTAAAGTGACAAATAAAATAAAAGTGAAAATTTTTGTCATTTTTTATTGAAAATTCGACGTTCTGCAAAATGTTTGAAAGTTTTTTCTTGCTATTTCCATACAAAACTTTTATTGAATTGCGCTCTATCTAAAAGAAAAATATTAAGAGCCAAAAATTTCAGTGAATTGTTTTTTATCAATTTGGAATCATTTAAGCCCTTGGGAGCATGAAATTCGAAAATGTCCATATTAAGGACCACCCTACTAATTTATATTTACATCCTCCGAATTATAAGCTTATATATTTTGTTTTCAAAATACGAATAGAAAAAGTAATTTAAAATTCCACGAATATTTCATTATGGTAATACAAGTTCTACTAATTCGCTTTAAGACACGATGTATGTCCATGTACGCCTAGTTCAATATAATTCTATTAAACGATTGCCCAGCATGTTAAAAAAGGTATCAAAAAAATTAAATGATATCTTCACAATGTGCTATCCTAATTTTCCTTAACAAAACCTTCTGGCACACCGACAATTTGTACCTGATAAAATTTGCAAATAAAATTTACATAATACACCTTCCACAATTTTGCATTACTCGGGAGGGTAGGTATGATATTTGTGTTTTAACGTCGATTCATATTTTTTCACGGTGGAGCAATGAGCATAAAAAGCTTTGAATCCCTAAGCAAATAAATAAATAAAGACGCGGTCGGGAGATGTCGGACCGCAATGAGAAAAAACTGCAAAGCAGACAAGAAAATAAACGATCATAAATAAAAACATAATCTTAATTAAACGAACCATTCCATCCTTTTCCTGCCCTATGTAAACGGTCCAAGATTGAACGTAAGCAAAGTGGAGATAAGGCGATATATCGCAATAAGGCTCCGAGGATTTGAAATTATTTTTGTTACACTAGTTGCTAAGCAGATTGTCGAAATTATCAGGGACTGACGATCATCGAGGGGATTAATACAGTTTACATTTACTGAAGCAAATATGTACAGTGAAAGTACACAAAGATTTGTTTATTTTATCGATTATATCGTGGGTAGTTCAATAGTCGATGTAATAAGTGCCTTAATAATGATATGTTAGGAAATCAATTGGTCAAAGTGGATCGAGGAAATTCATCACTGAATGATATATTTTTTGTAACGCATAATCAATATATAGTCCATATATAAATACCCCTTATTTCTGGCATTGCTGCATTAGGTTTAAGCGGTACACCTATTGTGAAATTTTAAAAAAATAGAATTTTGAATCGATATCTTAAATAGTTTTTGAGTTACAGCCATTTGAAAGAGTATATATAGTATATAGTATAACGATCATTTAATCTGTAAACGCATTTTTCTCGAAACATCTATTTGCGAATTTGCTGTAGTGATTACCCGGAGACATTTTTTGCATATCCTCTATATGGTTCTCCATACGATGACCCACCAGTTTTTTGATCCGATCAAAAATTGAAGTTTGGCAGGCCAAAAACGACCAAAATTTTGGGAGAAATTTAATTTTTTTTTCAACATGCCGGCATTTTGTCAATTTTATATTTTTTTTATTGTCAAAACATGTATAAATATACCCTCATAATTTTAAATAGATGGGTTCACTAGTTATTTTTAATTCCCATAAACGGCCTTTCCCTTAAACTCATATTATCATTGTTGGAAAAATCTCGATGAAGTAACATAAAGTAGAGCAAGGTCCACTATTATATCTCAGAAACATTTCTTGGTAATAAAAATAGTTGGTGAAATTTTTGTTTATCACGATTGTCATGAATAGCTGTTTAACAAAGTGGTTTTCCCTTTTTATCTCATCTATGTTGTAAAAAAACGCAGATTACAAATTTTAGAAAAATAGCAAAAGACCCACCTCTACAATGATGACCTAGCAAAGAATTTTACTGAACATAGTTTATAAATAGTGGTTTGTTTGATATGTATTAATTATATATTTCTTATGTAGAGGGTTTGGTTTCAACAGTGTAATTACTAAATTACTAAAAGTGTGTAAATGGACCATTGTGCCCCCCTCTACAGTATATAAAATGTAAGTAGAAAATTAAGTAGATAGTCTTAAAAAACGACGTAGTTAAGAAGTATCTTTACAACAGTTCATAGAACCCGTAAGTTAAGAATAAATGTGTGAAGAAAAAACATTTTTCTATTTCTGAAGTATGTTGATACACTGAGACAATATTTGTTTGAAATAATAAATAAAATATAGAAAATAAAAATTCAAGGAGGTTATGCATGATTAAACACATGATATATTACTTGGAAAATTTGAGCTTTATATTAGAGAGCGCGATTTTTTTCTAATTGTATATCATAATATGTATATCATAAGAAAGACCGACAAAAACTATCTGGAGAATTTCAAAATGTGGTGTAAGAGAAAAATGGGGATGATGAAGTGGGCAAATGAAGTAACAAATAAAGGAGTCCTGAGAAAAATGAAAAAAAAATCTACTGAGAACGATCCTGAAAGGAGAAACAACTGGATGGACCCAATTTCAAAAATAGTTCCTTAAACACGACGCAGTGAAAGATGAAATAGAAGGATCAAAAGAACTGGGAAGAAGAAAAGTGCAGATGATTGTTGACATACACGAGAAGAAAAAATACAGCGAACTGAAAGGCAAGTCAAAGGATATTAAAACGTATGTTTTGAAAGGAAAAAGCATCAAAATAAAAAAAGTGAGCAATAGTAATAGAAATAATGTACAAAATTGTTTGGTGGTGCTCTCATACTATGGGCCTGTCTTCACGCAGACTACTTTTTATTATTACGTTTATTATCCTAATATTTGAAAGATTTGAATTCTATTCACGTTATTACGAAAAGTTCTGCACATAGTAAAAACAATGCTCCATAAATAAGTTAATTCAAAAATTTATCAAATAAAGAAGAGCGTGCGGCAACAATCCGGAAATGAGACAGTCAACCACTTAGCAAGGTAATTCGAGCAGGAGGATTTACGGTATTTTTCTCCACTCATAATTCCCTCTAATTTAGGGTAATACTGTGTAATCCTCGGCAATTCAACTGGTAATACTTGGCAATCAAGGAACGAGACCAGTTTTCTCGCATACTAACCTAAATTTTGCTTCAATATATTAAAAAGTTTTATTTCTGTAGCACGAAAGAAATCCTCACCTTAATTAGATCTAAAGTGTGCGAATGGTTAGCGCCGCACGAGTGCGAGAGAGCGCCTCTCAAGTATTTTATAGGTTGGGCCGTAAATCTGAAAACATACTTGCAATTTGTTATAGTAATGAGAACACGTCTACGTGAGCGACGAGATGCTGGGATCTGTACAGAAATTTTTGAATTGCTGTGAGCAATGTGGTTGGAGGAAATAACTAATAATTGGATTGGCTGATTATACGACACGAGGCTATTTTGTATTTTTCAATAGAAAACAAAGTACCTGTTTATGAGGTACTAAAACTACTGCTACTACATATGGTGCCATATATGCACCACAAAAATATATATGTCCATTTTCAACGATTTAGAACATTCTGAATGGTCAAAAAGTATAATTGTATTATTAACTTCCCGAAGTTTGTTTTCGCCTACAATTACGATACTTTTTTGTTTTCTCGACGTTTCAAGCCTTTTTGAATCAAATGAGATCAAATTTGAAAAAAAGTATGTGTCTGTTTGTATATATGGATGGATCTATGTGTATGTGAGCCGATTTTTGAATTTCAATTATAAAAATGTACTGAAATTTGAAACTTCGCGTAATAAATCCATTCAAATACTCATGAATCACTCATAAATTAATGTATTTGTTATTGATTAAGTCGATTATTTACACATATCGGGAAGTTTATGTTACTTGCCTCAAGGCAAAATACTACTTACAACTAGTTATGTATTTTTATTTTATATTGAAGTAGTTTCAAAGTAAATCATATAAAATATATTATGCTTATGGTACACAACTTTTCAGTAGAAACATACAACAAAATAATACTGGCAACCTCGTCCAAAAAGACTATTTGATAATCTTAACATCTTTACAATTTCTGGGTAATTTTATTTGATATTGAAGTAAAATCAATAATTTTATCAACAAATTTAATAACTATTATGCATATGGAGAACAACTTTCGATTGAATACTTATCGATTGAAAATAATACTGTCTCTCTTATAGAATATATGGTCGGGAGGGCCACAAATGTCCAATTTTGACTGTAAGTAACTATACTGATTAAACCAAATATACTACATCATAACAAATAATACATAATAAACTTACAACGCCGTAGGCGGGGTAAAATGAGACAGCCATGTGGCAAACCTAGGCAATGTCTCATTTTTGGTCCGTAGAATATCTTCAGCAGAGTTAGAATAACTATTTATTTAATTTATCTTTTGAAAATTGTTTTTTAACTGAATTTACTTCTTGTTTATTTACTATGTTTTATTGTTCACACCGTCGTCAGGGTAAAGATATAGTCGGTCCTATTTACCCCACACACATTTGAGTTTTTATTGAGATTACATAAAAAAACTGTTGAATCTAACTTAAAATTAACAATACATCTTACAAAATAAACAAATAATGTACACATAAATATTATATTAAGATTCCGTAAACTAAACAACAATGCTCAAAACCAAAAATACTAAAAACAAAAGCAAATACTTTTGTTACAGATTAGCCAGAAACGTAGTAAGAATTAAGGTATTGACAGAATATAGATTTTCTTGCCTCTGCTTTCAAATACTGTTGATAATTATTTTTTTATTTCAGTTGTTTTTGCGATATCGGTGGTGGACCTTTTTAACCCCAGGCTTTAAGCCCCATTCTATCCTATAGTTTCATGAAAATTTCAGATTCAAACTTATCCAAAATCCATGCGAATTTTGGTACATTTAATAACCAAGAATATAAAAATAGAACAGTAATTGTTGACGTCATATTTACTAGTATATAATACATATAATTAGATATTATTTAATTTAATACAGAATATTATGAAAAATACTAAAGCATAGCAAATGTACTCACGTTAATTAATAGCCGAAACATTTCGAAGATGTTCAATAGCTTTCATATGACACTCACCTGAAAAAAAGAGAAAAACGTTAAATAATAATAGTAATTAAATATTAGTAAAATCTGTTATGATAAGTTAAGATATAATAAAATATTGATATTTTTGGTACATGCAAAAATTAGATTATATATGAATTAAAAAATTAATAATTTTCACAAAAATACATATAATTTCAGACTAAGTTCTAAACCGTTGTCTCATAAACAAATAGCATAAGGAGATTAATTTTTATAAGATTCACTTTAAATATTGAACCAATGTTGATGTTGGGGGGTTTCTCAACCCCTTTCGAAGTATTTTATACTTCGAGGAAAAATAAAAAAATTAAATGTATTCAGAAAACAAAAACCAATGGTAAACAAATATAAATTAAAAATAAAATTCTTCTTACTCCGTAATCAATAATAAACTAAAATATATTCTATATAAATTTTATATAAATGAAAAAACAAAAATGAACACTAATTAATATTGTATGAAAATGTTATCTGTTTTGGAAGTCCAAGCCGCGGCAGCTATTTGGTTGGATCTGGAAACATCAGCGTAGTCGGTTGGATAGGTTGAAAAGAAATTCGAATACACTGACAAATAAAAATAACTGTTGACTTGACACACAATAGAAATTTAATCCACTGATAATATTGAACTGATAACAAACACTGAAAGGAACTGAATGTATTGATTGCAAGTAACTGAATGAATGAATTAAACCAAAATGAATGAAAGCCACGGAATAAATCGACTCGAACACTGAAAGGAACTGAAAGTAACTGAACGAATGAAAGGCGCGGAAAGAATTGATTTGAATGGAAACTATTGCCTGCATCGGCCTTTTTATGAGTCAGAATTGCCCGATTGCCTAAATTTGAAACGTGTTGTCCAAGTAGAAAAACAAACCTTTTACAGGTCCGACAACCTACACAGGTGCGGCGCAAACATTTTCCCCCGACTAAAAGGTTAGCCTTTTATACTTCTGAAAATACTCGAAATTGGTACATAGTGAACCTCATGATTAGGAAGGATAGAATTGCCAAAATAAATTCAAACTTT
Source organism: Ctenocephalides felis (assembly GCF_003426905.1). NCBI lineage: Eukaryota > Metazoa > Arthropoda > Insecta > Siphonaptera > Pulicidae > Ctenocephalides > Ctenocephalides felis. The sequence continues at coordinate 27,528,228 of NW_020537646.1, forward strand.
CATTCAGAGTAGATCGGTTACGGAAGCCTGACCTCGCGCCAGGGTCCCGCTCTCACGACCTACCACATTCACACGATCTAGATTGCGGAAGTTTTATTTTCGCGCTAGGGTCTAGATTTTTTGGACAATTACAAGAATCTTCCAGAGACTATGAGGGGTGTTCTCATCGCCCTGGAGATTGAAAATTTGGCAAAACTATATATAGAAGCAAATATATCATGAGATAGAAAAGTTTTTTTTTTTTTTTTGAAATGAATAATTCAGATATAAACTATTGAATAGGTAGGGGGCATAGTTTGACAACAGGCCGCTTGATTAGGGTATTTCCCGTTTTTACCAATGCTACTCGAACCACTCCATCAGGGCCCGGAAAAACCTCTTCAACTCTTCCCAACCCCCAATGAAGCGGACGCGCATTCTCTTGTTTTACAACTACCAAATCACCCTTTTTAATAGGATTAGTGACTGTATTCCATTTCTGTCGGACCTGTAGCTCGGTTAGATATTCCACATTCCATCGCTTCCAGTAAGAAGCGACAATATGATCTAACAATTGTTTTCTTTTAGTCAAATTCAAGTTTTCATAGTCAACGGGCAAATCCGACAGAGGCTCTTGCATTAAGAAGTGCGCAGGCGTAAGAGGTTGAGGATCCGATGGATCATTGCTCAGCCAACATAACGGTCTTGAATTCAGTAAGGCTTCGATTTGATTGAGGACTGTATTAAACTCTTCGTAGGATAAAATTTGCTACCCTATAACTTTAAACAAATGGGTCTTCACTGATTTAATATTCGCCTCCCATATACCTCCAAAATGTGGGGCAAACGGTGGATTAAATTTCCATTCAATGTCATGTAAAACCAATAATTCATTGAAACGCTTTTTATACTCTTCGGAATTTAGGAGAAGGAATAAGGAATCAAGAGTATTTTTGGCTCCTATAAAATTGGTTCCACAATCGGAGTAAATACATTTGATAGGACCACGCCGGGCTAGGAATCGTTTCAAGCAATCTAAAAATGTATCGCTTGTTAAATCTGAAGCTAATTCGAGATGTATCGCCTTAGTGGCTAAACAGATGAACAAGCATATATAAGCCTTGTAGGTTCGAGCGCCTCTGTGACGACTCATGGAGATATTGAAGGGGCCTGCATAATCAACGCCGACGTTTAGGAAAGCTCTACTGGCTGTTATGCGCGGTACTGGTAAGTCGCCCATGAATGGAAAAATGGGTTTCGGATTCTGTCGAAAACAAGTTATACACTTGTTAAGACGATTGCGAATTATTGCACGAGCCGACAAGATCCAATATTTTTGCCTCAATAAAGATAATACTAAGTTTGATCCAGTATGTAAATTATTAATATGGTAGTAATCTATGAGACAATTTACTACTTGGTCTTTTTTTGGCAAAAGAAGTGGATTGTTATTAGTTGTTAATCCTAATCTACCTTTAACGCGTAAACAATTATTAGAATCCAAAACCACATTTAGTCGGCAAAACTTCTTCGAACAAGACTTTCCGTTCGTTAATAGTTTGAATTCTTCGGGAAAATGATGTTCTTGGACTAAACGAATAATAATAACCTCGGCTTGTTTCAAATCTGAAGTCAAAAGTCGGTTTCGATTTGTTATAATTTTACAAAACTTCAATATATAAGTGAAAATTCTTACAAGTTTGCACCAATTAGAAAATTTTTGCGTTAATTCATATAAAGGATTGATCGGTGGTATGACACTCTTTACTATTAGAACGTTAGCTTTTCTTTCTTGATCAATATCTCCGGAAGGTTCAACCGTTTTTGCAGGCCAAGTTGATATAGGACCATTTAACCAATCCGGCCCAAACAACCAATTCTTATGTTGGATAAATTCCTTAGGTCGTAGACCTCGGGAAACACAATCGGCTGCATTTTGATTAGAAGGAATGTGAAGCCATTGTGCATTAGGAATGAGATCCCGTATTTTTGTTACCCTATTGGCTACAAATGTTTTCCAACGAGTAGCCGGTCCTGCTAACCAGTGAAGGACAATCATAGAATCGGAAAAACAGTAAATAGAATCAAAATCTATACTATGTTGGTTATTCGTTAATATAAAATTCAGAAGTTTTGACAGTAAATGACAGGCACAAAGTTCAAGCCTGACTAATGTTTGGTTTTTAATCGGTGTTACACGCGATTTTGAAATCAACAAGAAATTCGGATTGCCAAGAGATTTAATATAAACTACCGCTCCATACGCTTGCTCTGAACTATCCGCGAAACCAAATAATGAACATTTGTTTTGTTTTGATGTTTCGAGATAACGCGGAATCTGATAGTTATTAAGATGCTCTAATTCGGAATATACGGCTAACCATGATGTAATAATAAATGATGGTAATTCCTCATCCCAATCGATTTTTAATGTCCAAATTTTTTTCAATAATATTTTTATCTTAACAACTATCGGAGTTAGGAAACCCAGAGGATCCCAGATTCGCGCTATTACTGAAAGAAGTTGTCTCTTTGTCCATTTTCTCCACGTAAGCTTTATTTCGAATGAAAAATTATCTGATAAGGGATCCCATTTTAATCCCAATACCTTTGTAGAAGATTCCATTTGAAAATCCGATTTAGAGAAATGTTTATTTTGTACATCAGAATCAGAAAAAAGTTTACGCAGATTAGAATTATTAGATTCCCACTTTTTTAATTCAAAACCACCAGACGATAATACAGTCTGCAAACCCTCGCAAATGGTTTTAGCGCTATCCAAGGAGTCGATACTTGTAACCACATCATCAATATAGACATCGTTCTCAAGAATTCTAGAAATAGATTGAGAATATTTGGAACATTCGTCTCGGGATAGTTGTTTGATGGTTCTGATAGCTTGAAAGGGAGATGATGATAGACCAAAAGTTACGGTATTTAATTCATAGATGCCAATGGGTGCATCGGGAAACGGTCTCCATAAGATTTTTTGATATTTTCTATCTTGTTTACGAACCCAAATATTACGATACATTTGTTTGATATCAGCTGTTAATGCTATAGGCCCGAAACGAAAATTTAGAAGGATTGAACAAATGTCGGTTTGTAATTTAGGACCAACATGCAAAATTTCGTTCAAGGAAGTGAATTCTGAATTTTTCGCAGATGCATCAAACACGACGCGTAAAGGCGTAGAGGAACTTTCTTTTTCGACAGCGAAATGAGGAATATAATATCCATTTTTTATTTTAATAAAATCATCGACTTCCTGATCTACCGGACAATAATCGACAAAGGATAATTGGTTTTGAGTCAGGTAATCTTCTATAACGGCGGCATATTTTTTATGAAATTCGGGATATTTCAAAAATTTATTTTCAAGCATTTGGTATCGCTTTAAGGCTAAAGAAATGATTTGTATAAATTTCTGCCTTCACTTTTAAAAGGCAGCGCTACTACATATCGTCCATCTGGAGATCGCGTAGTAGTAGTGTAGTAAAATGGTTTTCGCATAAATCATCGTTAGAAGAGAGGATTATTTCGGGAATGTCTTCTAATTGTAAGAATTTATTCATTTGTAAATGGAAATCTGAATCTGAAACATTACATAAATTAGTAGAAGTGCCGGTATTTTCAAATAAATCAGGAATGGAACCTAATATTAAATAACCCAACCGGGTTTCTAGGGCCACAGGTAATCCTTTATCATTTTTAACTTGATTAGTGCCAAGAATTTCGCCGAAAACATCGCAACCCAAAATTCCGTCGACCTCCTGGGGTGTATGAAAGTTAGGATCCGCTAAAGGATAATTCAGAAATGTTTTGATGGATGAAATCGGAATGGTAATTTGTGGTTGCTTTCCCACTATCTCGTGTACTACGTATGCACAGACCGATAACTGATAAGAATCAATTAAAGATTTCAAAGTGAAATTAACTAATCCAATAACTTTATGTGACGAATTGCCTAACCCGATCACTTGGGTTGATATTGGAAGAATTTGTAAATCAGCCTTTTTGCACCAAGTTAATGTCACAAAATTTCTATCGCTTCCCGAATCAATAATTGTACGTAATAAAATGTTTTCTTTTCTAGTAGTAACTTTTACTACTGCTGTCGGCAATATGGTAATATGATGTGCGATTTTGTTTTGATTAAATGCGCATAAAACCGTACTACTTGATTTGGAATTAGAAAGATTATTTTGATCCGTACTCGCAAAATTGCTACCAGTATGCAATAGCGAGTGATGTCGTTCGTTACATAATAAACAGGTTTTATTCGATCGACACGTAGTCGTTATCTTATGACCCAAACAATTGTCGCATAAGTTTAATTTTTGAATAAGGGATCGCCTATCAGGTATACTCAATGAAAGAAATTTCGAACAAGTAAACACTCTGTGTTGTTCCCGACACACAAAACATTTGTTATCATATTTATTTTTTAACAAAAATGACCGGCTAATTTTAGTGTTTTTGTAATTGGGTTTGTCATTAGTGAAATTGTTGGTCATACCATATACTTGATTTTTTGCCTGTTGTGACTTTTGAAGAAAATGCAGGAGGTCTTGGTATTTGGGAAACTCACCTTGATAAAAATGCTCGAATTTTTCTTGTAACAACGGATCGAGTTTCGAGAATGCCAGTGACGTAATAAGGAAATCATAGGCGTCGGGAATATTCAATTGGGAGAGCGCTTGCACCGCGGTATCGAATTTTTCCAGGAATGAATTTATTTGTCCAGATGAAATGGTTTTGAATGACAATAGTTGTTTGAAATAATTGGTGGCTAAGTACCGTTTATTTTGGTATTTTTTTATGAGCGCTTCCCAAAGAATTTGATAATTATTTGCGGTCGGTAGTATAGAATGGAATATTTTTAAAACCGGGCCCTGTAACGCTCCTTTTAAAAAATGAAATTTTGAAACATTATCTAACTCGGTATTTTCATGAATTAGTGAATTGAATGTTTCATAAAATAATGGCCATTGTTGAATATCTCCTGAGAATTTAGGTACTTCAATGGACGGTAAATGTTGTTTGGGTACTATGTCTTTAATTGAAGAACTATGCGCATTTTTATTATCTAGTAATTTCTCAGCGTGTTTTATTTTGGCATACATCGTTTCAAGGGCCTTTATTGCGGAATATTCCGGAATGAAACTAGGATTATCTAAATATTTTAATTTGTTTATTTCATCGCACAATTGAATAAATTGTTCACGAGCATTTTCAGTAATATATAAATTTTCAAGAAATTGTGTCTTATTTGAAGATACATCAATCTGTTGCGATAGATCGTACGTTTCTTGCACAATTGAAAAGTACATCTCTCTCTTGGCGGTTAAACGTGCAATTTCTGCACCAATATCGATTTTAGGCGCCATTATATATTTTTGTTTTCTGTATACACCCAATTAATCCTAATAATAATTAGGATCCGGCTCGAAGGACCAAATGTTGATGTTGGGGGGTTTCTCAACCCCTTTCGAAGTATTTTATACTTCGAGGAAAAATAAAAAAATTAAATGTATTCAGAAAACAAAAACCAATGGTAAACAAATATAAATTAAAAATAAAATTCTTCTTACTCCGTAATCAATAATAAACTAAAATATATTCTATATAAATTTTATATAAATGAAAAAACAAAAATGAACACTAATTAATATTGTATGAAAATGTTATCTGTTTTGGAAGTCCAAGCCGCGGCAGCTATTTGGTTGGATCTGGAAACATCAGCGTAGTCGGTTGGATAGGTTGAAAAGAAATTCGAATACACTGACAAATAAAAATAACTGTTGACTTGACACACAATAGAAATTTAATCCACTGATAATATTGAACTGATAACAAACACTGAAAGGAACTGAATGTATTGATTGCAAGTAACTGAATGAATGAATTAAACCAAAATGAATGAAAGCCACGGAATAAATCGACTCGAACACTGAAAGGAACTGAAAGTAACTGAACGAATGAAAGGCGCGGAAAGAATTGATTTGAATGGAAACTATTGCCTGCATCGGCCTTTTTATGAGTCAGAATTGCCCGATTGCCTAAATTTGAAACGTGTTGTCCAAGTAGAAAAACAAACCTTTTACAGGTCCGACAACCTACACAGGTGCGGCGCAAACAACCAAGCTCTATAGTAAACTACTTTAGTTAAGATGTTAAGAACAGCAATGACATCATTAAAAAATAAAAATCATGTAAATAGATATTATTACTAATAATTAGAAATATATCTATAAATTACACAATTTATAAAACATTAGCTAAATTACTGAACAAAATTTGCATCACACATTGAAGAAATTAATATATAAAATATTTGAAAAAATTAAAAATTAAAATATTTTACTTATTAAAAATAATGAGTATAAAAACATAGTAAAATAAAGTATAAAAATAATATATTATATGCTCAAATAACAGGTTCGAACAACCAATACACATATCAAATCAACAACAATATAATGTTTGATTTGAACATTTGTTCTATTGCTCATAAAATACAATTACACTTAGATTGTTATGCAGAAAAATTGATAAAAATCAAATGCTCTTTAGAAATAATTATGCATATCTCAACGATTTTATGATATTCAAAGAAGTTGTACAGAAGAGAAAAATAATCATATTGTATTGCAATTCGCTTTGGTAGAGGACTAGAACGATATTATGTAAATAAGATATAGAATTATATATATATATATATATATATATATATATATATATGTGTGTGTGTGTGTGTGTGTGTGCATCCATTACTAACTATATTTAACCCATACTTTTTTGTGTCAGTACAACAAGGATTCCCATTACGAGCATGCACATGAAAATGTACAAAGAAAACTAATACAGTGAATTCTTTCTTACGGTTTTATCTTTGCGCTCTCCTGCTAAAAGACAATATGACCAGACAATAGAGTTTCTTTTGATTATCATTTTGTATTTCGAGAAACGAGACTAACGAAATAATGAGAAATATACAGATCTACTTGGAAAGATTCGATTTAGATCGGTATCACAAGCTATTTTCAGATTGGAGTTTTATTAGCTTCAGTATTCAGAAATAATGCTTAGTTTGAATGTCTGTTTCGAAATATACATTTAGTTTTCAGATGATAGATATCAATAGCCAAAAATAAATTGTCGACACAAATATGAATGCTTACCTCATATAATGTTAAAAAATTTATTTGATTACAGATTTCATGGAAGTATAAAAATATACTCGTATTTAATACCATATCACTTATTCGATCTATTATTAGTTGGACTGCAATGATTGCAACATGTGTTATATTGGAGAGAATTCTCCATATAAAAGAGTAAATCAACATATATCTATAATTCTAGAAACTAAAATCAGTTCAAAAAATGCCGCCAAAACTTATGTTAAATTTCAATTATATTTCTAATACTTCACATCCTAGTATTTTATTGAGGAAAAATTGTGACCTTAAAAGATTTGCCGAGACTTTGCTTATTTTTAGTATCATTATAGGTTAAGATAGATAGTTTTTCAATTGGTAAATAATTGTATCAAAAAGAATTATATTACTGTTTCCTAATTTTTTATTTGTTTTTAATATTTTGTGCTTAATTTTTGTCTTAGCTTTTTGTTTGCTTTTAATATTTTTCACTTCTATCCCATTTTTGTTAGTCTGTAATATTGGCAGTATTCGCTTATTTGAAAATGACTTAACTTATAATTATTTTTACCTTCGATGAAAATGTAATGTTTTTTTTTCACGAACATTGAAGGATTGGAATTGAATGAAAATAAAAACTCACAAAATATTAATTTAAAAATTCACTCATTAATTCATCAATTCACACAAGTTTTAATTGATATTAATTTGACAAAAACGTTAATATAATGATTAGTGGATGTACATTATTTAGGACTGAAAAAGATATTTTTAGTATTTAGGATTATAAATATATAAATTTTACGAATACCCAATATACAAACAATAATTACATATGTTAATTATTGCATCTTATTATTATAACATATCTAGAACAAATATGTTGAGTTCTTGTAAAATATTCGACCATATAATAAATATTCTGTAGCATATAGTTTGGATATCTATAAAATGAAAATAAAACTAATTACTGCATTTTAAATTTTGATTTGCAGAAGTCTATTAGTTTCAATTACATATGAAGTACCATCATCATCATTAAGTTAAAATATTTAAAAATTAAAATTTTAATATGAAAATAAATCATCAAAATTTCTAATATTATTCTGTATCATTGTTTCTAAAAATAATACATAATAATCAGTTTTATCCTTGCAATAACTATTAAATATTTATATTCCAAGTATGTAAGTTTATTTTAATAGTCATAAATGAATCATTTAAAAATCAAGTCAGTGCGATTAGAATATTTAATAGAAGTAATGCTTTTTAGTCATTATAAAAGCATTAAATGAACATGATCGACAAATAATTATTATTCACTTCTGAGAATCGTACGATAAAACAGTGCGGCTGCACATTATGTTCAATATTGACGTACTTGAACTAAATTCGTAGATTTTGCATTCATAAAAAATTGAATAAAGAACGAATGATGACTATTTCTAGGAAAAATCAATTACTAAATAATTAATCAATCATACTACTCATTCAGGCTGATCAAATAATTTGTTGTTTATGAAAGATCCACATAAAAACCCATTAACATCAAGCTCACATTATTTTTTGTTTTTCAAATAAACTTTTAGGTACAACGAGTTGTAAATCTTTTTGATGACTTAATAATTTAAAAACAATAAATAGAGCTATTTGTATAATAATAATATGTATAGAATAGAGCGAGGCTTAATGGTCAGCGGGTAAAAAGCAGTCTAACACCGATATCTCAAAAACAAATAAAGATTAGTTTTTTTTAATAAATGTTTGAAAGTAGAGGAAATAAGATAACTAGCTTACAAGTTTATAAGATAATAAATGTTTGTCAATCCGTAACAAAAGTATTTTTCTGCCTTGTAAGTATTTTTGGTTGTGAGCACTATTGTTTAGTTTAGGAGACCTCGATACATGTTTTAAGAATGTGTAATTTAATTGTTTCATAAAAAAGATTTGTTGAATTTTAGTCAGATTTTTTTATGTAATCTCTATAAAAGTCTACAAATGGATGGAGTAAAAATGTTCCAACTGAACCTATGTGAACAATAAAAGTAATAGTTGCTCAAGGTCAACTTGGACCTATGGGCTCCGCCCCATCCTGCATCAAACTTGCCTATTTGTTTAATTATTCAAAAAATAATGCAATTATTTAAGTTTCAAAGTATACAGAGAGTTTTCAAGAAAGTGATGAATAAATGAATTATAAAATTATAACTAATATTATCGTTCTCTATTAAGTATAGTGGGTCAATCTCAAGTATGAGCACACAACTTGATTCATGAGTTTCAAATATTTGAAATATATCTAAGAATATTTTTGCTAAGATACATATAATCTTCCGAATGAAATAAAAAGCATTTGCATCAAAATCGTCTACGTTCCGCAGAACGATCATACTTCATCTCTCTTCGTATTTATTTTATTTGCACAGAGATAAGTTTTATTCGTGGAGAATTTTGATGTCAAACTATTGTGCACATTGAGATTCCAACTTTTCATAATAACCTTTGTGCAAATATTGCACTGAGTTTTGTGCTTAAGAAAGAGTAATATATTAGAAATTCACATCTTATAGTACGATTTGAAGCAATATAAAGAAATATTTGACGAATATTACAGATGGAATAACATTTTTCTAAAAATATTAGCTGGCCCGAAAAACGTTGATTAGCCATAAAATATATTTCTATAAAAAATTGTGTATGAAAAATAATTGTTCAACTTGTGATTGTAAATGTAATGTGAACTGTAATGTGTAATGTAGGGGAAAGTCCCGTAACGCCGGACGGCACCAAGCACCGGAAACTCTATTTAACACGTATTATTTAAGCGAGTATAAATCTTTCCATTTCAAAATTCTAGTGAAGGGGGCATGGGAGGCACACAGGTACAGGATCACGCGCCAAGCCTCGCCTGTGACTCACACGGCCACGGCGAAAGCAACCCTTTCCTGTTTTAGGCGCAAAATCACGGCGTCACTTAAATATCAATGGAAGTAATTCTCGCATATTTATGCATTTACATTTGAGAAAACGAAAATGTCTGTCCCTCAGCACCGGACACTAAGTCGTCCCTTATAAACGTATTGATACTTCTTGTGAGAATTTAAGTAATTTATTCCAATTATTTAATGTTGTTCTTTATGAGTGCTAACGGTCACTACAAACCCCAATTTTTCGTATTTTCTAGTCAAAGAATGAAAAGCTTATGGTGAATGCACCAGCTAAGACCATCGGTGTGGCTCAGCCAAAAGTGTGGATGAATAGTGTTTGTTTTGCAATATCTAAGAATATTCATCAAAGACACATGTACAGACATTCCAGAGTTCCAGAGAGAGATGCCTACATATGTAATCAATGCAGGTTATTTTAAAGTGTCCGGTACTAGGTGCCACTGTTCAAAATCATATTTTTTTTGATACCAAAGTTTGATTGATAGTATTAATTATTTTGTAGCAAAGATTGCGGTTTTGTTAATTTAGTTTGATTTCTAACTTTGTTATCTCACATAAATCATAATATAATATACATTTCGTAAAATATTTTTTGATTTATTTATAAATAACCTAAGGTGTCCGACACTAGAGGACTTCACCCTAATGTGTAATGTGAACAATCAGTTCTCGGATATTTTTTATCAATTTCCAGTAAATTTAAATCTTATCTTTCAAATAAAAAAATAAATACGACATATAAAAATCTATTATTCGATGTTATGGTCCATGATTTTATGTTCTTTACGCGATTACACATAAAGCAATGCCAGGAAACTTTAGTCATAACCTATTTGCATCGTGTCCTATAACACATTAATAGTTAAACGACATGTCGGAACACATGAAATATTATGGAATGGAAATTCACGGAGATACATCAAATATAATATTGAGTATTGCAAAATCAATTCCAGCACATGCTCAGGTATTTATATGTTGAAGAACATAATCGTAAACATTTCGAATAATAATGACGATGTATATGATTTTGGACACAAATGTAAGTATTTTAAAGTATAATTCAATGAGACAGATAAATTTATGATATCTACTAATGAATAGAAAAAATATTCAAAACATTCAAAATGAAGCAAAGTTACAAGCTTTGTGCATACATTAAATTTATATCCTCAGTATAGATTTTAAATTTGCCATTTTAATAAAATCATTTGTAACAAATTATATTATAATAAATTATTACAAGTAATGTTTTATTACAGATTTTACAAATATATATATATATATATATATATATATATATATATATATTTGTATAATTAGAGGTAAAATGTCAAGCGTTACATCAATAAAAATAGTATAAGAATTTTTAGAAATTCATTTATTTAAAATCGATACGTTTTGGCTAGCATGTTAGCCTTCATTCAGTGGCAATCAATTTAACTATAAAAATTAAAACTAAATAAATTATATGTAAGAAATTTTATAGAAAAATAAGAATGATAATAATAATAGTAATAATAAAAAAACACAATTTTGTATTCTAATATAACTTATGAAAACATTATTAAACCATGGTCTGAGTAAGTGCATATTGATAAAATATATATTTTTTAACATCACAGATATTGGTAAATATTTAAACCAGGCTAATAAAACAGATAAAGGTATAAGTAATGTAAGTCAAGTCATAACAAAGGATGTGAGAATAATTCTAACGGGAGGTAGAAGATAATGAAGACTCCCTTTAGATAGCATAGGTAAATTTAAAACTAATAAACAAACATGGACAATGGAATTGCAAATTATATAAAAGTGAACGACAGAAATTGTATAAAAAACTACAACAGCTAAAAGTACAATTTTCAGTAAATGCAAGACACATTATTAGTGAGAGTAATATAGGAATATATAGAGTGTTGCTGGATTTCATGAATTATTGTAACATAAAATTGTAGTGACTTATGGAAATCAAGGATGATTATTATTAATTTATTAATTATATTATTATTAATTTTTCTTGTCTTTTGAATATTCATACAGAAGTAACATTTTGTAATTTATATTATTGTATTTTGTAATATGTATTTAAATGATATTGGCTAAAATGTTTGTATAGAACGAGGCCATTTTAATAAAAAAAATAAATAAAAAAAAAACATCACAGATGGTAAAACACAAATAAACATTATAACTTAACAAGTTGACGAAACTGCATGTATTTACTGTTCGAAGTTTAAGATAGAAATGTCACATTTTTTTTGAAGCAGTTTTAGCTTGTGTTCAAATTTTACGGGAAATTTAAAAAGCGATGGGATCTTGTCATTTTTTAAGAAATTTCGACACGCTATTAAGGAACCACGTATTTGTTTTGTTCAGAACCGTATTATCGAAACGTTTGTTTATGACTTTGTCGTTATGCAATTGCAGAAACAACCCCTCAGCAAATCTTTTTTTAATTACTTTCTCTTTAAAATGTATAATTTGTGGGTAAAAAAAATCTAATTTATGGTTTAACTTAATATGCTCAGTTAACATCGTCATAAATTGGTTGAGATTTTTTGAGTTAATTTAATATTTAATATAAATATATATATATATATATATATATATATATATATATATATATATACATTTTAATTTTTTGTTGCAATATTCATGATCAAGATCGTTTATATCTATAAGGTTTGAAATACTGGTTTAATATATAGCAAAACGGACTACAACGAATTTAATATTTATAGTTCTGGACAGCTTGTCCGGTTATTATAAAGAAATGATCACACAAAATGTTGTTGAATGTTACTTTTAGAATTAAATTTTTATAGAACAAACACCATGTAAAAGTCTGTATTTTATTAATGTGGCATATTCTGGGAAAAAATCAATGATTTATTTTATCGCAAATATGATTGTTTATAGTATCAATAATATTTTCTGTATTCAAAAATAACTGAATTATACAAATATTTAATTCTCTTCATCTTATGGTGGAATATGTAAGCTAGTATCATGCAGTCTGTACACGTGGTAGTTTTATAAGAAACCTGGAATCGTTGCAAAACATTTTATAAATAACACGTATTTTTGAAGTTACGATCAGTAATTTTTTCTCCACTTCGGACAGAATTTCAACCTAGCCAGAGGTGGAAGATGTAAGACTCTATACGGCGCATAAATCGCGATATGTAGCAGTACCTGACCGCACTCTTATATAAACTAATGCTAGAGTATTCTTTACAATGTAAGATACTGGATTTTGCAACTATGAAATAGATTTTGTATAAAATAAATATTGGGGAATGTAGATACACTATGTGTGCCTCTCTAGCGGATAAATTTTACTATTCTTATTCATGAAATTTTATTAAAACTAACTATTTTATCATACAATGTTCTCTAGAACTTTAAATTCAATTCAGTAACACAACTTCTCTATTAATCTGCAATGTCGATTTTCCGTATATATTCCGTTTGTGAATATTCTTCAGTATCAAATTAGTACTAGTTTTTAACACCATTTACGATAAAAAAAAGATTTTTTTTTTTCAAATTTGTACTTTATCATATTGTAGGCTGTATAGGATTCAATTTCATTGAAACAATTCACTCTTTCACAAGTATATTTTATTCATTTTGTCATTTACTTTTAAATTTTTTTCTTATTTCTTTAACATTTTTACATACAAAACCAACAAGTATTGTAACCATTTTAGTACAAATAGATTTTGTAGGATTATTATATTTAGATTAATCAGACTTGAATTATTGTGATTACCCAGCACATATATTTATAAAATTATTTTACTTTGGTTACTTATTAGGAACCAACATTACACGAATCAGAATATAATTTTATTATTTTAAAGTAAATAACAAAAATCATAAATAGATAAATAGATGAATAAATAGAAATATTTAAAGAAGCAAGTTGAATTCCATTTTCTATTGTTTACAAATTTAAAATTGAGAGCAAGGTCTGAGAATTTTTAACAGATTTAAACTAAAATAGAGATTTCACCTGTGTCAATAAAAAAGAAGATTCAATTGATTTTGGAGTTTGAAAGTTATTATAAGTGGATTCATTTGTTTATTCTTTGAGTTTAAATTATTAAAGTTTCAATGCAACGTATCTAAATATTAAAAAGCTTAAATATATTTATACTTTTCTGAATGCTTCTTTAAAAAATGAAATAAATAAGCTAGTTTCATAATATAGATAATATCCAACTATTAACTATTAAAAAACATATTTTCTTATATATTATTTGTTTAATTAAATTTACTTATGGGCTTGAATTTAGAAGTAAATTCACTAGTATTTTTGCTTATATTAAAAGCAGATAATCTGACATAAGTAATATGGTGTAAGTGACATTTTGCTCTCAGAAAAGTTACAAAAATTGTGATATATGTGAATAATCAACTTAATCAAATAAGATTTAGAGTTAGCAACTTCTCACGCATTTTATTATTCAAGGTGTTGATAAATATTTAGAGCTAAACCCATTTTAGTATATCTATTATATTTTGGAAGGTTCGTTAAGATCATGAATTTTCCTATCGAACCGAATTTTATCAAAAGCATCAACTTTTCAACAGCTTTAGGTTCAGAGTGAATTGGAAAATCAGATTAATTGGCGACAACAAATTTTTCTTAAAAAAATTAATAAACTAGTTGAAAGTGGTATTCTGCCTTATGGCAAGTTGCAAAACTTTCCGATGAATGTAATAATTGACTTAATTAACCGAAATTGATTATCTATCAGCCGAATTGTATTTATTGAGAAATTATATTAAGCCTTTTGAAAATTAATAAATATTCAGTTCAGTGCCCAGTCGAGATAATATTGTTTATACAATAGAAAGACCTCTAGAGACATCTATTTCAAGCAATTATGAGATTTAAAATTTGAATGGTTCCGAGAAACTTAAAATGTAACATGTATCAACTTATGTTTGAATATCGGAAATACCTGTATTTTTTAATATAAATGTAGGTATCAATACCACCAAAAATTTAGATGGTATACCGGTATACTGATATTGCATTTCCCACATGACATTATTTTATCATTTTTATAAATTTGGTAACATTTTTGGTATCGTTTTTTCACTTTTATGCTTATTACAAAGAAACGGCTTGGCCATTGTGCAAAACTAATCAAAATTCGAGTCAGATCGAGAAATTTTTTAAGTTTACGAGAAAACGTGAACGATAAAAATCAGCTCTATCTCCCACACACATAATTTTCCAAGTTTGGTCTCATTCGATTCAAAATGACTTGAAACTTCTCGAAACTACAAAATTAGCAAATTGTATTTTTAAGTTAATAATAATTTATATATGGATTTGGGTTAAAAATAATAATAATAAATATACTTACTTAAGAAATTGAAACGCAAGATAAGATGACGTTTTAAAAGATATTTTATATAAAGTTTTATTTAAAATTACAAAATGTTAAATAAAATTAGTTCTTATAATTTTAATCTACAATTTTACCATACCATGGTCTGTACAAGCAGTATAATAAAATTAAAATGCAAACTCGAGTAGCGTTGGCTCAATATATATTAATGTATGTCGTTTGGCACACATTTATATATACAAGGATGTCGGGAACATCATTAAGTGTCTTTTTTTCTAAAGTTACAACATTTTTGACTCCTCGAATCACAACAACTACTACTTGCCAACTTTTACGCCCCCTGCCAGCAACTTTTAAAAAATATTGCATTTCTGACCCAGATGCAATTGATATTGCATTTTTGTGTATATAGAATAATACTTGAATATTCATGACGAATGGGTATGTGAAATACAAATATTTCGGAATCTATAGTATTTGAATGCAGTATTGTACGAACTTTATGAATAAATAACGTGTGTTTATTGGATGAAAGGATATGGGTTTTTATTAAGTTCAGAAAGTATTTGATGGTGGCATTCTATAGAAAAGAAAAAATATAGAACAAGATCTTGAGTAAAATTAAAATTTAATTCGGAATAAAAATAAAAGACGATGTTAGAAATCTATTGAATAACTATATATTGAATAAATAAACCAATCAATGTACTCATTCTAACCTATTTTATTCATTTACATCCTACGCAAATCAATCTCGACAATTTTAATGAGACTAATGGAATAATCATAAACTGTTGTACGTTTAGCAAAAGTTTTAGAGTGAATTTTCATTCAATTTCTTGTATATGATGAACTTTTGCCGACGCGTTGCAAATGCATATCAAAAAGTTAGACATTGTCTTGGAAAATTATATATTAAAACGCGACACTAAAGTGGTGCAAACAGAATTTAACATGCTTCATGTAAATACTTAAATACAGTGTTTAAGATAAATTTATTAGACGATTTTTAAAATTATGGAACAAATTTAAAAAATATTAAAATATATATCTATCTAATATAAATAAAAATCATGGAACAAATACTAAAAAATTAAAAAATATATCTAATATGAATAAAATATAATATAAATAAAAGTAATGGAGCAAATATAAAAAAATGAAATATATATCTTACATAAATATCTTTGAAATAAATATCATCTAAACGGCAGAACCTGTCTTCGCCAAAAAATAATTAGCACATCTTTTCATAAATAGAAATTTAATGTTTTTGGAATCATTCAAATCACTTGATCCGTGCGCCCGAAATCGTGGACGAAAAATTGTATTCAAATATACATACATACACACTCACGCATACATTTTTCTAAGATCGATTTTTTCTAAGATATGCCAAAATATTCAGAAACCTTTGAAACGAAAAGTTATGCAAAAATTTTCATTTTTTATTTTTTTGCGTTTACTTAACCTACGGGTAGTTAATAAAAAATAAAAATCTAGAAAGTAAAGATAAAACTTGTATAAATTGATACACATCCAAACATAATACTATAAATGTTGACTACATTCATTTAAAACAGTAAAGCACCATGTTTCACTATTTTTAAAATTCGACATTTTTATGTGAATATCTTATAATTGTTGTGTTTTTTCCGTAAAGACTAATTTACAATCTGTTTTTTATTACATAAATATTTAGAAATAGTTATGATTACGACGTATTTTTTAGTAAGAACAAAAATAAAGATTACCCAGTGTTGACGCTTTATTTTGTTGATTTTGAGTATTTTAGCGTCCATTTTACTTTAGAAAACCGTTAAATTTTTACATAAGAAAAAACAAAAATTCTTAGCCAATAGTCCGCTACTATTTACTAAAACATAATATGAAGGCCTTTGGAAAAAAAAATCATTTTAATAACGAGGCGACATAATATTTTGACACTTGTTTATACAATAGAACGACCTAATATCAACAGATGATGCTCATTTAATTACTGAATTTCCTGGCCTTGTCTATTAACTGTATTATGCATGTCTTCATCATAAATTAGTTTGACTTATTTTCTGTCGAGAACTTATATAACAATACAACAAGAGTTCAAGTTTACTCATAATACTGTTTGCCGATTTTGCTAAGTTAATCAATCAATCACTCATGGATGTCTTATACTATTAAATAACCATGATATAGCTGTTTACGATAAATAATACGTTACTAATATGTGATAACAGATTCATATTATAAAAGTTTTTGGGAAAAAAAAGTATGTGCCGACATCACAATTTTGCTTTCTCTTGATTTAGTAACCGCATATTAAATATAAATAATGATGCTTCAACTAATTTATTTTCTTTGTTCTTTATGTGGGTACACATTTTTTTTAAATTATTTTAATTTACTACAAAAATAATGTTTATTATTTGTTTTTGAATGATTTGGTAACAAAATAAATTATAATTGATATATCCAATGACACGATTAATGATATGCATCATTACCTATTTGTTTAATCATAAGCAAACCATCATCATAACTAATCATAAATATTATTCTGGACTCTTGACAGTATTATACTTAATTAGAAAATAAAGTGAAATTTGTTTATAGTATTTTTAATAAAAAAACAAGCTTGAAGTGAATATAGAAACAACAAATATTATATGCGCCATAATCTAAATTAAATTCTTAATCATTCATAGTAAAGTATAATCAATTTCCAGCCCAGTTTAAATTTTCATTTGCAAAATTCCAATTTTTTATATAATATTTATAAATATAATGTTTTTGAAAAAATGCTTTTAAGGGTTGCTCTCCTAGACAACAAAAAATATACGATTTGTCCTTCAAGTTAAAATTGAAGAGGTTTGTTTAAGTCATTATTAAGAGGCACAGAATTATATCTTATGCGAGTATGTAATATTAAAATCTATGCCTGAACTACAAAAACTATCTCGTATACTTATATTTTACTCTTGTAACATATTTTTGCGATAGAGACTGACTTTTGCCATGTGTACTTTAGTTTTTATGTAACAAAACCAAGTTTATATGCGATATATAATATCAGGGACATACCCGTGAGCGCTAAGTTCTAAGATCTTAGGATAAAATAATAAATATATATGAGTACACAATATTCCAAGGCAAAATAACCAGTTAAAAACCCAGTCTTGCAAATATCAGTACACAAATACATTTTGGAGAAAAAATTCTCATTCTGTCTAAATGAAAAATGACAATGAAACCAAAGATAATGACAACTAACATGAAAATAAAGACTAAAGTAAGCAGCATATATATATATATATATATATATATATATATATATATATTTGTAGAGTTTCGAACAAGAATCCAAAAATAATACAAAATAAAAAACAAGAAAAGTTTTTAAAAAAACAATTTCTTTATTTAATTATTTGTTTATTGTCGACGTTTCGGAACTAGGTACGTTCCATCTTCAGAACATCTGTCAAGAAACATGATCTTGATGAGATTTTAGCAAACAATATGTTTAGGAAAAGAAAATAGATTTTTCTTAAATAATGAATTAAATTGTAAAAAATATAATAATGTACAGAAATATGATAATATGTTCAAAATAAAAATGATAAAAATAAATGAGTGGATTATCAGAACAGGATATTAAACATAATAGAAAATTTTTTTAGAAAGTTATGGAATTTTTTTAAGAAAAGGTTAATGACAAAGTTGAATTAATTACCTGTATGTTTGAATATTTGTTAGCACTTTTTCACTAAACAAGCTTTTTTAACAAAAATGATTTTGTGAGTTAATTTTCCGCCGAATAATTAGATTTTGTAAATCAAAATTACTAAAAAATTTTGTCTTTTTTAAAATTTTTATTTGAAAACACAAATAATATTGTTCTCTGGATGTTGTTCGATTGGTTTTCGAAAATTAACTAAATGAAACTGGTGTGCCTTTTGTAACACGTGTAAACACTTGAACGAGAGATGTGAGATTGTATGTGTGTGTTTTTATATGTCAGGGTGTGAATACTTAAATTGTTGATCTTAAAAGGAAGTCGATATTAATTGTTTGTCAAAAAGTGTAAAAATTTAAATATGAATCATGTAATAGGTTGTGATCTGATCTAATGTTGACACTGTTAGAAACATTTATGAGGATGAGACAACTCTCCGCGAATAACCTTCTAAAGATGCAACTTTCGTGATATAAAATCTTTGGAGTGAAATTAAATGAATGGGCGTTTTCTATAGAGTGTTGTACTAGGGTACTTTTGAAATTTTTTTGTTTATGGTGGACCACACTTAGTTCATGTTGTCTCATTCTCTTGTGTACATATTGGGAGGTTTGTCCAATATATTGAAAAGCACAGTCATTACAAGAAACAGAATATACTACATTAGTATTGAGATTGGATGGGGTGGGGGATTTAATGTTCGTAAAGAATTGGTTGAAGGAGTGTAAGGATGAGCCTGATACTAAAATGTTTTCTTCTAACAAAATTTTGGCAAAATAATAATATAAATCTTCAACGTATGGTATGCTGCAGTAAATAAGATTGGTGTTTTTTATGTTAGTACTGGTATTGGGAGAATTAATTTGTGTTTTTAAGAAAGTTCGTCTTTTTTGAATAACTGAATGAATGAGATTTTTTGGGTAACCATTTTCAATTAGAGTTATTTTTACTAGGGATAAATTTTGTGGATGGAAAGTTTGGTGAGACAACAAAATAGCATGGTCTGTAAGGGAAATAATAGTGTTTATCTTATAGTTTCTGGGACAGTATGAGGAATAGTGTAAGTATCTACCCGACCATGTCGTTTTTCTATACCAATTTGTTCGAACAAAGTTATTAGTGTTGTAAACGGATACATCCAAGAAATTAAGTCTGTTGTTATTTTGTAGTTCATGTGTGAAAATTATATTATTGTTAAAATTATTAAGAGATCTAGTACTGTGTTTATATGATTTTTGTTAATGATAAAAAAAGTGTCATCTACATATCTAATATAAAAGTTAATTTGAAATTTTAAAGTTGAGAAAACGGAAATTTCTAGTGTTTGTAAAACTAAGTCGATGATTCCGGGAGATAAGGGACATCCCATAGCTGCGCCTTTAATTTGAGAATAAAAGTTGTCTTGGCAATGGAAATAGGAGTAATTTAAAATAGTGTTGATAATATGAGTGAAGACTGTTTTCGGAAAGTCAGTAAAGTTACAAATTGTGTGCCAACGTTTATCGATTGAGTTTAGGATTAATTCATGTGGGACACATGTAAAAGGTTGACCACATCTAAGCTTAGAAATAAGTGATTTTCAACCTTTTTACATGTGTCCCACATGAATTAATCCTAAACTCAATCGATAAACGTTGGCACACAATTTGTAACTTTACTGACTTTCCGAAAACAGTCTTCACTCATATTATCAACACTATTTTAAATTACTCCTATTTCCATTGCCAAGACAACTTTTATTCTCAAATTAAAGGCGCAGCTATGGGATGTCCCTTATCTCCCGGAATCATCGACTTAGTTTTATAAACACTAGAAATTTCCGTTTTCTCAACTTTAAAATTTCAAATTAACTTTTATATTAGATATGTAGATGACACTTTTTTTATCATTAACAAAAATCATATAAACACAGTACTAGATCTCTTCAATAATTTTAACAATAATATAATTTTCACACATGAACTACAAAATAACAACAGACTTAATTTCTTGGATGTATCCGTTTACAACACTAATAACTTTGTTCGAACAAATTGGTATAGAAAAACGACATGGTCGGGTAGATACTTACACTATTCCTCATACTGTCCCAGAAACTATAAGATAAACACTATTATTTCCCTTACAGACCATGCTATTTTGTTGTCTCACCAAACTTTCCATCCACAAAATTTATCCCTAGTAAAAATAACTCTAATTGAGAATGGTTACCCAAAAAATCTCATTCATTCAGTTATTCAAAAAAGACGAACTTTCTTAAAAACACAAATTAATTCTCCCAATACCAGTACTAACATAAAAAACACCAATCTTATTTACTGCAGCATACCATACGTTGAAGATTTATATTATTATTTTGCCAAAATTTTGTTAGAAGAAAACATTTTAGTATCAGGCTCATCCTTACACTCCTTCAACAAATTCTTTACGAACATTAAATCCCCCACCCCATCCAATCTCAATACTAATGTAGTATATTCTGTTTCTTGTAATGACTGTGCTTTTCAATATATTGGACAAACCTCCCAATATGTACACAAGAGAATGAGACAACATGAACTAAGTGTGGTCCACCATAAACAAAAAAATTTCAAAAGTACCCTAGTACAACACTCTATAGAAAACGCCCATTCATTTAATTTCACTCCAAAGATTTTATATCACGAAAGTTGCATCTTTAGAAGGTTATTCGCGGAGAGTTGTCTCATCCTCATAAATGTTTCTAACAGTGTCAACATTAGATCAGATCACAACCTATTACATGATTCATATTTAAATTTTTTACACTTTTTGACAAACAATTAATATCGACTTCCTTTTAAGATCAACAATTTAAGTATTCACACCCTGACATATAAAAACACACACATACAATCTCACATCTCTCGTTCAAGTGTTTACACGTGTTACAAAAGGCACACCAGTTTCATTTAGTTAATTTTCGAAAACCAATCGAACAACATCCAGAGAACAATATTATTTGTGTTTTCAAATAATAATTTTAAAAAAGACAAAATTTTTTAGTAATTTTGATTTACAAAATCTAATTATTCGGCGGAAAATTAACTCACAAAATCATTTTTGTTAAAAAAGCTTGTTTAGTGAAAAAGTGCTAACAAATATTCAAACATACAGGTAATTAATTCAACTTTGTCATTAACCTTTTCTTAAAAAATTTCCATAACTTTCTAAAAAAATTTTCTATTATGTTTAATATCCTGTTCTGATAATCCACTCATTTATTTTTATCATTTTTATTTTGAACATATTATCATATTTCTGTACATCATTATATTTTTTACAATTTAATTCATTATTTAAGAAAAATCTATTTTCTTTTCCTAAACATATTGTTTGCTAAAATCTCATCAAGATCATGTTTCTTGACAGATGTCCTGAAGATGGAACGTACCTAGTTCCGAAACGTCGACAATAAACAAATAATTAAATAAAGAAATTGTTTTTTTAAAAACTTTTCTTGTTTTTTATTTTGTATTATTTTTGGATTCTTGTTCGAAACTCTACAAAATATACACAAATCCAAGACTCTACCATTCAATATATATATATATATATTAATAACATATATTAATTATTAATCTGTATTATATAATTTCATCTGCCAAGCATATACTGTTGAATGTATCTCATATTATTTTAATTTTTGGCACATCTCAGTTGCTCTTCGGTAATAATAATGTAGACATTACACTTTTCTTGTATATTATATTCTAATATTATCTGTTCAAAATTTCAGATAAATTCAAATATCAAGTGAATTGACATTTTTAGCAGATGACACTTCAAATGTTTTCAATGCCAAACAATGATAAGTAGTTTTTTGTAGTTTTTGCCATTTATTTCTACTATTTACTACAGTCTTATCGTTCGTTGAACCTTAAAAAGTTTATTTGACAAACTCTAAAAGGATTTCAATTTTAATTTTATTATTACTTGCATATTTCATTAAACATAAGACAACTATTCAACTTAATATTCAAAACTGCATAACCTATTAAAACCTCAGCACAACATACAAATATGCATACTTGTTTTGATGTCATCTCTCATCATGAGTATATGCAGGATTTGTATTCATAGGCTATATATGAATCAGCACAATAGAAATCTGAGCTGCCGAGGTGCTAATTGCTAAAGTTGAAAACTAGATTTAGTTGTATATAAAGGTTGCAGACGAATGGAAATTGTATCTGCACTTGCGAAGCACTTTAAAATTGAGCTTGACGTAAAATAAAGGTATGTGAAAATTTACAATAATAAGGAAAGGCGTCAAAAATAATTGCGATTGGAGAATCGTTTGATACAAAATAAAATGAAGACTTAAACAAATGATATAAATTATTGAAGAAAGCACAAAAATAATAAGTTCAAAATTAAGGACATGAAAAAATGAGAAATTAAAATTTTCAACAATCAATAACTCCAACACAAATAATTATCAACATGATTCTCAACTGATATTTTTAGATGGGATTATAAATTTATGGTTTGATGATTCTTTCGACCAAGAATTTTGCACTTTTTGCTAGTTCTAAAGAATCGGCTTGACTGATCGTCGCGCAAATAGTCAATCTTAACAGTTACATCAAATGGCTTTTAAATGTTTAAAATCGGTGTAGCCGTTTTCGAAAAAATGTCGATGAAAGGTCAACATTTAGAATTTTGATCACACTTTGATAAAAATTTGGTCTCAAACGGTTCGGAATATCGTGAAACGCCAAGAAAAAACTGAATAGAAAGAAATTATCAAATCGGATTTTTAGTCTAAAATATTCTTTTTCTTTAAAAAATTAAAAACGTGCAGAAGTAGAGAAGTACAGCGCACAATGGTCCAATGAAACTTTTGTGCAACTATTAGGTTGTCAAATATCTCCCTTCCGCTTTTTTGCTCTTGGTTTATAATACAAAAAGGCGGAAGGGAGATATTTGACAACCTTATATATTCTTAAAACAAACATAAATAACACCTTTTAAACAAAAAACTATGCGACAAGGTTTAGTAAAACTGCCAGCTAACTCATGATTGTAGAAATGTGTTCTTTTTGTTGTTTTTTGTCCAAAAGTTGTCATCTGGTTCTTAGGTTCTTCGAGGCAAAATAGACCGACCAGGGGCAAATTAGTCCAATGTCTTATTTTAGATTTTAAAAGAATTCTCTAAATAGCTCTGAATAGCTCCGTTATTCAACCAAAGCAAAATATAAATTTTATGTGTACATTCTTTACAGACTTGATACTGTATACAACATTGATCTGGTATTTCGTCAGAAGTATTCATCAGCAGAGTTGAAATAACTATTTATTTAGTTTACTTTATTATTCACTATTATTTGTTGTTTGCCAGAGATAATGTTCACTTGGTTTTACCTCACTCTCGTGTTAGTTTTTCTTGAGGTATATAAAAAACTGCTAAATCTAACGTAAAGTTAAAAATACATCTTAGAAAACAATAAAATAACGTATACCTAACAATTATAACAAGGTTTCGTAAACTAAACAACAGCTCACATAACTTAAAAATTCTAACAACGAAGTAAATAATTTTGTTATGGATGAAGCGGATAAATTACATGTAATAAATTAATTAATATTCCATAAATTATTTATTTGTTGTAGACACTATACGTAGTATTAATAGAAAAAATAATATTTTGATGAGTAAAATCATTCTATAATTCGTAATTTTTTAATTTTACTTAATTTCAAAAGGTAGGAAAAATTGTAAAATAAATTTTATTTTAAGGATTGGATTTTTTTTTATTGCATTGTTAAAGAAGAAAACATAATTTTTTATATTTTTTCCTAAAATTTAATATAAGAGATATCTTTATATAGATGTGATTAAAGGTTAAGAAAAAGAAGTCGAATTTTATATAATATAATTAAAAGTTAGAGCCAAAAATTAAGGATCAATGTATATCTCTTCAAATATATGGAATAAACTTTTCATACTACTTGTAGTCTTGAATAACCAACAAACCATACTTCCCAAAAGTCGTCTTTTAATATATCATAATTATTATTTTATATATGAAAAATTTCTTAAGAAAAGCCACTAGGAAAATGTAATCAAAATATTCCCTTAGGCTATTCTTGAATCTCTGGCCGTCAAGTCGTCTGAAAACAATGACAGTGTAACAAGTACAATTTTGTTTTAATTCAAGGCGCGCAATTATAATTAGAAGACAAATTAATTACTATATAATTGTTCCAAGAATTCTGAACACTGCTAATACCGACGAGAAATATATTACGAGACTTGGACGAAATATTCTAGTTGATGTAATATATACTCGTATATATATATATATATATATATATATATATATATAATTCGTATCTCGTGTATGTGTCTATATTTATGGGAACATTTTCCATTTAAGAATACTTGAGATACGAATCTTGTGGCGATGCCGTAGCGTAATTAAATAATAATTAATTCTTAAATTCATTATTAACGCTACATACAATTGCCGAGTAGAGATTTCTTGGGATATTTCAGAATACATAAATCTTATCTAATACATGGGGATATAAAATTATTTGATAATTTGTAGATAATTGCAGGAAGAGCTCCATATTTAAATATTGAAAAGATTGTTTTTGTTTTCATTTTATAATATGTTCTACTAGGATATTCAGTAATTGTTCAGACGTTTTTATATGGCGTTTAGAGAAGTTGGCAACCTAGAAGTTGTCCAATCCAGTTGGGACTATTAACTACACTCGAAATATTTGTTGGTCTTTTTATGATTTATGTGCAGGTATATTCACGAGAGGCCATTTTCATTTCCGACTATAAGATCCATAACCTCAAGTATAAATTTAACATCAAAGTTGCCTGATGTCAGATTTAGCCGTGGTTGGGATCAAACCAGCGAACCCGGGGCTAGTTTATGATAGCCCCCAATATCGAAATATACTAGATTTATACTAGTCTATATTTGCATTTTATATTGAAAGCAAGGGCCAATTATTACATTTTGTGTTGAAGACCTCATATTCAATTTATTAGTTCACAGAAATACGACAGGAACAACTTATCGCATTGCAATTAGTTTTAGTTAGAAAAACAGAAAAATATTGTTTTATAAATAAATAAGAAAATAATACACTTAAGAATATCTGGTCTAATTGAAAATGAAGCAATTATAAAAATAAATACAATTTTATTAAATTCATTTAATATATATTGAAATTACAATTGCTGTTTCACGCAATTTCATGAAATAATATGAATCGTCCTTGATTTTTATTATCTTAATTTATTTAAAGTTCTTTATTCAAGGCTTCAAACAGGAAAGCAATAAAATCTATCTCACTAGGTCTTAATTTTTTTTAAAAACTATTAATTATTTATTGTTTTAAATAGAATATTATTCGAGTAAATACTTGAATTGGCCGCCTTTTTGTAATATAAGATGAAAAGATAATATTCAATTGTACTCTTTTAGGTATTTGAATTTATATAATTCTATTTATAGACATATATTAAGCTTTAATTTTCCAGCAGCAAAATAACAGTTTTCCGTAAATTTATCAGAATCAAATTTTCGTCTGCACATTGCATAAATACTTCGAAGAATAAATGGTATAAATAATATGATCGTCGGTAATTTCTTCACATATTTAAATTACATATTTTGACAGATTACGTGTTTGGTGCTGTTGTTGACTTAAAAATTTAAAAAAAATTGACCCGTATCCATGCCCACGATTGTAACTCTTAGTAATACAAATTAAAAAGAAGATTTTCAATCTAGGATGATGTCGCAAGGGCATATATAAGAATTAAGCTAAAAAGAATTAAACTGGCGACTGTTTGAAAAAAGACCATTTTCCTACTTTTTTTGAGTTTCTTCAATTATTTAAAAGTAGTAAAGATTGAAATTTAGGGTGAGGCGAGTATATGTTTGAAATGTCTATAAACAGTGAATCGATCAAGCAGAACTCGAAAAATTTTAAGCATCATATTGAAAAAGACAGCTTTCAGACAGATGTGTTTAAAGTTTCACAAAAAGAAGAAAACAGAGACGGATTGTCATGGTCGAACAGCTGTATCTCCAAAAATAAGTTAAAATTAAAAAAAAAAATCTGTTAGTAGGTCCACAAATTCTAAAGTTATACTTCAAATATAACGTTAACAAATTTAACATTAATAAAGATATACTTCAAAAATATGAAAAAAATACAATTTTATAAAAAGTTGGCGATTTATTAACTCATGCGGCTACTCAACATAAAGGACCAGTAACTTAACATAGCTATTTTATCCGACAAGTGGCCCATTTCTAAATTTCATCTGTTATGAAGATATTCAGGAAGCTGTTTTTATACTTCTGACTATTTCTAATCACGTCAATAAATTATATAAATAGGTCAATTCTGCCGTAATATATACGTTAAAATAGCGTTGTCATGATAACCCTACGTTATGCTTGTTTCTTGGTATGAAAACTGTAACTAGTGGAGTGCATGGCATCGTGCCTTAAGGCAAATTGCTGAAACTTCCCGTGCTGTTATTAAAAATCTTGGTACAAAACCCAAAAATAATTACACAAAATGTTATTAATTACACATTATTAAAATCTCTATAAAATATCTGATAATTTGATGTACATATGTCCAATAAACATTTTTGACCGCAAAGTGACATTTTTTTAACTTATTTTTATTGAAAGTCCATAATTGCTGGAGCATCAAAAATTTAATCAGTTTTTTTATCTTGTCAATACAAGTAAAACGATTTTTTGAATTAATAAAATCGAATGCTCCGTTCTCTTATAAACTGAGTTACCGTTTTTAGCACTTTTTGCCCCGTATCATTGGAATGGCTAGACCTACCTCTGCAAAAAACTAATTAGCACGTCTCCTTATCAATGCGAATCGAATGTTTTTTGACTTATTTAAATCGGTTGATCCGTGTTCCCGAAATCGTCGACGAAAATTGGTATCCGTACATACACATACATGCTTTTTTATAAATCTATTCGCAACAACTCTCTTGCAGGTATATCTTCTTATATTAAATTCCTGATTGAAAATAATTTAATACTGTTAGTAGTGCATCATTTAATTTGTAGCTAATTGATATTCCGTATTAATTAAACAAAGTTCCAATTACCTTTGTGCACCCATACATTTTTCCCCAAACTCTATTCTACAGAATGTTCAAAACCCGTCATACAGATCTCGGTTTCGGTGACATATATTGAAGTACCTGCCCAGAATTTTACGTATTATTCACATCCAATTAATTAAACTTATCCGGTGATGGAACTGATATTAGAATCCATTGCGTCAGCCGTTACATGCGTCCTCACATCGGTGACGCACCGCGTCACACAAGACGGTGACAGAATGTCAACCGCATTTCACGGCAAATTAAACATTCTTGGTTTTAGTCATGTCAAATATGTTTGTGGGACAAATTATTGATATTCAGACAGTAAGGAGATATGCAACTACGATAATTATAAATTAGTATACAACTTGGTGAATGCAATATTGATGGCATTCATAGATAAATTAGATCAAAATTGATCGTGCTGGTATAGTTGATAGAGCAAGAAACTTTGAAGAAGACAACTTTTAGATTTTTTATTAGTAATAATTGCTTGTGTAGATTTTATTCTTTTATTGAATTGGTTCAATTTATACTTCACACAATGTGCAAAAAAATGTTCAAATGTTTAAGAGTTTAATTTTTAACTTCCCATAGGGTAAGTTATAGTAATCGCAAATAAATCAAAAATGAAATTTTTTATATATCTTTACATTTCAAAGATTTCTGAATATTTTGGCATACCTTAGAAAAAATTGATGTATGTATATGTATGTATGCGGATACAAATTTTCGTCGACGATTTCGGGAACACCGATCAACCGATTTGATTACTTCATGAAACATTCGATTCGTATTGACAAGGAGACGTGCTGATTAGTTTTTGGCGAAGTCAGGTCTAGCCAATCCGAAGATAAAAGGCAAAGGTGCCAAAAACGGTAACTCAGTTTTTAACGGAGAACGGAGCGTCGGATTCTTGATAATTTTACTTGTATTGACAAGATGAAGAACTGGTTAAATTTTTGGGAAGGCAGGTCCAGCGGTTATGGACTATCATAAAAAATAATTTAAAAATATGTCATTTGGCGATCAAAAATGTTTATTGGACATATATACATCAAATTATCAGGTATTTTATAGAGATTTTAATAATGTGTACACATTTTGTGTAAATGTTTTTGGGTTCCTTGAAGTTCCAGCAATTTGCCTGAAGGCACGATGCCATGCACCTCACTTTAATCAATTTTATTGCTTTACTGATAAATATATGATAAAATCATGTTGATTGTAAATTAGTAGATACACCCAAAGGCACATTTAACTAGGGCAAAAGTTTAAAATTTTGGTCCAATAATCTTACTACTGTGTTATGAATCAAGAAAGTATCATAAATAATAATCATAACTAGTTAACTACTTGGAGAAAATGTTGATTTTGAAAAAAAATTCGATTTGATCAGAACTGATTAAAATTTTTATTTTTGCCAAGTCATTTTTAAGTGATTAATTATTGATGTTGGTATTTATAAATGTGCTTAAAAGCTACACATTCATGACAAATATATATTTCATGCACATTTTTTCTGAATACTACAGTTTTATTTGTCCATAGTTACTATTACTAGTCGCTTCTTTAATCAAATAGGAGTTATTGGTATTTTGCATTAAGACAAGTTGCCAAAATTTTTCAATACGTATAAATCAAAGAATAGAGAATTGGCAACTTTTAAAATTCCTATGAAGAAATTTTGAAATTTTGATACAAATCATCATTCTAAACCTTGGTGAATTTTTATACCTAATTCACTTTTTGCTTGTTAAGATGATCGCTAAAACCATAAACTCTATTATTATACAAAGCTTCATCAAAATCGCCAAAAACAATTTACTAAAAATTCAACAGCTAATCACAAAGTAACTGCCCAGCTAAAGTTTATCAAACCTCATATACATTGGTTTGGTAAATCTATGTGTATTGTATCGTTGGAAATATATCATGATGTGTATATGGTATTATAAGCCTATTGTGTATTAAAATTAAAATTTACCCCATATATGTTTTAACTGATCTAACTAACTAAATGTTGATATCATATCATGTAAAAATTATATTGAATAAAAAAACGACATAACTTATAAATGCTATGCCGAGTCACATAATAAATCCTATAAAATTTCTAATATATACAGTATATCTTATTGCTTTATAATTACAAATCTGTATAAATTTTATCAGAATTTACCACTCATTTTGCAAAAGGTATTACCGAATTAAATGTCTCCTACCAAAGTAAGCATATCGTCTTCGGGTTATAGAAACATTTAACGCCTAATTCCCGCCGTCCGATTATACTGCGCGGTTAACCGCCTACTACGAAGATTCGAGCCCCATTCCTCGGGGGGTACGTATATAACCCATTATTGCCTCCGAAGAGCAGACACCTGCCACCCACTAACTTAAACCCCACTTGAAGCAACCGATTCCCGCAATTTCGCGGCGAATCTCAAAGAGCGTTTGAATTATAGCGGGATAGCATTCCATGGAACATTGCTGCTCTTCGTTTTTATAATTGCTTATTAAATACATATAATCTGTTTAGATGAATCGTTTAATGTTTTAGTAAGGTAATAGTAATATCGAAAATTAATATATTATTTTGAGTTATGTTACCAATATAACTGTAATATTTCAACCTATTTTTTATGAAAATTTTATAGAAACGCCGAAATATTTTTTTTTTTCAAAAAACTTAATAAATTCTTTGATGGAATATTAAGAACCTGCTATAAGTGAAAAATCTAAAAATTCTCCTAAAAATACTTTATCAATATTATCACAAATACATTATGTATTTGTTTTAACAGTTTTTGTATAGTAACAATAATTAAAAAAAATCATGTCAATTGATTTCTTTATGTTTAGGTGCTTCACAGTAGGCCTTTGAAGTGTGATAAGTGTTATATATATATATATATATATATATATATATATATATACATATATATATATATACATATATATAGTCAATTACAAACGTTGTTTAGCATTTTTATCCAATTCTATTCTATTGAATATATATGATCTGATGTCATACCAGCATGCAAAAAAAGTCCATTTGCACTCACTCTAAAACTTCCATCATTTCAAAAAAAAATTCTGTTTTAGTATTA
Organism: Ctenocephalides felis; assembly: GCF_003426905.1. NCBI lineage: Eukaryota > Metazoa > Arthropoda > Insecta > Siphonaptera > Pulicidae > Ctenocephalides > Ctenocephalides felis. The sequence continues at coordinate 27,559,675 of NW_020537646.1, forward strand.
GCAAAAAAAGAATAGCGTTCGTGCAAATAAATTGCGAATTTAAAACAAGTGTTCAATCAGTTCAAAGTAATTACAAATACTTGTTTCGGTCTTTTATAGTATTTCATTGGAATGGAACAAATTGCTCTAAAAAATCGGGTATTTTGATTTGACGATCCGGGCCAAACGTCGAATGGGAATCGTTTTTCTCGGTCGAAGAAATAATTCATCGTATTTGGAATATTTAATTTATTTTAATCTCGCAACATATTCGGTCGGGTATATATTTCATTCCGGAATGCCTGTTAGTATCTCTAATATGGACAGACGAGGGTCTCGGACCTTTCGGTTTGCGTTCATATAGGCTATTATGCCGGCGTAGGAGAGAGAATATTCTGAATACATAATAAATAGCGTGTTTACTAAATGTCAAAATTCCTGTAATAGATTCATAATGCGAAATAAATAATGTAGAGGTGCATTATAGTGAATTTCTGGGGCTTCCTGCTAACAAATTGATAAAATTTACAAGGAAATAATAACAAGTAATATAATTGATAATCGTATGTAAATATACATAAAGTTTGAAGAACGATAAACGTATTTTGAGTTTTGACTATAAAAAAAATTAAAAACAATATAAAATTTATTTTCAAATTTTAGATGAGTACTACATAATAAAGCAATTATATAGTAAAAACCAAACCTTAATAGGCAACAAATAACACATATCAAACACACAACTATCTGACTATGTTTAGGAAAACTCCCAGCAAATTTATTATTGTAAAACTGTGTTTTTTATGTTTTTCGAAAATTTGTTACTTAGACCAGAAGGCAAACAGGTCCAATGTTCTTTTTTAAAGTTCAAAGGAATTTTACGAAATAACAGCTACATTATTCAACCAATATATCAATTTCATGGGTACATTTTTTCACAGTGATGTAATCGATAATTGATAACTTTATTACACTGTACATAATCATGATCTGATATTTCAATGTAATGTCCATAGTAAAATCTATATTTAAAAAAAATCACTTGTAATAATTTGTAATAAAAGTGCTTTAATCATCTAAATATTTGTTAGTCATTCATTAGATTCACATTTCAGATTTATGTAATCACTTAAAAATTCAATACTTTTTACACAACCTTTATGTGCATCAAAAGAACCTAAAAAAGTTTTTTTTAACTCGTGTATATCATACAATTTTTTGTATTAAATACGCAATTATTTCTACAAACTAAAAGTATAATTAACTCGTTAAATGCATAAATGACCGCAATTGATGAATTTTGTAAATTAATATATGAATTTATTGTAATTATTCGACAATGTAATGAATCTGTAATGATTTTAATGCAATTAGTAAATGAATTTTTGATATTTCAAAATTATTAGGGACATTGTTATTGGTTAAAAATCCAATATATTGTTCTATAATATTTTAATTAATTAAAATATTAATTACAAATACTGTAATTTTATTTAATGTATAATTATAAATGTGTTTGATGAAAATACTGCGTTGGGAAATAGTTTTTCGAACAATGACGTTCATTCAACTACACAAAGGCAACTTAACAATTTTAACATGCAATTTTTAACATATAAAAATATGATAAATTTATTAAAAGATAATTTTGTATAATTCCGATATACAAAACTATTTTTTATACATATACATGCTGTATATTCTATTTAAAATTCTCTAGATTTAGGGACCAGTTTTAGGATAAAATAGAAATGTTCTGGTAACACTATGATATGGGTCTATGTTCGTATGAGTTGCTAGTAACAAACTGTCAAAGGGCTATGTATTTCCTGTGCGATAAGGCATTCCACACATAAAACTTAACCTACAAAATGCATAAACGTCAAATAATTTTATAGTAAGTGCATCTTTTTGAGGTCTCATTGGTAACACACACGTGAAGTTTGGATTTATGTGTAAAGCGCCTAGATGCACAGCTTTTCAACAATTTGTTATTACCAATTCATACAAAAATAGGCTCGTAACATAGTTTCACCATAATATTTTTATTTTATCTGAGAAATGACCCCTAAAACTACCTGTTTCTTAAAAATACGTAACTAATATTGAACCCAAATACAATGACCTACTTTCATTGAAAATAAATATTTGTAATTGTTTATCATGTTTTTTTTGTTATTTATTCAATATTATAAATACTGTTAGATTTTTAGAACTATGAATATAAATTTTTTTTAACTTATTGATTTCAATATATTAAAATTTAATGCAAAATTAACTAGCTTTATTAAATTGAATTTAGTAATCGTTTATCAAATTCAAATTAATCATTTATCAAATTCGTTTCGATTTGTCGTTTAAAAATTACCCTTGTCTACTTGTTCGTGTAAAATTTTGTGTAAAACTTGGTGGGTACATAATCCCCGAAACAAATCCTATTTCCTGGCAGGTTTCATTCCAAAGTAGAGTTTAAATCCCGAGGTCAGACCGACGAATGGGTTGGAGTGGGCTTCCGAATGCCTTTTCCTGTAATGCGAGAACCCAAAGCGATAATGGGTCGAGACAGAAAGGATCTCGGTAGTTATCGATCGGAGAGGTTATTGAAAATTTTTAGAATATAGAGTAAGATATTGGTATATTCGTAAAATTTATGAATCACAGTCAGGTTTGATAGATCCATTAATGAATCTACCATGGGAAAATAGTTTAGTATCGCAAACTGCCAATATTCAATACTAACACATGCTTTAAATTATTCTCCTGAGAACATTTTGCCATAATTTAATATAATATATTGTATTTACACCAAACAATATAGTTAAAATACTCTGAAGCGCCTGGCTCAATGTTTATTAAAAAAATCAATCAAAAAATCACTACACACGGACACTTTATTACCTCGAAGGACCAGATATAATTTTATTTATTTATTTATCAAAAAAGCTATATCAGACCTGAAATAACATAGAGCTGAATGGAAAATAATAACTAGTTCAGAAATTGTTTGTAGAAATGTAATGTATTTAATGTTAGTATGTTGTTATGTATTAGGTATGTCAGCATGTGATCGGATGCAGAATAGCATCGGATAGCATTAGATGTTATCGGATCAAGGAATACGTACAGAATGAATAATTTCTTATAACTAGCTTAGTGCCTATACTAGGGTAGGAAATTATTTTATTATGTCAGGTAGAAAAAGATGAATTAATGAAATTTGTGAGGCTCGAACATACTCGTTATGATTTTTTAGGTAATTTTTATTACATTTTATGCGTAAAATTGAATATGTGGTATATACTTCTTAAAAATATTTAGTTTATTTAATTGTTCATTTTTTGTTATTCGCACGTTTAAACAGCAATCAGAATTTCATAGATGTATAAACTACCTTGCTCGAAAATTTTACACTTTAAATTTATAGATTAGATTTATTAAACAGAAGATATCAAAGTATAGTGACAGTCAGGAAATAGGTTAGATAGATATGCTAGCAGACTGATAAACTGGTAGACTGGCAGACAGGTAATTAGTTGAACAGATATATAGATAGATACGTGGACAGATGAACAGGTAAACAGGTAAACAGGTAAATCAGGTGAACAGGTCGACAGTTATGCAGTTAGATATATAGATAAATTGGCAGGAAACCAGGTAGACAAATAGACTGGTAAACAGGTAAAATGGTGGACTTAGTTTTGTAGGCTATATTTTTGTTCCTATATATGTGAAATCATATATCAAGCAGTGATAATATCCATTTTGGCAAATTTTCAAACAAAAAAAAGAGTGCGCGTAAAGTTCACACGCGATTGAAGTAAAACTTATTTGCTACTGTACAAGATGGAATTAGAGTAAAAATAAATACATCATATAACAATTAAAGTCATACTTCAAATATGACATGATCGGTTTGTCATTGTAATTACCATTTAGAAATGAACCAAAATTAGAGAAATGAAGTAATGGTATTTTTTTTTAATTTTTCCCGATATAATCTCATTCTTTGAATATAATAATAATAGTAATATCTGTCTTGCCTAAAAAATATGTTCCATTTTAATAACTTCAAATATTTAAAGAAACTACGAATAATATAGAAATAATTTCTAAGGAACAGGGTAAAATATTCTTCTCATTCAGGCATTTTTCATAAAGTCAAGATTTGTACTACGATGTAACTTTAAAATGTTTATCGGTATGCATACAACGTTGACGCCGGTACGCATACAACGACAGATCTTTATTCACATACACGACGGCTAATCACAATCGACCCGTATAGAAATGATATCATCGAGAGCGAATGACGAATCCTTGGCACTCAACTCTTATCTTATCTTATCTGCCGTAACGCACTTCCGTTGCCTTTGTACGGATTTATACCTTAGTCGCGCCTAAAGAAGGTTTACTTCAAAAATATTTAGTTTACGGTGTCCGAGTATGACTTGAAGCATGTGATGATAACGATAAAGGTAAATATAATTTAATCGCCCAATTTCACTGTTTTAATTAAAGTATAATTATTAAGATTAAATAATTACTGTAAAATAAGTGAACATAACCAAGTATATTTTCAAGAAAATTGAGTATTGATAAAAAATATTCAGTTGCTTCTTCAATAAAAATTATGTGGTACAATTATAATTAAAAATGATGAAGTAATTATATTGCATGTACTATGTACTACTTTGAACAATAAACAAGAAAATAAAAGTATTTACTTTTATACAACATACATATATATTTGCACGGAGAAATACTAAAAAGAAATGGAAATATTCTCCTGCAAGCAAGTAGCTATAAAATCTAGATTGCACAATTTTTATGAAAACTGCAACGTATATGTAGCTGCAGTATTATTAGGAACATTGAATTCAATACTCTGGAATCACTACAGTCGAAATAATGCATGCGAATAATTTATATGCTTTTGGGGATGCACATTTTGCATCTGGGTGAAAATCTGCGGTCGGTGCTATCAGACGATTGCTTGCATTATCTGCAATGTACGATCTCTAGAGACAGAAGTGTGGATTCACAGACCATGAGGGATATTGAAATGTAAAGAGCTAGTGAAAAATTACTGAAAATTTTTATTCTGTCAAAATGTATGAAGAATTTATAAATAATGGGGGTGATACATTGAATTTTAAACCCAAAATATAATTCTAAGTTTAAGTAATTTTTTGAAAAATTACCAACAACTAGTTCTATATTTAATTTTATTCAATTTGTGTCCAATTATGCGAGAATTTTTGGCTGTAACCGAAATACTTTGCTCAAGATGAAGTTTTTGTAAAACCAGAAAAGGTTTATTTCTCCAATTAGAAGAGTAAACATTTTGCTACTATAAAGAAGTTCTGACTTGTCACAATTAAATTATTTTTCACAACAATATTCTACGCAGCATGTGTATGTTCATAAACCAGAATGTCTAATATCAAAGCTAAAGTAAAACAAAAAAATCCAATAAACTTCTGGTATATATGCAAGTATGATCATGCAAAATTATACAAGCTCTTTTAAAAGCTGCAACCACGAGGTTTGTACAGCAAATTTATTCTATTTGAGAATCTAATAAAAAGTTTTTTGTGTATTAGTTTTAATTATTTTAAATTTTACAGGTTTAACTAATTAATCAAAATGAACTAGATTGTGGCCTTATTAAAAGATCATAATTCGTAATTCTCAATTAATTTCTTCATATAAGTAGGGTGTCAAGCCAAAACGTGGTGCTAGTATTGAAAAAAATATTATTGAATTAAAAAAAAAGTATCGTTGTTGTGAAATAGTAAGTTTTAGGTGCAACCTAGAGCTTTGTTAAAATTATAATCAATTTTTTGTTATTGTGATTAAGTTTTACTAATTTTGTTCATTTAATCATTGCTACTGTAACTACGAATAACATTTCTAGGGCCACAGTATAAAATATCATAGTTGTTCCAAGTTTTCCAGAATTAGGGCTTATTGTTTTGGATTTAGAGGGTTTCTTGAAGTTTTCTTTGATTATGTCCATACAATACTAATTAAAAAATAAACATATTTTTATCCTCAGTATATCATGATCAAATAATTTACTCTGAAATATTTTTTTTTATTATTTCAAGATTTCACTTACAGTTTCTGCATGAAATGAAATGAGTACTTGAAAATTATTCAAGTACTGTTAGACTTAAACAATATTCTGTTTTGGTTTAACAAAACAGCATTAGGTATCATTATCGAAATCAATCTCTATCAATCTAATGGTATTTCAAAACTATTCTATTAATTCTGACTAAATATTTTGTAATGTGATGGAATTTCACAACTATGTTATTGATTCTGACTAAAAACCTGCGCAAGTTCAAATGATAAATTATAAATTATATATTTATAATTGCATTAAAAATATGTATAATATTTAAAAACAATAATGTAATTGAAGTTATACTTCAAATATGACATAATCGGTTTATCATTGTAATTAGCATTTAGAAATGAACCTTCATTAGAGTAATAAAGTAATTGCTGATTAATAAATTCTATAATATTCGTTCACACAGTGGATTATGTTAGAAAACGATTTAATAAATATTGTTTCAGCAACTTCACTCATCATGTAATTGTGCTTGAAGAACTTTATGTAATTAAAATTAACATACATTCATTGACTGCTTGTATTTTTTTACTATTTTGCTGGCGATATAATCTCATTCTTTAACAGCTGTAATATCTGCCTTGCCTAAAAAATATTTTCCATTGTAATAACTTCAAAAATTTATAGAAACAACGAATAATATAGGAATAATCTCTAATCAATAAACTAACTAATCATTAATTTTATTAATCAATATTTTCAAGAAACAGGGTAAAATATTCTTCTGATTCAGGCATTTCTCATTAAATCCAGATTTATACAACGATGTAACCTTGAAATGTTTATCTATGCCGATTTCCTTGTTGATATCGGTACGCATACAACGACAGATCTCTGTTCACATACGCGACGACTAATCACAATCGACCCGTATAGAAATGATATCATCGAGAGCGAATGACGAATCATTGGCACTCGACTCTGCAGTAACACACTTCCGTTGCATTTGTTCGGCTTTACACCCTAGTCGGCCTAAAGAATTTCCAGTTTTATTTCAAAAATAATACGTAGTACGTAAAGTTCCAGCAATTTGCCTAAAGGCACGATGCTATAGACCACTAGTTGTCGCAGTAATTTGAAGAATCTTGTTTACATAAATGCTAGCCACATTATACCAAATAAAAATTTTATCTTTGTACCAGCTCGTCATATTGATACAGATATTTTAGGTATCTTGTTTAT